>NC_043702.1:151369323-151412552 GCF_006229205.1 Suricata suricatta | reverse complement strand
CACCCTGGATGGGCCGGGATGAGGAGCTGGCCAAGGTGGAGATCGGAGTCCTGGCTGCTGTCCTGGTGCTGGCCACCGGCGGCAACCTGACTGTGCTGCTGGCCCTGGGACGGCCAGGCCGCAAGCGCACCCGCATGCACCTGTTTGTTCTGCACCTCGCCCTGACGGACTTGGGGGTGGCGCTTTTTCAAGTGCTGCCCCAGCTGCTGTGGGACGTCACCTACCGGTTCCAGGGCCCTGACCTCCTCTGCCGGGCCGTCAAGTATCTGCAGGTGCTGAGCATGTTCGCCTCCACCTACATGCTGCTGGCCATGACGCTGGACCGCTACCTGGCTGTCTGTCACCCGCTGCGCAGCCTCCAGCAGCCCAGCCAGTCCACTTACCCGCTCATCGCCGCTCCCTGGCTGCTGGCTGCCATCCTCAGCCTGCCTCAAGTTTTCATCTTCTCTTTGCGGGAGGTGATCCAGGGCACAGGGGTGCTGGACTGCTGGGCAGACTTCCGCTTCCCTTGGGGGCCTCGGGTCTATATCACCTGGACCACCGTTGCCATCTTTGTCCTGCCTGTGGCCATGCTCATGGCCTGCTACAGCCTCATCTACCACGAGATCTGTAAAAACCTAAAAGTCAAGACACAGGCCCGCAAGGTGGAAGGAAGGGGCTGGAGGACTTGGGACAGGACGTCACCTTGTGTCTCAGCTGCAGCCACACGGTGCCTGCCATCCCGGGTCAGCAGCATCAGTACCATCTCAAGGGCTAAGATCCGAACCGTGAAGATGACTTTCGTCATCGTGCTGGCCTACATCGCCTGCTGGGCACCTTTCTTTAGCGTCCAGATGTGGTCTGTGTGGGACAAAGATGCCCCTGACGAAGGCAAGTGTGTATCTGTGCGGGAGGGGTGAGTGGAAAGGAGCAGGGAAGGGAGAAAGGAGGGCGGGGACAGGGTTATGAGGCCTTCCAGGCCAGGCAGGTAACAGATGAGTGAAGCAATTATGAAAGGGGGGGGGGGCTTCCCATGTGAGAAGCTACAACTCCCAACCAGCCTACTGATGCCATGTGAATATCTTTTATGTAAAATTTCCATATTTTAAATTTTGGGCACCTAATTTAAACATTTAAAAATATCATGCGGCCTTAATGAAACATGACGTTTGGCAGTTTTGGTCAACCAGCTGCCAGTTTCATACGTGAGCGTTAGAATCCTAGAACGGCTGAGCTGAAAGGAATTTTCAAATTGTCCAGGATGGTATCTGCAACCCATGAACTGTGTCTCTCCGCGCTCTTCCCTTCAGAGCCTGGACAAGACTTTAAAGTCCTTCCCAGCAACCACTTCCAATTAATTAGCTCATTGGCACATGACAACCCCAAAATGTCAAGTTTAACCCCTTCATTTTGTTAATGGGGAAGAGAGGTTCATAGAGGAAATGTGACTTGCCCAAGGCCACACGGCTAGGGAGTATCAAAGTGAAGGGTAGAACCCAGGCCTGCTGTCTCTTTGTCTTTTTCCTTTACCCCATACCCTGTTCATAACCCCGATTCTGAACGTGGTGAGGAGAGGGGACGTCCTCCTACAGGTGAAAAACATGGGACCCTCCATGAAGACCATGTTCCAGTTGGCACATGGAGGCCCTGCTATTGTCATTTTCCTGGGGTGAGGAAGATGGCAGCCTCCTGAGCGTAAGACACGGCCGGATGGTCTGGCTCTCAGGGGATGAGTGTGCTCTCAGGAAGGCAGGACTGCGTCCGGGCCGCCTAGGTGTTGAACAGCGGTGTTCCTCCTCTCCTAAGAAGAGTGGGGCATGGGAACAAGTGCAAGCCACCCCACCTGTGAATGGAGTGGTTGTGTTCTCTAGCACGTGTCATGAGCTCAGCCTGGGATGCCTACTGGGAGGCCCTGAGCACAGGTAGTTCTGGAAACTTCCTGAGAGTTTGCTGACCAGTGGATCCAGACTACCACTCCCTACCAGCTCTTAGGGAGTAGTCCCCCTTCCCTTGTGATTTTGTTTCCTAACCTCACTTTGCTCATCGTAGGACACACTCAAACCAAATACATTTTGCTTTTCTGGAGAGATTAAATAAGCGCCAGGCTGTTCATGAATTTAACACAACCCTGCAAGAGAATTGTGAAAACAATGCCAAACTATTATGGTCCCATTTTATCCCTTCTTTTGGAAATCCATCTGGACAAGAGGCTATTTGCAAATTACCCTGTAAGCAATGACTGTCTTGATTCTAACCAACTGTAGGGACCTCTCTGCTCTACTCAAGCACAGAATAGAAGGAAAGAAGGCGTCAGTCCTTGGTACTTAGTGACGGTCTTCTCTACCTTATGTCTGAATAATCTGAGAGTCAGAGAGGTGAAAACGCTGGTCCAAAGGGCCACTGCTAGTTAGAGATGGAGCCAGGACCTGAATCAAGGTCTTTATAGGTCTAGCATTATTGTGACACGACTTTACTCTCAACAATCCAGCTTAACCAATGACATAGGGTGGGGGATGGGGAGCATAGGCATTTGCCCCTTTATCAAGGAACCTATAAGAAGATGCAGACCCTGCCACCCAGCCAGGTCAGGCCTCCCTGCTTGCCTGCCGTGTCACTACAATCGTGAGCCTGTCCCTCAGTACACATCCCTCACCTGTGTAGAGCGAGTTACCACTTACCAAGGGCCTCTCTGAGCCTAAAGAGCTGAGACAAAGTGTCACCTTACAGACAGTATGCTCTCTCAGAAAAGTGGAAGTGCTTTGGGGCCCTTCCACTGAGATCCATTACTTTAAACTTAGTTTCCAGTACACCCAGTTCCTCTCTGTAGCACACCAGCCTCCTGACTTCCTGTCCCTGAGTGTCTGGCTAGAGCCTGTCTCCTTGGCCTTGCTGCTGCCACCAGCTGTCAGCTGAGTTTCCCCCAGGACGCAGTGGCCGCCTAGGGTTGAGCATGATAGGTCTGTTCTCAAGGGCTGAGAGGCGGGGCCTCTGTAGACTCCGGTGTTCATGGAGCATCTCCAGCCCCTGAACTAGGCATGGCTTCGATGGGGCCAAATCAAACAGGTGTTTCCCAAGCAAAGGCACTTGTGGAAACCCCCATCCCTACCTCACAGCCTAACCTAGGCACTAAATACATTATTGATGATGTGGATAGGATGAACACCACCCCGTTAGCCACAGCAGCCTCCCATATCTTCCGCAGCATCGGGGTTTTATGATAGCTGGGGAGCAGGCCAGGACGCAAGAAAAATGAAGGAGGATCTGTTTCTGTTGAGACTGGTCTCTCCTCTACTTACAGGGACTCCCCCCTTGCCCTCACTTTTATGCCCTACGTAGGTCAATCCAGATGCCTTCAGCTTCTCACCCCTGTGATCTGTGTCCTCTCTCAAATGTTCTGACCCTGTGTCTTCCCTTTGCTTGGGCTGTGAGTAACCACACCTACGAGCACACTATGGGAGATGGGAACCAGAGTATCTGAAGACTTGATAGTGCTTTACAGAGTGGGCAAAGGGCTTTGCCTTTGAATTTGTTGGTTGAAATTTCACAAGGGTACAGGATTGCTGTCTTAGAGTCAGTAGACTTGGCTTCAAGTTTATGCCATAGCCCCTAAGATTCCTTAAAGCTCTGACATTGCTTTCAGTGATTCTATAGCCTCTGCCAAAGGGCAAGGTAATGCAGTGTGCAACCTATGCCTCATGTAACATTGTTCAGGAGGTCAAGGCCCATGCCAGAGCTTTCCTCTTGGCATGTGGAGCTTCATGTAGTCTTCAGAAAGAATATTGTGTCTGGAAGAAATCTTACCAGTTTGCAGTCTCACATTTTGACTGTCCAAGAGAGGAATTAGTTTTTCCTTGCATGATGGTGCATTTCTTGGGTATAATCTTTGAGGACACAGAACAAGTATTCATCCAGAAAGGGATGCTTGGGTGCCCTATACCTAAGAAGCTGACCCCCAACTGCAGTTGGAGATGATGCCATGGTGTCTACAGGGCAGTCAGACTCTACTGATGGCCCACCCAGGTCCCCAGCAATGGCCTGGCACTGTCAGTGCTCACATGCTCACAGAATGAGTGGAACTGTCCTTGAGGGGTCAAGGAAGACAAAATCCAGAAGACAGTGTGCACCTGTATCTACAACATAAATGAGATTGGGGGTCAAAGGGGCCTGAACTTGGCCTAGAATCATATGTATGTTTTACAGAGGTTGCCTCAATCTAGATCCCCATCTATTAGGGGATTCAAGGTCTAGGTTTTGGAACAAAGACACTGTTTCCTATTTAGGCTGATCCTGTCCTTGGCTATGTTTACACCTTGAAAGTCAACTTGGAGCAAACCTTAGCTCCTCCCCTTACCCTGTGCTTGCAAATACAACCCAGTGAGGTAAGATTCGGGAGCTGGAGTCCCAGCTTCAAGTCCCAGCTGTGCTCTTTTCCTTCCTTCTTTCCTTCCTTCCTCCCTCCCTCCCTCCCTCCTTCCCTCCTTTCTTTCTTTCTTTCTTTCTTTCTTTCTTTCTTTCCTTCTTTCTTTCTTTCTTTCTAAAAAATTTTAATGTTTATTTTTGAGAGAGATAGAGAGAGAAAGAGAGCACAAGTAAGGGAGAGACAAAGAGAGAGAGGAAGACACAGAATCCAAAGCAGGCTCCAGGCCCTGAGCTGTCAGCACAGAGTCTGAAGTGGGATGTGAACCCACGAGCTGTGAGATCATGACTTGAGCTGAAGTCTGGCACTTAACCGACTGAGCCACCCAGGCACCCCTGCTCCTTTCTAATTATAGGACTCAAGTGAGTCCTTTCTCCCCTCTGGGAACTCCATTCCATCCTATGTTCAGTGGGGGCCTGGACTCTTTCCCTCATATCCAGCTCTGTGATTCTAAGGCTTCTTGTGCTTCTCCTTCTGCAGATTCAACCAACGTGGCTTTCACCATCTCCATGCTTTTAGGCAACCTCAGCAGCTGCTGCAACCCCTGGGTCTCCATGGGTTTCAACAGCCACCTGTGGCCACGGCCACTGCGCCACCTGGGCTGCTGCGGGGGTCCCCGGCCCCGGCCACGCCGGCAGCTGTCCAGCCTCAGCCTCCCCAGCCGCCACACCACTCTGCTGACCTGCTCCAGTAGCCTGCCCACCCTCCCGCTCAGCCCCAGACTCAGTGGGGACCCTGGAACTGAAGAGTCACTGAAGGACTCCGAGCAGGTGGATGGGGAAGCCTACACAGAGACTGGTGTCTTTTAAGGAACACATTCCCTGGAGTCTGGCACACCCGTGAGGCTGGTAGAGGATCTCTGCTTATTTCAACACTGGGTGTAAAAGCCGGGGGGGGGAAAGGTTGGAATTGGGGGAGCCCAGTTTGAGGCAGAGTGAGGAGGCCTAGAATGGCTGCGCTTCCCTTGGTGTTGGAGCTGCCTCTGGTGTGTGGGCTGCCCTCATTTGCTCCCAATCTCACAAGAGTCAGCCAGAGTCAAAGCATCTGCTCTCCTGATCCTGTGTAGAGTGTCTGGGAATTCACCCATGTGGTGGATGTGGTGCCCCAGATCTCAGGCAGGCTGAGGATGGCCCTGTCTGGGGGCCTCCAGGGGGCGGGGACTCAGTCTGGTCTCCCACCTTGACTGTTTGTCCCCATCCTGACCTGACTAGCACACCCAGCCCAACCAGGAGAGGAAGGAAGTATCCTATTTCTCTATCTAGATCCTGGATTTGTTTGCTTGTTTGTTTGTTTTATATAAAGAGGCTTCTTCAGTGAAGGAAGGTGAATGGACATGGATAGAGCAGGTAGATCAGCTTTACCTGCTATGCCCAACTGCAGAAAGGAGACGCAGGATTTAGTGCAGCACCTATAACTACTAAAAATTCCACGAATGCTAGTTTTTCTTCTCCCGGTACCACCCACCTCTATAGGATGGGTGACAGGACAAAGTTGATCTTCAGTGGTATGACCCACTGGGAGAGAGTATAAGAAGAAGGAGAGGAAAGGAGCAGTTGAAAATAGTCACAATAAAATTAAGAGTGGACGAAGCCTCCTAAGCGGCAGGGATTGGTTGCTTTCCTTCTTCTCCCAAAGGATCCGCACTGCACCTTCTTCTGGGGCTGCCCAGAGGGGACATCGGTACAGAAAATGGGCCTGGATCATGGCTCTGGAGTTCCTCAAGGCTTTTCAAAGCTTCCCTAAAAACCAAGGAGCTGCTGCGATGAAGTCAACAACCCAGGATTTGAGACTCAACTCTGCCTTCGGGTACCTGTATGACCTTGGGGAAGTCTCCTTCCTTCTCGGGGTCTCTGTCCTCTGACCTGTTAGGACAGAGATGATCTGTAAGGTCTTTGCCAGCTCTAAGCTGTCATGACTTTGCAAGACTACACTCTATGGTGTTACAGTAGAGCCTTTCTAAACAACAGGCTCTAGAAGAATTGTTGGATTTTCATGACTATGATATTTACACCCTTTGTCTCAATTCTGGTGATGATGGATCCCTCCATGGTCACACTGTCTACTTTTGCCCTCAATTCTGTGGTGCTGAAGCTTGGAGAGGCACTGGCATGGGGAGACTGAGGCTTTGTCCTGCTCCTCCTCATTACCTCCAGTGGGATTTAGATCACAGGGTGGCTTCCCCACCCTAATTCTGGTTCTAATCTAAGAGAAGGCCTTGATAGTGGAAAGAGCACCAGCTGAAAAGTCAGAACCAGATCCTGGTTCCACCACCACCAATGACCAACCTGGGGAGAATTCTGGCTTATCCTTCATTTCTGTTAGGAGGGTCACAAAGGACTGTGGATGTAAAAGTGGTTGGTAGACCCATGAGCTCTCTACTAATGGAAGGGGCTCCTGATCTAATTCAGAGCTCCTGAGAGCAGCTCTAGAGAACAGATTCTCTGCCCTCTACTCTTAGGGAAGCTGTAAGGAATGACTGTAAGTTTGAGCTTTAAGAAGTCACTCAACTCTGAGAAGCCTCCTTAGGCTTCCTTAAATGACAAGAACTCAGGCTGAGTGTTCTGAGTGAGCAAAACGTTCCAAGCCTTCAATGCTGAAGAAGCGGAGAGTGGGACACAGACCCGGATGGGACCAAGGCTCAAGGCAGATGTGAGGACCCATGGTCTCTCTTCACTGCGTTTTGTTGTCCCTTTAAGTTCCTGACATCCAGCCACTTCTTCTTTGTCCATCTGTCCTGGCAGAGCTGGGCTTAGGAGCTTCCCATGGCAGCCTGAGGTGCTGAAGTTGCTCCGGGCCTGTGTGTGTGAGCCAGTGCTCCTGCCCCTCCCCCATAGTCCCTGTCCCTAGAGCCCAAGTAAGTAGGGAGTAAATCATTGCTCATCATGATGACTGGGACACCAGCTTTGTACTCCAAAGTACAAAGGTTTGAATTCTGCTCTCACTCCTTTTCTAGAAGTATGAACTTGGGCAAGTCCTCTAATCTCTCTGAGCAATCATTTCCCCGTTTGTTAAACAGGAACAGCTAACCTTGTTGAGGACAGGAGGGTCGGATGACTATTAATTGTAGAACACTCTGCTGATGTTAGAGGACAAAATGATGCCTCTGAGGAGTGACCTCCAGGGTCCCTGTGGGAAGCAAGAAGGATGGTCTCTGCTTTCTGGGGTCAGTCTCACTTCTGACAGCCAGTTCTAGGGGAAATGGAACCAGGCTGTCTCTCTGGGCTGAGCACTTCTGTAAAATATCTGTCCATCCTGTGGACTCTGTGGACAGTACTTCAGTCTCTTAGAATCCATGTAGGAGCAAGCGCTAGGGGGTGGACAGGGCAGGAGATGTCAGGAGGAGGTGAATTGGTGGACTGTGAAGATTTCTCAGAATGGTTTTTTATGCTGTTTGAGATAAACCAGCAATTTTCCAGATGTCTGTGTTTTGTATGTAAATAGGTCTTTTATTTATCAAGAAGCTCTCAGCTTAGCCAAAGGCTGCAGTCATTCACTCCCGGGTCAGGAACCCAGAGATGCAGTTTAAATTGACCAGTAAAACTCCTAATAAATCACCAGGAAATTCCTGGGCATCTTTGTTTCCTAGGGGCAGTGACAGCGAGATGTGCAAGCTGAAATAAAATTTGCTCTTCTTCTTCTTTTAAAGTTTATTTATTTATTGAAGGGAAAGGCAGAGAGACAGGGAGAGAATCCCAAGCAGGCTAAGTGCTATGAGCGCAAACTCACAAACCATGAGGCCATGACCTGACCTGAAACCGAGAATCAGATGCTTAACCTACTGAACCACCCAGATCCCCCAGGTTCACTCTTCTTGAATGGGGTGGTGATGGGGAGGAGACTTTGAGGGTTGGGGAGCCACCTTCACCCACTTAAGAGGGAAACAAGAGTGTCCTGGGATGCGTCCTGCAGCCACAAGGTGGCAGAATGGAGCTGAAAGTGAGTCTGAGGATGGGCTGCCCTCCAGGGCAGGTTGGGAAAATCCCCCCACCTCTCAGCTCTAACCTTTTCTTACAGATCTGGAGTCTTGGCTCTTCATTCGACCCAGTTCTCCAGAGATGCCTGGATGCATGCTTCTCTGTCTCTAAGCTCATGGAGGATGTATTTGGCAAAAAAGGGCAGAGAACAAGGACAGGGTGAGGGACTGAGTATAGAAATTCCTGCCTGGAAATATGAGTGTTGGAGAAGGCTAGTGGGACCTCAGAAACACAGATGAGCTGTTGTTACTATAATGTGTTCAGTTTAGAGGCTGCGGCTTGAAGTAGAAGGCTTTTTGAGAGCCTCTCTGGGCCCAGAAACATGTCCTGATCCTGGAAGCAAAAAGCCCCACTGATAGTGGGCATAAAGACCTCCTCACCCTAGCGGGTCTTGCTGGCCAGAGATATAGGCAGCTTACGGAGTTGGAGTCATGGTAGACATTTGGATGCTTTCTCCTTTACGCCAAGAATCCGTTGAAGACAGGTCACATTTATTGTGGCCCATTGTGACCCACTTCATTATGGGCACGTAATCAACTATCTGCTAGTTGCCAGCAGCAAATCAGTTTCTCTGTATCTTGTAAGATAAATTTGGAGAGATTTTTATCCAGCACATGCTCATGGAGGAAGCCAGAGTGGGACAGCACGGTCCTTCCCTAGATGTTCTGATGACCTGCAACGTGGGAGAAAGTGACTTCATTCTGCCGGACACTGAGCTCTCAAAGCAGTGATTAGTAAGACAGGCGACCACTCATAGAGATTTACACAGCTGACCTTCTAAGGTTATGGAGGCGTTACATACAATAGGCACGTTTTATTTCTAGCAACATGGTTAGCAATGATTTTTAGGGTCAGTCCAAATTATTAGCTGGCCTCAGTCATCAGCTTGTTGGCCTCAACTCCTTAGGACTTGAAATCAACCCTCCTCTTTCCTTATCAGGGCATCTGAAAGTCATTGGCATCATTGAAGTTCAATCTCAGTCGCTTGGTAGAGTCACACGTCCAACTCTATTTAGAAACAGTGCTCTCCAAGAGCGCCTTCCCAGAATGAGCAGTTTGGGGCAGGTGCTAATGTTATCCTCCACAATGTATTTATTTGCTACAAATGTCATACATTTGAAACCAGTCATAGCAGAGTTCATTACAGACCTTAATCAGATGGTCAGTGGCATTCAGATCTCTGTGCGCCCCCGGCCCCACCCCAACATCAACTCCCTGCTCCAGAGGGCCTGGAATCAACACGTCTCCATGCAGTCTGGTCTGGGTCAGTCCCTGGAGCATCTCTGGAAAGCCTGCATCAGGAAGGCCTGCTCCCTTTCCTTCTGCCTCTTCTCCCATCAATTGATTTTTCACCTTCCTTTCCAAACTAAGGTCAGAAATCACCGTCCTGGCACGTTTCCTCGGATGAAGTCTGATCTTAACCTTCCATCCCCAATCTGCCCAAGCAGTTACAGGCTCTGCAGTCACTGCTCTACGTTAATTCTCTTTTGTCACATGTTTGGTACACGCTCTTGCCTGTCCCTATGACTAGGTCCTAAGTGCCCTGACCTCACCTACCTGATGTTCAAGTCTTCTTTCAACAGGTGCTCCTCCCAGTTCCGGGCCTTTCCAGAATCCTGCAGAAAGCAGGCAGTCTACCTGCAGTCCTTCCCCTGTGCCCTCCCCTGGTGTGGGGGCTGTCTCAGTCGCATCCTTGCCCAGACTCTCGGGGGCACGGTGCCTCATCTGAACCTCTTCAACACACTTTTCTTCTCGTTAAAAGATATCAATAAGAAATAGAATTTCATTTCTAGATCAGAGACAGTGTTGCTGGTGTTGATTCTTCATCCTGCCTTTCTAATCAATAATATCTTTCTTTCCTTAATAAGAAAAGCTTCCTAAAATGTCTTAGTCCATTCCAGCTGCCATAACAAAGTGCCACAAACTGGGTGGCCCATAAACAACAGAAATTTATTTCTCACTGCTTCGGGGGCCAGAAGTCCAAAATCAGGGTGCCGGCACAGATGGTGAGGGCTTGAGGCTGGGTTGCACACTTCCCATGGGTTGTATTCTCACAAAACTAAGGAGCTCTGTAGGGTCTTTTTTCCACAAAAGCACTCATCCCACCTCCTCCACCTCATCCCACCCCTACCGTCTCGTCCCCACCCCCCACACACCCACACACACCCACACACACACACACCCACCCACACACACCCACACACACCCACACACACCCCGCCATCTCATCCCACCGAGAGAGACCCCACCCTTAATACCATCACCCTGGAGGTTAGGATTTCAACAGATGAACTTCAGGGGCCACAAACATTCAAATCATCGCAGGAAAGGAACAACAATTGATACCCAAAAGTTGGAGGGACACTAGGCCAGCAAAATTGCACAGCACCAGAAATCCAAACCAAAACCGTTTCTTCCAATTATCTTGAGGAAGAAGAAACTGAGAACATGGAAGTTGACTAGAAACGTCATGTACAGCCGGCAGGTGGAGCTCAGGTAACAAATCATCTCTAAAACCTGGACGCCACTCATCTCGGCTTGGGATTTGGCTTGGCGTGTTCCTAGGGCTTCCATCTTTTGAGATGTTTGTTTAGCTAATGTGAGTAAATTTTTGGAATTTTGGAAAAAGTGTATTGTATATTTACCTGGTTGTTAGTGTGTGTTATCAATGTAAAAACACAACGTTAATCCTCTGAGAATTTGTAGGACTAGCCTGTCTACAAACAGCAATGAAACTTCTCTTTCCCAGTACCAACAGCTCTTATTTTAGGCAATTGTTTTATTCTTCCGATTAGGATTTCTAGAACAATGTTAGCTGAAGAAAATGACAGGTTTGTGGACACTTACCTCATTCATGATTTAATGAAACTATGTCTAGGATCTTACCCATAAATATCATGCAGTCAGCTGATTTGAGATAAGCCATTCCTTTTTTTTTTTTAATGTTTATTTATTTTGAGAGAAACAGAGAGGGAAGGAGGGCCAGAGAGAGAGAGAGAGAGAGATAGAATCCCAAGTAGGCTCAGTGCTGTCAGTGCAGAGCCAGGTGTGGGACTCGAACTCACGAACTGTGAGATCATGTCCTGAGCTGAGATGCAGTGTCTGAGCTTAACCAACTGAGCCACCCAGGAGCCCCGGGGACAGGCTATTCTTAATCAAGCTAAGAAAGTGCCTTCATATTCCTAATTGGCTTTAAACAAACAAACAAAAAGCAATCCAGTAAAGAATATTACATTCTGTTGGATTGAATTTGGGGAGATCTTTCCCTGGAATCTCAGATCGTGATGTTAGCTGGTGTTTGGCAGGACTCTGTCTGTCATCGTTCGTTCCCCCCGCCAAAAAAAAATCTGAATCTTTCTTGCTGAGTGAGTTACAGGCCTCCTTATTCCCCTATGTCTTGTTTTTAAAAAAAAAAGGTCATTTCCTTACAAAACAAGTGCAAGAATTTGTGGAGAACTGCAGCCCATTAAAACCCTAGAACTCACATGACCACCTGAGTGTATTCTACCGACTCAGAGTCGTCAGGGCTCACAGAAGTCCAGAAATTGGGCCTGTGGCTTTTTGGATTGACGTTGACATAATCCGTGGTTTCCTTTATGTCCTCATAGTCCAGGGCAGGTTTGTTTTTCAGTCCTCCAGGGGTTGAAAAGACCACTTGTGTGTAATTCACATCCTTGGTGGCCTTAGGGGAAAAAAGCAGAGAAACGTGAGCCAAGATTGCTCCCAGGGTTGGAGGAGGAGACACCCCAGGATTGAATTCTCACTCAAAGACCCTCGCCTCGCCCCAGGCTGGCAGGGAGAGAAGCTGGCTCCCAGATGACTGTGTCGGAGAGCAGGGCCAGGCCAAGGGGGGACACTCCCAACAGCTCTGTGCCTCCTGTCTGCAGGAACTTCATGGGTTTTGGGAAAGAGGTGGAGACTCAATCCCAGGGAGGTCAGGACTCAGAGCACTCTGGCCCCGTGCCTGGGCTATGGAGAGGAGGAGGTAGTCCATCTACACGTGCATTTTTACAGTTCACTCAGACCCATTTTGTGCGGATGCCATGAACCCAACCACCCATCCCCAAAGGATGTTGTAATGACTCAAGTGGCCCCTCCATCCCTGCTCCCATCCCTGCAGCTGGGGTGGCCTGGCCGCTCAGTCTTTTCCAGCAAGGACCCCAACTGCATGCGAATGGCTGGGGTCACCAAGGGTGTCTGTTACCTGGCAGGCGACTGGAGAGCTGCCGGAGACATCAGAGTTGTTGGCGCTGTCTGAGGATGTGTCACTGTCATCTAAGGAGAAAAGGAAGTTCTTCTAAGGAATGCCGAGGGCAGGGGGAGGTGTTAGGAGGGGATGGGCACAATGGAAGGAGAGGGAGACAAAGTCAGGCAGAGCCAGCCACGCAGAGACAAGTGGGGAAGAGAGGCACGGGGCCCCCAGTAGGGAAAGGAGACACTGAACAGAGGAAGGGTGAAGAGCAAAAGTCCCACCACCCCACCCCACCCCCTGCTCCCCCTGCAAATAGGCAAGAATGATCCCAAGATCCAGGCACTCCTGCTCTGCCCAGTTCCCTCTAACACTAATAGCACTTGATCATGTTGGGAGGGATGAGCAGGGATGCGCTGATGCATCGCGGCCCCGGGCACATAGCTCTGGCCCCCACCGAACTGGCCACAGGTTCTGCTCTAGACCTGTCACTAACTCTAGAAGGCAAGTGACATCCCTTTTTGTGTCTGATTTTGCTCCCTGTGAGACAAGAGGGTTGGATGATGATCTCTCTGAGGTCCCTGCCAGGGAATCTCTCTGATTCTGGTCAGGCTTCAGTGAGGCTCTAAGGTCAGGGACACAGTGAGGCCAGGGCCCCTCCCTTTCTGCAGAAACACTGGATTCACATGAGTAGTCTCCTCTGGTGGCTGAGGTCTTATCTCAGTGCCAGGAAGCCTGACAACCAGATCTCTCCGACTGAAAAGATAAAACTGGAAGGTTGAAGCGAATGCAAATCAATCAAAGGATAACCCGTTAGAAAAGGTGTGAGAGCATAGGAGTGGTCATCTTGCTGTGGAGGCAGCAGTGTCTGTTGCATGAGGAGTGACCCAGTGGGTCTCCCAAGCCCTGGGGAGAAAACCAGAGGGCGGGATTCCTGCTGTTTCACAGGCCAGAGGGGAATGTAGATTCCAACCATCCCCGACACTGGGATTTATTAACCCCGGCCCCCCCCAGATGCTGCGGCCAGAGGCAAGCAGAGGGAGTTGAAATCTTGGCCAGGGGGAAACAAGTGCCACAGGAACAATGACGAAGACAGGAGCAGAGACAGCCCCAAGCCCCCTCTGCAGTGGTTCACACACAACCAGACCTGGAAAAGACCTCACACCCACACAAACCCAGTGAGGTCTGTCCCCCTGGACAGGAAGAGCAGCTTGCTGGGACAGCTGGGCTGGTGAGCCTTTCGCTGAGGTGGGTGGGAGGAATCTTCCAGCTTGGGGTTGGGCTGGCCGGGACAGAGCCCAGCTGCGGCAGGACAGCTCTGCATGGCCCGGACAGAGCAGAATACGCTTTAGGACAAGTTCTGCCCCCGCCCCATCACTCACGCCTGCAACGGGACTCAGACGCAGGGGCACTTTGCGGCTCCTCCTTGGCAGCACGGTGGGCAGGGCCGTGCCAGGGGGCCTGGAGCCTGGCCCCTTTCAGTATCCGCTCATTCTCGTTGGCTAAAGGGGACAGAGTCAAAAGTCAAAAGTGACAGCTCTCCAAGGTCAGGAACATCCTGCCTCTGAGGACTGTTCTCAGTATGGCAAAACATTCCGAGGGACCTCTTCAAACCTCAGCATCCACCCACAACCCTGCAGAACCTCTCCCGTCGCTTGGAGAACAAGCGGAAGCCCCAGCCTCCAAGTCCCTCCATGGCCTCGTGGTTCCCCCTTCTCTCAGTTCCAGCCACCCTGGCCTCTCTGCCAAACAGCTTTCTGCCTCAGGGCCTTTGCAGATGCCGTTCCCCTCCTCATATCCTAAGATGTCGGCATTTCAGTGATGCTGGCTATCACCCAATTCACACCTCCCTGCCTTGCTTCATCTTTGTCTTCCCGAGCACTTACCACAATCCAACACATGTGTATATTACCTGTTTATCTAGTTTGGTGTCTGTGCCCCCCATGGTATGTAAGTTATATAAGGACAGAGATTTTTGTTTTGTTCCCTGTTATACTGAATGAATGAATGAATGAATGGCTACAGAAGCCTAGACTTCCTCTATTTAATTTTCCCTAATTATAAGGCCACCCCATAACAGAGCTTCTCTACTTTCCACTGTAAATCAGTTCAAGAATTTAAGTTCTTCTCTTAGACTAGCCATACGCCCTTCTGCTGGAATTCAAAGCCCTCTGTTCACATTGAACCCTAGTGGTGATGAAGAAAGTTAGTCAGGCCCAGGCCAAATGAGCCCACCCGCAAGAGTATGGCAGGAGCTGGTCCCTAGGCACCAAGTCTGGGTGGAAGCGCTCTGGGCCGTTATTCCTAGCCAGAAATAGGTTGGGTCAGAGTGGGGATTACCCAGTAAGGGGTGACCTGGCCGTGGATCCTCAAGGAGGTAGGCAAGGGGTATTGGGGGCTCCTCCTGCTCTAGGATGGGGGATGGTCCCTGCAGGTGACTAGGAGGAAGGAGAGCACCAGGCTATTTACCCATGCGTCTGCTAAGCAGGTAGTTGACGGCAGCGAAGAGGCAGGTCTGTAGGATGAGGGACACCATTGCGATCACTAAGCCTTGCCAGAACTTCATGTCTCTGTTGGGAAAGGAGCAGAGTCAGAGTTAGAGGTTGTGGAGATTCTAAATCAGCGGCAAATCCGCCCTGCCCCCAGCCAGAGGTCGCCATCTGGTGTTGCTGTGTGTCTCAGGGCCGGTCTCTTTGTCTCTCTGGACCGGAAGGTGTAGGGAAAGTGGTGTGCGTGCTGGGAAGCCAGGAACCCACTCACTCTGTCAGCATGATGAGCTTGCAGGGTGACTCCGGGGCTTCGGGGCTTCGAGAGGCTCAGGCTCTACGGGAGCAGAAGGAAGAGGCCTGGAAGGAACCACGCTGGGCACCCGGTCTCCGCTAGCGCCACCAGCAGGACCGTCCTAGACACCTGCGGGAGGCAAGGCGGCGAGTCAGGACCCCGGGCTCCATTCCTCTCACGCAGACTCAGCTGCTGGGGTGCCACTGGCTTTCCTCTCCCCGGATTTCAATTTTTGAAGCTACAAAACAGGCAGAGCCTCGTAGTTAGGCGTCAGCACCTAACACACTCGACCCCAGCCACGGCGCTGAGCCCCTGGCACACCCGCCCTCCGACCTGGTTCACACAGTCCCAGGGCCGAGATATCAGTGCCTCTTTTCATAACACGCATTGTGAGATTCAGGGGGCAGAGGCTCACGTCTGCGGTGGCACAGCAGGCAAGGGGCCGGGGCTCGATTTGGGCTTGAAGTCCAAGCCTACACGTTCAGCCACTGGTCTCGGCTCTCTGAGAACCGTCACCTGCTGCCAGAAGCACCAAGGGGTTGAACTCCGGCAAATACACCAGGAGAGATTCCTTAAAACCAAATCTTGGGGCGCCTGGGTGGCTCAGTCAGTCAGGCAACAGACTCTTGGTTTCAACTCAGGTCATGATCTTGGTCTGTGAGTTCAAGCCCTGCATCAGGGTCTGCACTGATGGGGTTGAGCTTGTTTGGAATTCTCTCTCTTTCTCTCTCTCTCTCTCTCTGCCCCTACCCTGCTGGCACTATCTCTCTCTCTCTCTCAATCAATAAATAAACCTAAAAAAAAATCACACACACACACACACACACACACACACACACACACACCCCATTTGTGGGGTTTTGGACTCTAGATGCTGTTATACCCTCTTGATTTTAAAAATCAGGGGCGCCTGGGTGGCTTAGTCAATTAAGTGTCCGACTTCAGCTCAGGTCATGATCTCCTGGCTTGTGGGTTTGAGCCTTGCATCAGGCTCTATGCTGACAGCGAGGAGCCTGGAGCCTGCTTTGGATTCTATAACTCCCTCTCTCTCTGCTCCTCCCTTGGTCACGCTCTGTCTCTCTTTCTCAGAAAATAAACATTAAAAGTTTTTAATTAAAAAATCAGCATATGAATTTCACCAGCATGTTGCTGAATACGGAATTTACTATACGACGAAGGCAGGATACTTTCAAAGCCTCTGAGATGATACTTACTCAGCAGAGATGGGAAAAAACTGCCCCGCTGCAGAACATAAACCTTAGAGACTTTTCCTGCTCCTGAGGCTTACTTTCCCCATTAGGGTTTCCAAGAGCTAAGGGTAGTGTGGACAGTCCTGAAAGTTTTGTTTTTATTTGTAGTTTTCACACTGGAACTTTCTAAGATCAGAACTCGAACCAAGAATCAAGAGAGAGAGGCAGTGATAAGCAGGAAGGGTGTGGGGTTTGCCTCCAAACCCTCTCCAGGGCTGTGGGCGTTGGCCGCTGGAAGTTTCCAGAGACAAAATACCACTCCTTTCACATACCAACAAGCTGGTCCTTGGCAGTGGCTTTTCTTTATAAGATCAAACATTGGAAGCAACACATACCCAATTTCTTCATCATACTTCCTTAACCCATCCCCTTCCTATAAATTCTAGATACTTCTCCCAGAGGAACCTAACTCTATCTACTCATTGCTTTTCAAGGTAAATGTGCCCCGTTGGCTTGTGAGCATCAGGTGCTGGTAAGAGGGGCGACGGTGGGGAGGGAGGAGGGGAGCGAGAGGTGGACACACCCCAGAAGGCAGGTGAGAAAGGACACTGGGAAGTTCAAGTCTGTAGACTAGTGGGTAGAAAATCCAGTACCTGCCCCCTACCCAGTGATGAGCAGACTCCAGAAAGAAAGCTTAGGCCAAAGTGACTTGTGCACAGAATGAAATTTGCAGAGCCAAGATGCTGGGAATAAAACACAAAAATGATGGAGATGAAGTAAAATGGGGATTTTTCAGCAAAAATTATGATCTTGAAGGATTGGGCAACTTGATGGAAAAAGGGCATAGTTATATTTTAAATGCCTGACTCTTGTCTTATTTTCAATGAACCCTCTTAAAATGTCGACAGGTACTGATTTCTCAAGCAAACTGCAGTATTTAAAAAAAATTTTTTAACATTTATTTATTTTTGAGAACCTGAGATAGATCATGAGCAGGGGAGGGGCAGAGAGAGGGAGACACAGAATCCGAAGTAGGCTCCAGGGTCTGACCTGTCAGCGCAGAGCCCAACACCAGGCTCGAACTCACAAGCCGTGAGATCATGACCTGAGCCGAAGTTGGACGCTTAACCAACTGAGCCACCCAGGCGCCCCTCTGCTGTGTTAATATTGATTACCTCGTATTCGATGTCTCATTAATCACAGAAATTATTCTCCTTTCATCCAAGGGGATGGCCAGAAAGCCACTAGGGCTGTGTTCTGAAACCACACTTAAATTTTAATTTCTTCTAAGGCTCCTCTCTCTCTTTATTCATTAAAAATTAAATAACTAATACATATTTGTGGTAGAATTTAAAATGCAAATAAGCAAAGCATTTCACAAAATCACCCGTTGGCTTATTCCAGAACACTTTCTACATGTTTTCGTACATGTATGGACTCTGCATATATGTGTGGGGGTAAATACGTGTATACAGGCGTATGATCTTTTCTAAACACGGCATCGTACTGATTAGTGGCTTTTCCTCTTCACTGAATACATCCTACATGTGTTTCCAGATCAGAAAAGCCTTCATTAAAAAGCTGTACTCTGAGAGCCCTCAGGCCAAATTTGGCACCTGGGTGACTTTGTTTGATGAAGCGCTTTAAAGATTTGGATTGGGAAGCACTTAGAAGGGGAATGCATTCTTCGGTCCCTGACTGACCCTTGAAGCCATTCGAGTTTGCCACATACTTGAGTTTCTGGCAAACGACTATTCCACTTTATCAGTGTCTCTTAGCACTCGGTGAGAGTCAGAGCCAGACGGTCCATTGATTTGTACCCCATTGGATGTTCAACATCCTGGAAGACCACCATTGTAACAGGCGAAAGTAACAACCAAAATGACCAAAAACAACCCCACACATTTCCAAATGCCCCAAGCTGAGGCAGTCACTTTTGTCCCTAATTGAGAATCACTGCATTAAATAAATGTCCCACTATTTTAAAACCAATACCTTATTTTGGCTCTTTGTACAAAACCGTGTTGCCTATACGTCCTTCTGTCTGTCTAGTATATTGTCAAGATCTTACTCGCCAAATGGTGCACGGCACCTGTGTCAGTATATAGCATAAAGCCCAACAGACTTCAGGATGAACCCAGGTTCTGCTCCCTTCTGAATGTGCGTTATTAAACTTCTCGGGACCTCGGCTCCTGTACCCGTAAGATGGAGAGAAAGACAGCCTCTAACTCCAAGACTTCTTGCGGGCGCTTCGTGTTTTGTGCTGTTTGTTTGTGAGAAGCACTCACTCAATGATTATGGAGGGGCCCCCACGACACAAAAATTATTTGACTTAATAATTTTTAGATGTTACAATGGGTACGGAAAAGAAGACCCATTCAGTAGAAACCGAACGTGGAATTTTGAATTTAGATCTTTTTGCGGGCTGGCGATAAGCTGTGTAAACCCTCTGGGATGCGGGGCGGCTCCCCAAAAGCCACGTGATGATGAGGGTCAGTAACCAAGACACTCAGAACTGTCCTGTGCCCACACACGCCTTCTGTTCTTCACTTTTAGTGCAGGACTCGATAAACTATATGAGCTATTCAACACTTTATTAAACAATAAACTCCATGTCAGATGACTTTTGTCCGACGGTAGGCGAATGGAAGCGTTCTGAGCACGTTTAAGGGGGGCTAGGCTAAGCTACGATGTTTGGTAGGTGATGTGGAGTAGAAGCGATTTCGACTTAGAACACTTCCAATTTGGGATGGGATTATCAGGAGCTCACCCCATCGTAAACCGAGGAAGTTCAACCCGGAACCGCTTCACCAAGATGGTGACTGGGGTGGAGCTATTAAAATCGAGTTGGTCTATTTTAGGAAACTCAGGCATTCGTGTTGAGCACAGTTTGAAGATAAGATCCGGGACAGGATGAGGTATGAAAATGATGACAGATGTCATTATTTAAGTGGCTAATGGCCCCTAACCACAACGAGCAGCTTGTTCCTTGGGGTCTAATTGCAGATTGCTGATCAGACAGTGGGCAAAAACATCTGCTCATTTGCACCACCCTCCCCCAACACACACACATACCAAATAACCAGGAAATGAGCAATTTAGGGTAATTATGTTGTGAGAAAAGTGTTTGGACCATGAGAATTTCCATTGGCTCATTCTATCATCAAGATTCAGACCATCCTGTCCTCTTTCACATGCTTAGTTTCGACACCCAGACCAATACTAACATAGCACTCTGCCAGGCACTCCCCAGCCATGCTCCTGCAGGGTGCCGGGGGCCTCTCCCCTGCTTGCTTCAGGCCTGGGCAGAAGTCCCGAGACCTCCTGGATTTCATCTTATTGTTTCCCCTTTCTTCTCATAGAGGAGGTCTCGTGGGGCTGTTGTAGTTGGTACAGGTGAAATAATTAAGACGCACCTCCTCCTGCCTGGCACCATGCTTTCTTTGGTACAAAGAGGGGTTTAAAACAAGAGCACAAGAGAAGATGATTTCTATGAGAATCATATGGATTGCAGTGATCAATAATCGCTGTCAATATTGTTAAGCTATCAATCTTTTAAAATCTTTAAGCAGCTTTAGGGGCGCCTCGTTGGCTCAGTCCATTAAGCATCGACTTCAGCTCGGGTCGTGATCTCACCATTCGTGAGTTGGAGCTCCGCATCGGCCTCTGTGCTGATAGCCCTGAGCCTGGAGCCTGCTCCAGATTTTGTGTCTCCCTCCCTCTCTCTCTGCCCCTCCCCTACTCATGCTCTGTTTCTCCTGTCTCAAAAAAACTTTTTTTTATTTTAAATTTTTAAAAATTAAGTAACTTCAAAGCATTTTAAAAGCCTTGGGGCACCTGGGTGGCTCAGTTGGTTAAGCATCTGACTTTGGCTCAGGTCATGATCTTGCGGTTCATGGGTTCGAGCCCCATGTCAGGCTCTGTGCTGACAGCTCAGAGCCTGGAGCCTGTCTTCAGATTCTGTGTCTCCCTCTCTCTCTGACCCTTCCCTGCTCATGCTGTCTCTCTCTCTCTTTCTCTCTCAAAAATAAATAAAAAAAACATTTAAAAAAAGAATTATAAAAGCCTTTAAAGAGAATTCTTTGGAAACTTCATTAACGTATTGGTTTTACAATTAAAACTTTTAAGCCATAACACAGCTGCGGGGTGTGCAAGGAGAACAAACGGAGGAGGCCAGAGTCCGGCCCCTCCTCCCCGCCCAGCGCTTGCCTGCTGCGGGGTTGGGACAGGTAGGAGTCCTTGCCGGGCCCTGGAGAACGCAGGCGCGGGGCGCTTCCAAGTCCTCAGGCTTGGCTAACTCCAAGCATTCTGTTCTTTAAAGATTGCAGTAAGGAAGGGGGAAAAGAAGCAAATTTGGATGGAAATAGGATATTTTAAAAGAAAAAAAATTTCTTTCCATCTTATAGTATCATCCAGTCTCCTCTGCATTACTAGCCTTTTCTCCCCTAATTTAAACTGCAGTTTAGAATAATCAAAAAAAGGAGGAAACATAAATAAGCCAAACCAATAGTGTATATAATCACTGAAACAGAGGAAATCAAACACTGTGAGGCTACTAAGGAATTTGTTAATGTCATCTCAATAAAATTCATGATTTCCTAGAAAAATATAAATGAGCAAAATTGATTCCATAAGGCACCAAAACCAAAACAAAATTACAAGAAAGAAGTTGAGGAGGCAGCATGGCATGTGACTGCTAAAGACCGAGACCTGAAGCATCGGTTCACATGCCAGCTCACCGCCTGCATGAGCTTGGTCTAGTTCTTGAGCCCTTCAAAGCCTTAGTTTTCTTATCTGTAAGATGGGACCAATGAAACAGTCCTTAGGTTTGAATAAGATGGATATCGGTGATACCTGCTTCTGAGGATAAAATAAGATGAGCTATGTGAAGTAGCTATAGCTTGGGTCACATAGTAATAAGCATACAATAAATGACAACTACTATTATTTAGAAATTAAAAGCATTATTGGAATTAACCTACTCAAAATTTGTGTCCAAATAGGTGTTGTTTTTTTTTTTAATTTTAGAGAGTGGAGCAGAGGGAGAGAAAGAGAGAGAGGGAGAGAGAATCTTAAGGAGGCTCCACGCTCAGTGCAGGAGTCCGACACGGGGCTCAATCCCAGGATCCTTGGATCACGACCTGAACCAAAATCAAGTGTCAGATGCTCAGCCGACTGAGCCACACAGGCACCTCTCAAATAGTTTTAGAAAATGAGTTATTTTAAACTTTTACGGAAGACGTATTTTTATGATGTGTAAGCAGATCCAGGGCATAAAAAAGGGGGGAAACTGCAGGCTCACGTCACTTAGGAATACAGAAGTAAACAGAGGAATATGTCGAGGAGTTACCCCAGGGACATGCAGGAAATCAGTTATTACAATAATGAAAACTAGTGTTGACTATTTAGCATGCTCTTACTCTGCAGGGATAGACATTGTCCCCATTTACTAGACATGACAGACAGGCTTGGGGAGGTGAGCAGTTTGCCCTGGTCTCCCACTCCCCTCCCCGCCCCCCTGCCAGAGCCAAATTTCAAACCAAGCTCAGCTCTCAATCATTACATGGAATCGCCTCTTACATGATATGAATACAACATCCATAGATCAATTTTTTAAAATGTTGATCTCAGTAAAATACCAAAACACATTTGATGAAACCAAGTGCTCCTTTCTTACTTTTTAATAAAATAAGAATATGAGAATAATTTCTTACTCTGATAAAGAATATCCCTTCTGTACCAATAATCATCTTACCAAGTGGTAAAATGTTTTAGCAGTCGAGAACAAAGATGTCTATGTCTGTTGTAACCATTTAAAAAATGTATCCTGGAAATCCTAACCTGGGAAACTGGAATCTCCCTCAGCCTCGAACCTAGAGTAATAATGAGGGTGTGGAATACTTACTGAGCATGTCCTGTGACACTCTGACATCAATAACTCACCTGACTCTCCCAATCAGGAGGTAGGTGTATTTTTTTCCTTTTTCTTTTCTTTTTTGTTTAAATTGAAGTATAATTGTTATTTCCATTCTATAGAGGGCAAAACTAAGACATGGAGAAGTTAAATAATTTGCTCAAGATGGTAAGAAGAGTTAATGGGGTTTTGTGCTCAGGCAGCTGGACGTTGGAGCATAAGCTAATTAACTGATACATTAAAGCAATGAAGGTGTATTTTGCGGCAAGGGCAAGTCTTATTGATCCTTATTTGCAAAAGATGTTATTTTATACCTAGAAATCTCAAAATGATCAGTTGAAAAACTTGTGAGATTAATCAGATGACCCAGGAAAAGTCCTGAAGGCATGTAAATATTCTGATATTACCAGCTCTTCTTTCCATTACGTCAGCAATAGCCAGTTAAGTAACGGAAATGTATGGAGGGGGAGCCGGAAGCCTTAGTGGCTATTGCACCGCATAGAACTAATTCTAATTGTAAGACAGTTATTTTGAAGAAAATAATAAAAATGTACTGAGAGATATAAAAGACATAAACTAACAGAGAGACACATGATGTTCCAGACTGGGAATCCAGAAGACTAAAAAAAAAAAATCATTTTGAAATTAATTTGTTGGTTCAATATAACTCCAGTCAAAACTACAGTGAGAATATTTTACAACTCCAAATCAATTCTAAAATTTATCTGGATTGTAACTACTGTATTGTAAATGATGGAAAATAATTGCATATGTTAAAAAATATGAAACTTTATAAAGTAAAAAAAAATAAAATAAAATTTCAAAAAAAAATAAAAAATAAAATTTTTCTGGAAAAAAATTAACAGTCCAGAAGATCTAGAACACGTTTGAAAAGTATTTGTGACCCAGCAGGTTCCTGATATACTACTTTTAAAGGGCAGTCTAGATTCGAAAAAATACCCTAGGATGTGTATAATACATATATCACAAAAGTGGTTCACAAGGCAGTGGGGGGAAAGAAAAGTGTCATTTAGAAAATGCTGCACACAGAATAATGAATTAGCTACCTATAAGAGAAAAAAATAACTTACACCCAAACATGATACAATAAAATAAATTCCAGAGGAAATTAAAGAAGTAAATAGTTTTAAGTTGAGGCATTAAAAGTAGAAGGATATAGGACTGGATATTCTTATATTCAACAATATTTATTAAATCCCCAGATGAGAGAAAACTGTCTCAGCTTATATGCAATGGAAGAACTCACAAAGCAACGGGAAAAATAGAGTCGACTCTAAAATATTAAAACTTCACATATTAAAGTCAAAAAAACAAAATTTAAAGACAAAAATGCTAGAACAAGTGTGTGCAATACATAACTTTAGGAGGTTTTAGATTTTAAAAAAAAATTCTTAAGAAAAGCCCTCTGATCCCCAAATGACAAATGGGTAAAAGGCTTGGGACAGTTTACAGACAATCTGGAACAGAACCAAAGCTAGTTTCACAAGGTAGCTCTACTCACTACTGATCATAAAGGTGAAAAATGAGAAACAATCTAATTGAAACACAAAGATTAAATTAGGGAGAAAGTATAGAAGGGAACATTACGCCATTTAAAATTATATTGATAAAAAATTAATCTGGGGAAGGACTCTGTCCCGTGAGGAAGTACAATGCAGTTATGTTTAGCTACATACAAAACATATTTTTTAAAAAAGAATGAAAATTTGTACAAAAAAGAAAACTTGGGGTCATTAAACTTTGTTTTTTATATTAGTTTAGTAATAACCCCCAATCACCTGATTCATTTCACCAAATCCCGAATAGTTCTTTGACAATAATTTTGCATATCAAATATAGATTTATTCATGAATGTAAACTTATGGTAATTAAATTGGGGGTTTTATTTTAATGTTTTTTGTTCAAAAAAGGGAAATAGAAAAAATACCTAAATGCTAACAAAACTGGGTATTACAATCATGGATGATGTTTTATTTAATTCTTTATACTATTGGTCATTATTGAACTTTTCTGCAATTAACATGTATCTTTTCTCTAATCAGAAAAAAATTTTTAAGAGGACTGACACGAGCCCAGAAATTCTGAGTTGCTCAACTAGCGTAGTACTGAAGTTATCAACAGAAAAAATATATTTGCAATCCAAATCATATCTCATCATGTTAATAGAGCACTGAGATGATCATCTAAATGTCTGAGTTCCAATCGATCATATACATATTGAGTGGTCTAAGTGCATGGCCCTGTGCGAAATACTCTGATGGACAAGAAGAAGGAGAGAACACCATCTGAACTTTCAAGAGCTCACACTGTATTGGAAAATCAAGACATGAACAAATGAAAAATCCAAAAGCAGAAGAGCCGTCACAACAAAGCATGATGAATGTTCAGAAGGAGCGGCAGCACCGCTATGCACTATCTCGGAGGAAACATTGATCCCAGCTCAATAGAATCTTCAGAGAGGAGTCGCTAAGTAGGAACTTTGAAGAACAGGCAATGGATGGATGGAGAACGAGGGAACGAGCAGGCCAGCTAAAGAGCAGGCCAGCAGGGAAACCCACTGTCTTCAACAAGTTTTGATACGGATTTAGCCACATGTAAATAAGACAGAGCGGGAGCAAGCTGGGTACACCACAGGCCAACCTCACAAGTAGGTGCAGGAAAATAGGAGGAGCAGGGACTTGGCGGCCAGGGGGATTGGGTTTGAAGTTTTAGCTCTGGCCTTCCTGGCTACGGAGTTGCTTCCCTTCTCTACTCTAGGCCTTTTTATCTGGTAAATGGGAACAGCACCTGATTCATTTTTTTTTAAATCGTGTTGTGTGTTCTTTATATGCCAGCATCATGCAAAGCATTTTGCATAAAATATCTTATTTAATCATCAGAAAGAACAACAAACTTATGAGGTAGCCACTATTGTTGTCCCCATTTTATAAGTGAGAAGATCAGACTCTAATCCCGCATGGGGAGGATAGAATTCAAACCCAGGCTATTCAGGGCCAGAGCCATCACTACACTGCACACAATGTTTAAGAGGGTTAGCTGAGAGGCTGGTGTATGTAGGAGCTCAACAGGGAGTGATCCTCAGACCAGAACAGAGGATTCAACACACATTGGCTTAACTATATAAACACACCCATTTCCATAGGGCTCTGGGCTGACCCATGGCTTTCAGATGGGAGATATAAGCAACCCAAGGCACGAAGCCATGCGGTTCTGGAAAGTCTCAGTCCTAAACAGTCCCTTCTCCCATGACTGTTGCTGTGCCCATGCACCAGGGGACAGAGAAAATCAAAATATCCACCAGTGAGAAGGGAAGAGTGAGTTCTACCAAATACCACGGGGAGGGGGACAACAGAGGGTTAGGGCGTCACCTTTGTCCTGGGTGTCAGAAAAATCGTCTCTGGGTTCCCTTCAGCACCAGTTACCATGGCAGGGGCCTCAGCCCAGGTGATTGGGACACATCTGGAATATGAACCGAGAACCCACATCAACTTTCCAGCTTGGTGACTTTGCAAATGCAGCCATCTTGGACTGGTCACTTTCTCTTTCTAAGCCTCAGCTTCCCTCTCTAAAACTGAGGGGGGAAAGGTGTGTCTAGTTCTAACATGTTGTTGTTCTAGAATCTTATGAGTCTAACATGGACGTCAATGATGTCTCTGGTTGACTCAAATCAACCAGAAAGAGCAACCAGATGCCCCACATGTCTGGTAATACGCAGTCAGAGGGGCAGGCACTGCCAATATTTTAAGAAGAAAACCAATTATACAAAATTTCTAATTCATAATATTGGGGAAGTCATTTTTGTCAACAATTACTTGAGATAAATGCAACCTGAATGCAACTAGTTCAAGACCAAATCAGCAAGTACACAAAGAATTGCAAACAACTTAAGCAGTATTCACAGATTCATTTTGCAGGATCCCATAAAGCGAAGGTGAATTGAAAGGGCCAAATAATTACATTTCATAGATTGCCCAACTAAATTTCGGAGAAACGAACATTCTGCAGATTGTGCCCAGTTTGTGAGCACTGTGGTGGCTCAGACCATGACTAGTCATACTTTACACCCCACAATTCCTGGCACGTGTAGTAGAAGCACTTTGTAACATTCTTTGCAATGAAATTAATTCACATAGAAGAAACACTATGTAACCTTAAGGTTGACATTCCTGAGTCTGTTTCCTCCTCTGCTAATTGGGAATCCAAATGTCTCCCTCGTTAGAGTTTATCAGGAGGAGTAAGGGAGACAGTGAAATCTTCCAGCACTTTCCTGCCTCACTGCTGGGTCTTAGGGCCATGGCTGGCTTTGTGGGCATGACTCCTATGCAGTCTAGGAGGGCGAGGGCCCCTTGACTGGTTTAGTGCTCTGCTCTTGCCATCTTTAAATTCTTAATAATTTGGCGGGGGAGGGCGCCTGGGTGGCTCAGTAACTTGCGCGTCCGCCTTTGGCTCAGGTCATGATCTCGTGGTTCGTGGGTTAGAGCTCTGTGCTGACAGCTCAGAGCCCGGAGCCTGCTTTGGATTCTGTGTCTCCGTCTCTCTCTCTGCCCCTCCCCTACTTGTACTCTGCCTCTCTCAAAAAACAAAGAAACATTAAAAAAAATAAATAAATTCTTAATACTTTTTTAAGGAGGAACCCAGATTTCCAGGAGTCCTGGGCCCTGCCAATTGCACAGCCGATCCCACTCAAGGTAGTATTTTGAGTAGAGCTGCCGAAACTCGAACAAGAAGGTCAATCTGCAGAACAAGCACCAGGCTGGCCCACCGCCGGCCACTCCCTGAGCACCTCGCCCCACCTCTGAGCACTGTGCCCTCTGAACTCCCGGAGCACTGCTCCGAGAACACTCTTCGGCACTAACGTTCTCTACAAGCGTTTTCTTCCACTGTTTGACTTTGAGCAAGTCACTTAACACCTCTGTGCCTCAGTTTCCTCAACTGTGAAGAGAAATTATGAATGGCACCAACATCTTTGGGACCTCTGTGAGGATTACAAGCACCGATCTACTCTAAGCTCTCAGAAGAGTCGCTGGCGCAGAGTGAACTCTGTGTAAAGTCTCCTCTTACGTGTTGTTCCATGACTTTCCTCTTTGATGGCTTCATTCTCTCCCATTTATAACATTTTTAAAAATTTTTCTTCTTTTTTCTTTTTTTAGAGAGAGAGAAAGCACACAAGCTAGGAAGAGGAGCAGAGGCCGAGGGAGAGAGAATCTCAAGCAGGCTCCAAGCTCAGCAAGGAGCTTGATGCGGGGCTCAATCCCACAATCCGGGGATCATGACCTAAGCCAAAATCAAGAGCTGAATGCTTACCTGACTGAGCCACCCGGGTGCCCCCATTCATAACGTTTTCAAATTGCCACCCTGGTCTCCATCCCTCCACGCACACCAGTTTTTTGCAACTCAGAACAAATCTTGAGGAAAAACCTCCTGCAGGGAGATATCCTCTTGCATCTGGTCTCCAATGGACTAGTAATTAATTGCTATTACTGAGGGGCCCCTAGGGGGCTCAGTCACTTAAGCATCAGACTCTTAATTTCAGCTCAGGTCATGATCTTGTGGTTTGTGAGCTGGAGCCCTGCATCGGGCTCTGTGCTGACCATGAGGTGCCTGCTTGGGATTCTCTCTCTCTCCGTCTCTCTCTGCCCCTCCCCCACTCTCACTCTCTCAAAATAAACAAATAGACTTAAAAAATTAAAAAAAGAAATTTATTTTAAAAGTAGCACTTTGCTGGGCACTAAACTTCTCCTTGTCTGTAATCTTCATACCAACACTGTACAGTGGGTGGTTTTATACCCATTTTATAGATGAAGAAACTGAGGCTTACACAGGCTTAGCAGCGTTCTTTGGATCTAGTTCTGTCTGGATCCAAGGTCTACACACCTTCCAGCCAGGAGCCCTGATTACCACTGCTATTAGTGCAGACACATCTTAGGTCTTGGGAACAAGAGACTAACGTCCCTCAAGAACAAACTCCTCAATCTCAGGTCAAGTCCAGGCTCAATGCAGTTGAATTCCACACTCTGGAATCCGAGCACATACACAGAGAATCCCCTCTGAGACTTCTCCACATGTATGTTCACAGACACACACTCCTCCGGCTAATCTAAAAGTCTACCTACCCCGACAATACTTACCCCCGGGGCCAAGAGCAAGGTCTGATCCCAGCTGGTGTTTCAACAAGGTCCTGATGGAAACATCTCCCCCCAGGGAACCCCAGCCCCACCCGGAAGCTCCTCAGTCATTGGAGGTCAGTCGCAACTGTTTCATCATTTCGAACAGGGCGGGGGTAGGCAGTTTAGAAGATACTCATCTTGCTCAGTGCAGTAGAGCGAGTGAAGCAATAGATAACACCTTCTATCTCTCTCAGCCGGACCCTGTGTCGCTCCTCCTTGCAGACAGTGTACGCAGATGAGAGAGATTAGTAGTCTCTTTCCCTCCATGTGAACCCACCTTTCAGTCCCACCGATATGCACACAACCTGGTAGAGTGGAAGGAGCGCTGGTAAGCGTCACAAGGCCTGGGTTCGAGTCCCACCTTGTGCATTAACTTGCTGCATGAGTTCAGACACGTCCCTTTCCCACCAGGCATCTCATGTTCTTCCTCCATAAAATGAAGAAGTTGGTCTCTAGATAATGAGCAAAGGTCCTTTCCAACTTGGCCCATCTTTGAATCTGATATGTGTGATGTGGCCATAGATTAAGAGATTACGTATAGGACGTGGGTAACTGATGAGGCTCAAATTTTCCAAGGACAGTTTTTTTACCATTAAACATTAGATGGGGTCAAGTGAGGACGGCTCTTGCAGTTTGTCTGGTAGATAGTGCCAGGAAGAGAAGGAAGGTCAATTGCCGGCTCTTGGCGGGTCTCAAGCTAAGCTACCAGCATTGAAATTTGGGAGTGAAGAAGAAGTGATGAGGGTAAAATGATCCTGACATAAAACCATGAAGCAGAATTTTATAAATATCTGTGATGTCACCTCCCTGTGCAGGACAAGTTAGCCAGTGTAGAATAATGGGTTCAGGATCAGATGTATTCAGATTGAAACCCTGCTATACTACCTGGTAGCTGTGTGACTTGAGAAAAATTGCTTGACCTCTCTGATCCTCAGTTTTTTCATCTGTAAACTTGGGTTAACAATAAATACCAATTTTTTAATCTCATCAGTTTTTTTAAGTTAAATAATATAAATAATTGGGCAAAGCATTTAACGTAAGTTCCTTAATGTGGTAAACAACGATCTATATTTTTATTCTCTAAATGAAAGTTAGAAAGCCATTCTTCAGGTTAAGTCCGGCTCAGTATTTTATGACCCTTGATGTATCATCGACTCACTGTGGAAATATGCTTGCACTGTAGCTGCTGTTCCCACCCCCCCTCTGCCTTTGCATGACTTGTGTTGAGAACACAGAGCCCTGTTATCACTCAAGATTTAGGAACACACAAGACTGATTTCTTAGCTGGCTGTCTATGCCCTCTGCGTGCACCTACCGGGACCGAATCCAGTTCTCTCTGCCCCCGACTCTGCCGTGGTCTCTAAGGGATTAACTCGAGCTACCGTTAACCTACGGGAATCAAGACGAGTCTCCGCACTTTGATTACCCTTTTACAGGAACCCCTCAGAGCTACGGCAGCAGCCAGAGTTGCAGCAGCCTCATGAAGCTCTCCTCTTTTGCGTGGACCACTCTTGGGCCAGAACCTTCCATGCTGCCTCTCCGAGGCTCTCGGGATCACGTAGTTATGAAGGATCATTGAACATGATGTATTTGGGGTCTCCACATGTGCACTCTCTCTAGACAGTGTTACCACAATAGAAACACCACTTGACTTGGACCTCGGTGCTCTAGAGATCTGAGGCATCTGACCTCTCTGGACTGTATTTTCCTCCAACAGAACTGGAAGGAGTTTTAGTTAGATCATCCACGACTCTGTTCCAAATAGAAAGTGAGAATTGTTGGGGGTCTCTGTCTGATGCGTCTCCGTGTCCCGGGGTGCCAGAACTCTGCACTTGCGGTAGGTATTTGACACACGTCTGTGGCGTGGATGAGCGAGTGAATTTGGAGGCTCTGTCACACATCATGGGGTACGCCTGCCGCTCACACACTGCCCGACTCCACGCACACACTTGCCAAAGATGAGCTGACGATCCCCACCCACAAAGGCGCTTAGCCTGCTCCTGCCTGGAGGCCCCTGGGAATGTGTCCCTCACATGGTCCCCCTGCCAGGGCTCATCTGCTGAGCCCCACAGGACATGGCTCTCCTCTCTCTGCTTGGAGCTTAACAGACTCCAGCCCCAGACGCAGGATCCCGGGGCGGGGGGAGATCAGAATGGTGATAAATGAAGCTATAACATCTGTAACATCAACAGGAAGCTATTTTGATAGTTTGTCACCTGCTGGAGTGGCTGATGGACCTAGATAACAGACTTTCCCCTCCTCCCCTGGCCAGTTCATAAGACCGCATCCCTTCCAAAGCCCTTTCCCTGTGCGATGTCTCCAACACCGCTGGGCGCAGCGCCTCCCGGAGACCACGGCTGCTCTCTGCAAGAGAGCGTTTTCTCTCTCCATCTCTAAGGCAGGACAGCGGTGTGTCACCAGCGATGGGAATTTTCAGGCAAACAGAAAATACCCTGCTCACTAGGCAGCCATTTTCCTAATACATTTCCTAATACATTTTCCACAATAATTCCCCTGCATACTTGTTTTTAGAAAATACTTTTCCTAATTGTTTTCTGCATTATAACAAATGAGTTTTTAAACCCACAGCTCTGGTGACAGCACCTTCTGCTGAAAGCCCTCCCGCGGCTTCCCATCACTCTTAGAATGAAATCCAAGATCCTGAACAGGATCTACAAGCCTCCCACTATCTGGTAGCAGCCACCCTTTTGGCCATATCTCAGGTATTTTGCTTGCTTTTCTCTCTTCGCCCTCTGGAAGCCTCCCTCTCTCCTCAGGGGGTCTGCTTGGGTGGGTCCCTCTGGGCTCAAATAGGTTTCAGGCATTTTTTTAAGTGAAGATTTTATTTTTAAGTAATCTCTACACTCAGTGTGGGCCTTGAACACAACGCCAAGATCACGAGTTGCAAATTCTATCGACTGAGCCAGCCGGGTGACCCTTCATGGTATTTTTTAAAGCTTATTTTATTTATTTATTTTGGGAGAGAGAGAAAGAGAGAGAGGAGATGGGAAGGGCAGAGAGGGAGAGACAGAAGCCCAAGCAGGCTCTGTGCTGTCAGTGCAGACCCTGACCTGGGAGTCAAACCAACAAACCGTGAAGTTACAACCTGAGCCAAGAGAAAATTGGACGCTTAGCGGACTGAGCCACCCAGGCGCCCCCCCCTTCATGGTATTTTTAACGGCTGCCTGATACCCCGCTTTGCTGGTATGACCCTAAATTCCAAACCACTCCTCGGGTGGTCACTCAGTTGTTTCCAGTGTTTTTCCTATTGCAGACAATACTGTCATCGATAACTTTGTACACACTGATTTTTTTTTTCTGCTTAGCTCACACTATTTCCTTAGGACCAAGTTCTAGAAGTGAATACCGAAGTTCAAGGAAAGGGCATTTATGGGTTTTGTATCACATGGAGAAGATGTATTCCAGCAGCAGTATTGGCGTGCACCCATTTATCTACAATCTGGAGAGCAATGAATGATCATCTTTCAGTAATGACAGAGTGTTATTGCCACAAAGGTTTTAGTTTATTTTTTTCAAATATGTTTATCGTTAGTAATAAAATGTTTTATTATTTAATGAGCACCAGCAGTTGGACCACTTGCTTTCTATACATGACAAGCTTATAAAGCGGATACTATTTTATGGACCTTGAGAGCTTGTTTGGAGGTTCTAGCAGGGGAGGGCAGCTACTCATACACCCTTGACCAAAGAATGGTCCTTCTCTATCGGGGATGGTCGTCCTCTTCGACCGAGGGCGCAGCTTCGGGAGGGACGCACATGGAGCGGTGAGGGAGGAAGGGGACACCCGCCTAGCCAGGCAGATCAGCCGAATCAACCCTGGCGATCAATGGGGTGACAGATGTCGCAGCCAGATCGCCCTCACATCTGAGGATACTATTTTAAAATGAAGAAGCTGAGGGTGTCTGGGTGGCTCAGTCAACGGAGCCTCTGATTCTCGATTCCAGGTCAGGTCATGACCTCCTGGTTCATGAGATGGAGCCCTGCATCAGGCTCTGCACTGATATCAGTGTGTCTCTCTCCCTCTCTCCCTGACCCTCCCCTGCTAGCTCTGTCTCTCAAAATACATAAGTAAACATTGAAAACTAATAAAATAAAATAAAATAAGCTGAAAATTGGGAGGTTCCCAAATTCAGGATTGTAGTAACTAACAGAACCAGGATTCAAATTCAGATCTTTTATTATCATTTCAAAAACCATTTGCTTTATGCAATACCTTCTGTACCCCCTAATGGATTTTCTGCATGGGCGAGCAGGTTGACACTCAACACCATGGGGTTGTGTGTGCGGAACCCCAAGTTCACATGACAAGTACCCAGCCCTGCACCTTCCCAGAGTCAACAGCTCCTGGCCACCCCCTCCACTCCTGCCCTCCCTTTCAGCATAAACCTTTCATCGACTAGTGATCTCACTCTCTAACCTAAAGTGTAACCTCAGAGACAGAGGCACTAAGATGCCCACGTCCCAGAATTGGTCAAGAATCAATTGGCCTCATGAGGTGCTGCTGCTGCATTCATTGCAAAACACTCAGCAAACATTAGGCTTTATTATCTTTAAAAAAATTTTTTTAAGTTCAGGGGGGTCTGGGTGGCTCAGTCTGTTAAGTGTCCGGCTTCAGCTCAGGTCATGATCTCGCAGTTCATGGGTTCGAGCCCTGCATCAGGCTCTGTGCTGCTGGCTCAGAGCCTGGAGCCTGCTTCAGATTCTGTGTCTCCCTCTCACTCTGACCCTCCCCTGCTCGCACTACCTCTCTCTGTCTCTCAAAAATAAATGAAAAACATTAAAAAATTTAAAAATTTCTTTTAAGTTTATTTATTTATTTTAAGAGAGAGCATAAGTGGGTAGAGGCCAAGAGAGCAGAAAGAGAGAGACTCCCAAGCAGCGAGTCTGATGTGGGGTTTGAACGCACAACCTGTGAGATCATGACCTGAGCTGAAATCAAGAGTTGAACACTTAACCAACTGAACCTATTATCTTTTAAAAATAACACAGAAATGGAGAGTGACTGCTACTGAGAGCAGGGCTCCTTCTGGGGTGACGAAAGTTGTTCTAAAATTGATTGTGGTACTGGTTATGTGCCTCTGTGGGCAGACTACTATCCTTGGCATTGTCAATGAGTGAATTGTATGATTTGACCTCAGTGAAGCTGGTGTTAAAAAGGATTATAGAAAAAAATCGAGGGCTTTCCTACTATGACCACTGTGTTATGCCCCCCTAAATGGTTCTACCATTCATTCATCCTGTGGGTATTTCTGGATAGTCAGTGATGCGCCTGGCCCTATGCTAACACTTGGGATACAGAGTGAAGAAGACAAACATGGTCCCTATACTCAAGCGACTGGGGTCATAGACTCCAGATAAGAAATCACACAAAGGTGTGGTGAATGCTCTATTCTGGAAACTGAGAGGGAGGCAGGAGACAGACACAGGGGCTCATCACAATCTTTGGGCTGCAGCTCAAGATGCAGATTTCAGAGGCCTCAATGAGCAGATGTCCCTGAAGCTTTTGGAAACAGAGCGAAAGAATGGAGGTCCCAGGAGAGAACCGTGTGGTGCTCCTATACCGGGAGGACAGGCGGAGACCCCCAAATCATGGAAAAGACACAAGAGGAATGGGATAGCAGTGAACAGACCCCAGGTCTCAGGGAACATCCGTCTGACATGCTCTGACCCCTGGATGTCCCCTCCCCTTTCCACGTGCAGTCAAGATTGCCCCCACTGGTGTGTTTCCGGGGTGTCAATGAACTTCCTAGACCAAGGTGTTTTTTTAAATTTTTTAGTGTTTATTTATTTTTGAGAGAGAGAGAGAGAGAGAGAGAGAGAGAGAGAGAGAGAGACAGAATGTGGGCAGGGGAGGGGCAGAGAGAAAGGGAAACACAGGCTCTGAACCAGGGTCCAGGCTCTGAACTGTCAGCACAGCATTGGACTTGAACCCATGAATTGTGAGATCATCACCTGAGCTGAAGTCAAACACTCAATGAACTGAGTCACCCAGGACAGGAGCCCTTACTTGATCAAGCCCCTTTTTTTTTTAATTTTTTAAACTTTTATTTATTTTTGACAGATGGAGACACAGAGAGAGAGGGAGACACAGAATCTGAAGCAGGCTCCAGGCTCGGAGCTGTCAGCACAGAGCCAGATGTAAGACTCAAACCCACAGACCGTGAGATCATGATCTGAGCCAAAGTCAGACACTTAACTGACTGAGCCACCCAGGCACCCAGTAGATCAAGTTCTTAACATCTATGCCCAGAAACGTATTTTCAGAATATATTAGAGGACCCTATATATTTGTATTTTTACAAGGCCTGAAATACACCTTTTTCTAAAATCAAGAGTCCTTTGGGAAGGATATTCCTTTGGGAAGGAATGAAGGACATTCCCCTCCACTTATCAATTTCAGTAAGTTTGGACCTTTGTACATCGAGTGTGTCCTTTCTTCCATCCGGGCTAGCCCACCTTGCGCACAAATTTTCTATTCCCTATTTTAGTTTCCCACTTAGGTGATCAGCCCCTAAGGAAGTGAAAAAGTGGGGGTAATGTGATTTATTTATTTGCTGAGTTCCTTTTTATGAGGAGCTGCTGCTAAATGATACTTGAAGCAGGTTTTGAAAACCAAAAACAAAAAACTTGTGTTAACAGGCGATGGCCACTCCCTTCTAATGATGGCAACATAGTCCTGCTGATTCTAGGTCACCCGACTAATCAAGGAGAAATAACTCCTTAGAACATAATCAATTGTGTTAACCAGCCGATAATAATTCTTCAAAAATTTTTAGCATCTTACAGCTTGTAGAATGTTTTCATATAACATCATCAGACAATACCTGTTGAGACCGTCATTATTGTTTCCAGTTTACAGGTGGAAAAAGCTGGACATAGGGAAATTAGTTAACTTGGTAAAGGTCGTACCCAATAAGTGACGAGCTGGGTTACGCTGTCAGCTCAGTGGTAACCCAAGGGGGTGATGCAGGCAATAGCAGGAGCTGTCCTTCTGGGAGGCAGTTGTTAATGGGGTGTGGTGTCTGGAGATGATTTTTTTTTAATTTTTTTAAGTTTACTTATTTTTGAGATAGACAGAGAGAGACAGAAAGAGATTGACAGCACAAGCAGGGGAAGGGCAGAGAGAGAATCCCAAGCAGCCTCTGCACTGTCAGTGCAAAGCCCAATGCCAGCCTTGAGCTCATGAAGTGTGAGATCATGACCTCAGCCAAAACCAAGAGTCAGATGCTTAACCGACTGAGCCCTCCGGGCGCCCTGTGGAGGACTTTAAAACAATAAAACTGAAGGCAGTCTGGTTTTTATTATCACAATGAGCCAGTAATTCTAAATAATGTCAGTGATAAAGTACTCTTCCCTGCTGGGTGCTGAGAAGCTGGCCTTTTCTAACCTCTAATAGAAATAGTAAGAGAGCAAAGTAAGTCTCATTTCTGGTCACACAGAGAGATTTCTCTTAGAACTTTGCACAGTATTTCATGTTGCAGATCCCTGTCCTTGTTAAAACAGATATATTTTCTTTGAAGGTTTTCAGGGCCTTGCAGAATTGTACTTTTCCAGGGGAAGTAACGATGGCCACAACATCTAGAAGCTCCTCAACCTACTCCCAAGAATCTTCTAGAAGAGCAGCATCCATTTAGCAAACTGCACTGAGTAGCTCTTCAGAGAGTGGTGCAGGGGCCATGGCTGTGGGTGGGTGGCAAAGAGAGGAAGACAGCCCCCCCCCGCCAGGCTGATGAGCTGTGGACAACTTCTGAGGATGAGCTGGAGAAATTTATCTTAGAGCCCAAGACCTGGGCACATAACTCACTTGCTCTCCAGCCCTTAGCTGGAAATGTCCAGAATTCTCCCCTCTGAAGTGGAAAGGCAGCTGCTTGCTCCAAAGTCACAGACGTTGATTTAGTATCGGAGTCCTAGCTGTTAGCCCAGACCCGAGGGATTTCCTGGGACCCGGAATCATCAATGCTAACACCAGAACCGTCCCCAGCCATCAGGATGGTTGGTCGCCCTCCCTTCTAGTTGCTAAGATTTCTTAATCACTATTAAGTGCTCATTTTACTGTTAGAATCACCAGGGGGGTCTCAAGATAGGGGCAGAGAGCGCCTGGGCAATATCTTTATTTTAGCCTAGGAGCTGGCCCCAAGGCAGGCTCTCACACATGCTCTCACAAGACCCCAGGGCAGCCATTCTCAAGAGCAGCGTTACTGACACTTTTGTGCAGGATAATTCTAGTTGGTGGAGGGCCATCCAGTGCACGGTAGGATATTTAGCAGCATCCCTGGCCTCTACCTAGTGTATGCCAGTAGCGCACACACGCGCACACACACACACACACACACACACACACACACACACACACCACCTCACTGTGACAATCAAAAATGTCTCCCGGTATCTTCAAATGTTCCCTGGAAGGGGTGTGAAATTTCTCCCAGCTCAGAACTGCTGCCTGCAGAGATGTCTCTTGGTGCCTCACTAAGAATTTGGGGCCTTTGTGCAGAAATCAATGCTGGTAGAGGGGGCATCCTGGCTTCAGGCTGGCTATAGTCACCCCATTTGCCCTCATGAAAGTCTAATGGCTACTCTGCACTCTTCCTGGGCAGAAGCAAAGTTAGCCTGGTCCCTGGGGTCCCTCTGTGACAGTGTGACACCTAGGCAGGGGCCCCCTTGTTCCAGTTCTTCCCACAGGGTGTTACAAGAAATAGTTCTTGCCCTATGGGATGCTCCTTGGGGATATGAAGAGTTTAAAGGATACTACATGGTTATTCACAAAGCACATGACATATTGAAGGCTCTGAGAAGTCCTGCAACGAAGGAACCTGTTTAAATTTTATGACTCAGATTTATGTGGAGGTCAACCTATCCATTAAGATTTAAATATCATTGGCTCACTACTCTAGCTGTCCAAAACTCTGGGGTCCTCCTTGAGATTTCTGAAAATTTCCAAAGAGTTTGTGTTCTTTACTCACTTCCAGCTGAGGTCAGCCCCTCCCCAAATTGTCCAACTCATTCATATAGCACCTTTGACCACTTCCCTCTTATTTCTGTTCTATGATGACCAATATGTGGATTTCGGTCCCCTTTCCCCTTCCCCAAAATACCCTCATTAGGCATTGCTGTGTTCAGCAGGCTTGAATGAGGTTTGTGGTGGTGAAAGTCTTTTATGTGATTTGAGCCCTCACCCCTCAAAAACTTTCCTCGTTATCCCCCAACACATGATTCTTCTAGTTTCCTCCACCCGCACCCAACTCTTTCTCATTTTATTATAGAAGACGTCCTCACTGTCTCCTCCTTACTTGGTCTTAGACCTACCTTTGCACTTTCAAAGCCTTGTTAATGGATGGCCACACACTTAACCATCCAAATTATGAAACTTTTTTTTTTGGGGTTGTCAAATGATCCTTTATTGAAATATTTTCCTTTGCAGTTCTTAACTGGCTGGGCGTTCCACTGCGCCACTGTTGATGTCATCTGTGATGTCACGAAGGTGGCAGCCATCAACACCGCAGCCCACAGACTGGGCAATCCCCAGGAGCTCTTTAATGGTTCCAGAGAGTTCTCTGGCTAAAGGTCGGTGCTGCCTCTGTCAGGCAATGTCAACAATCTCATCAAAAGTGATATTTCTGCTGTGCTTAATGTTTTTCTCTTTCTGTCTCTAGGGCTTCCCTGAGGGCTTTGATAATCAGGGCGGTGGCAGATGGTACCACTTTAACCTGGGCCTGTCTGTTCTGAATGGTCAGTTTCCTTTTTTTTTTTTTTATTTTATTTTTGAGAGACAGAGAGAGACAGCACAAACAGGAGAAGGTCAGAGAGAGAGGGAGACACAGAATCTGAAGCAGGCTCCAGGCTGAGCTAGCTGTCAGCACAGAGCCGGACGCAGGGCTCGAACCCACGAACCGTGAGATCATGACCTGAGCTGAAGCCGGACGCTCAACCGACTGAGCCACCCAGGCGCCCCTGGAATGATCAGTTTCAGTTTTAACCCTCTGACCCTTCCTATCACCGGTTGCCTTGGCAACCTTTTTTGGAGACAGACCCCGTGGGCTGATCTTCGGGGCCAGGGCAGACATGGCACCGACTTCACCACTGGGGCACCTCAGGTATATGACTTTGATTTCTTTGGGCTCAAACTTAGGCGGAATGGTGGAGGCGGCTGGGGTAAGACGGACCTGGATTTGGGGTGACCAAAGACAGTTGCCCCTCTACCTTCTTTAAGGCAAGAGCCAAAAGCCAAACTATGACACTTTCGAGTGAAAGGCGGTCTCAAACAATGGGTGACGTACATCTGTGCTAACACAAAGGCTGTCTCCTCCTGGACTTGCCCCTGACTGGCACAGAAAAGGTGGCAGAGGGCTGGAAATGTTAGTGTCTCCTTTCTGCCTTCTTTCCTCCTCAGTCCCTGGGAACACGACAGAGCCGTCGAGTGTGCTGCTACTGACAGGACGCCAGCCAGCCTCCTTAGAAGACAAGCGGCGCTTCCATCAGCTCTCGAGACAAGCGGAAATTTCTTTCTCTCTGTTGTTCTTTGCCTATCCATCATTACCCAAGCTTATTTGGCCATAGATCTCATTTCATCTCTCCATCCCTATATCCATCAATGTCTCCCATCACTGGGACACCCTCGGGGACTGGCTACCTTGCCACTGACATTGCCGTGGTGGTGACAGGATGAGGGTGAAGGCCAGGCCTGAGGTTCCGGAGTCCCCTGTAAGTGGGGAGAAGGCTGGAGAGTCACAGAGAAGAGCAACGGGAGCGTGGCGGGGAGGGGAGCAGCCAGAGGCATAATCCGCCCCTCCCCCACCCAAAACCAGGCTGCTCTGTAAGAACATTCCATGGCATCCGCTGTGGGAAATGCTGCCTTGGGTACCTGATTCCCCAACTCAGGTGCTGTTTGTGGCACAAACCTCACCACCTCATATTGCTTCCCTTCCGCTCCAGATACACGCCTTGCTCTTCTTTGACCATGTGAGGTATACTTCCACCTCAGGGCCTTTGCATTTGCTGTTCCTTCTGCCCAGCATGCTCTTCCCTATTTACCCTCACATCACTTAGGTCAAGTAATGGGGAGGCCTTCCCTGATCATCCGATGTGAAGTAGCACCCCCTCTCCGCTGTTCCCTACATTCCATGATGTGCTTTAGTTTTCCCCATAGCACATGCCACCACCGGACAGTATATTTGCTTATTCGTGCCTTGACTGCTTCCCCCTCAGAGAAGATAAGCTCTGTGAGGACAAGGTTTTGTCCCTTGGGTTCACAGCTATATTCCCAGAGTCTAGAACATGGTGATGTTTAATACCATGTTTTTAAATAAAGAAAAGAAAGAGTGACTCGGTTGTAACTCCAGACACCTTCCAAAGCTCCCACAAGCGCTGTCCCCGGTCAGTAGTGACAGGTAGCCCACTCCCGCTAGGCGCTCCTTCCCCAGGTGGCCCTCCACGCCTGTGGGCGCTCACCAGGTCAGAAGCACCTCTCGTGTCCCCACTGCCCCTCCCGCCGCCTCCCCACATCCTTGCTATGGTGCTCAGCAGTTGGGTGGGGCAGACATACAAGGGAGGCAGCTCCTCACGCCTCAGAAGCAGGGTTTTAATTCTTGACGAAGCAGAATAGGAGGGACACAATCCAGACACCGAGCCCTGAATTGCATGAACCAGCCTCCTCAGCCCTGGCCTCAGGAGGCGCAAGAACTAGAAAGGGCTCCTTTGTGGGCCCGTCTGGCGCCGGAGCCTGCCTCTGGGGCTGGGATGGCTTAGCCCAGCCTGTCCTTGTCTCTCACAGGCCACTCCTTTCCATTAGAACTGCGCTTTATTTCCACCAAATGAGAAGAAATACCCAGCCATTTACCGTCATTAAGATGCCTTATGCATTTTTCTAACTAGACACACATACACACACACACACACACCACACCCATCTAAAGCACAAGCCCGCTGGGGCACAGGTTTGACTCTCAGGCTGCAGCGTCTCATTGGCTTCCGTCAGTGGAATACAATGGAGGCATATTCCACTTGGTCTGGTGATGACTTCCTGGGGCGGTCGAAAGGGGGCACGTTGGCATAGACAGCGAAGTCATCCTCTTTCCAGGGAGTCAGGTTGATGACATTGGAATATATGGCATCAGCATGGCAGGAAAACTCCTTCAGAGACAGGACCCCAGTTAGAGATGGTAAGTAGGCACTAGAGACGCCCAGAGATAACACCAGCTACTGGGCCCCTTCTGGACAGCCATGGAATAGTGGGTTCTTGGGCAAGCCTTGCATTTCCCTCAATCTTAAAAAACATTCCTTCTGGGGCTGTTCTCTGCCTCCTCCCCATCACCGCTGATATGGGGTCTGCTTCGGAAATAGCATGAAATCGTGGCAGAAGTGACTGGAAGTTCCTCTAGGTACAATAACTATTTCCTTACCGAAGTTTTATGGAGAAAGTTGGTCTGGTACCTCAGTTGTTTCTTAAACAGCCCTACAAAATTAATAAATTCAGGGTCAGCCTGTGTGGGTGTAGGAACCACCATTACTTGGTTGATTGCTGGGCTTAAACTTTTGAAATGCAAAATTCACTGGATTAAACCCATTGAGCCCCTGAAAAGAAGCTAAACGCCAGGATGAGACGGGAGCATGGGCCCCACTGGTGCACTCTGTAACTTGAGTTATTGTTTACAGGAGATCATGTGGCACCAATATTTCTTTTAGCTGCTGCATATAAACCATAAGTATATATGGCTCTCAGCATAAATAATTTGTACCATAAATTATTCTGTTGCTCTGGGCAGTGCCTGGCGGCTCCGGAGAAGGGACACCATGGCCCCTCCTCCATCCCCGAGCTGCCCCATGGGAAACACACCCCAGGCTCCACCCCCAGCTTTCTCCATCTCTTCATTCCCAGGCCCAAGACCAGCTTGCTCAACTCACTCTCATGTCTCCATTTCTTCAGGGTCATGGACAAGAGACCCACCAGGAGCAAGATGAGAGCCACCACACCCGCGGAGCCAGAAATGACTATGGCTGCTGTGCCCAAACTGAGGGGAGCAAACAAGAGAGATGAGGACCTGCCAGCTGCCTCGGCCAGCTTTGGTGACCGTCCACAGAACTGACCTGGGGCCTCCCTACTCCTGTAGGAGCTCTTCCGCCTCTGGGTTTCCATTTCCCCAAGCTCCAACCATTTCCTGCCTCCATTTGGAGCCTCACTCCTCCACCCCGACCTCCAGAATGGTCCCAGTCACACCCATCCGGATCCAGGCCAAGCAGGCCACTTCCCTACAGTTCCCGACTTCTCGTCCATAGGTCCAGCTCGCCTCTCACCTACCTGCTGAGTTCATCAGGTTTAGTCTCTGGCTTCAGCGTAGTGAGATTCTCTACGGAAAGGGGCAGAAAGGAAGAGGAAAGGAAAATTGAGAGTAATTTTTACACACATGCTCTTGACTGAATGTGTTCTGCCAAAATCCTACCCCCATGTGATGGTATTAGGAAATGGGTCCTTTGGGAGGTGGTTAGGTCATGAGGGGAGAGCCCTCATGAATAAATACGATTAGTGCCCTGATAAAGGAGACCCCATGGAACCCCCCTGACTCCTTCTACTGTGTGAGGACACAGTGAGAAGACGGCTGTCTATGACCCCGGAAGTGGCTCTCACCAGACACTGAATGTGCCAGGGCTTTAATCTTGGATCTACTAGCATCTAGAACTATAAGAAATAAATTTCTGTTGTTTAGAAGCCACTCAGTTTATGTCATTTGTCATTTGTCCAAACAGACTCAGCACCCATGCAAATGAGCTCTATGGAATAAAAAGCTAATATTAGTTACCATTTATTGGGGACTTAACATATGCCAGGCATATTCATTATCTCATTTAATTGTCATAAATAGACAATGAGATAGGAACAATTATCATTTCCATCTTGCAGTAAAGAAACCAACTCAGACAGAGATCAGACTTGCTCAAAGTCCCAGAGCTAATAAGTGGCAGAGTTCAGACTTGAACTCACATCTCTCTGACTTTAAATGGTGTGTTTATAAATGCTACACTTTGCTGTCTTTGTGTCGTTATTTCATTCCCAAGCTCTCTCATTCTTACAAAGGGCTAAGGGATACCAGATATGGCAGGATGTCCCGAAAAAGGATAAGCAGAATGGCGCGGGTGAGTGGTACCCAGAGAGGGGCATGTGGTGGGGCTGGGAGAGGTCAGGACCCTGGAAAGTTGGGCTCATACTGGCCAGGGAGCAGGTGTAAGTGCTTACCCAGACTGGTGGCGGATGGCTGTGCCTTTCTCCACACGGTGAAAACCGTTCTCAGGCATCAAGGGATGAAGACCCCAACCCATCCCCCACAGACTGTATTCTCAGCGTTAGAAGGAATCTTAAATCACAGACAAACCCTCCCGCTGCGCAAGCCACTTGCCCCACACAAGTGCTGGAGCCATGAGCCTAGGTTTCTGACTCCAAACCCAAAGTTTCCTGTATCTGCACTCAGTCCCTCCCTCTTCCTTGCCCCCATAAAGTGGGGCTGCACAATTCAGCCCGTACGTAGGGCAGGGAGCACCTCTCCGGACACGTCTTGGGAGCTGGGTGGTCAGACCCCCAGATGCAG
>NC_043702.1:151241733-151369223 GCF_006229205.1 Suricata suricatta | reverse complement strand
AGCCACTTGCCCCACACAAGTGCTGGAGCCATGAGCCTAGGTTTCTGACTCCAAACCCAAAGTTTCCTGTATCTGCACTCAGTCCCTCCCTCTTCCTTGCCCCCATAAAGTGGGGCTGCACAATTCAGCCCGTACGTAGGGCAGGGAGCACCTCTCCGGACACGTCTTGGGAGCTGGGTGGTCAGACCCCCAGATGCAGGGATTGTTGTCAGCCTGGGGGAAGGGAACATGTGGGGTCACCAGGGCAACCTGGTACTCACTGCGGACAGATAGCATCTAGGTGTCTAGGGACACCGAGAATCACAACCTCTTGGGACACTAAAGCCAGACAGAATTGTGTCAGGCACCTTAATGGTCCACTTCCCCTCTGCCTTCTTTCTGTCCCCCTTCTGAGGAAGACAGCTGACCTCACCAAGGTTTTCTTTCACAAACACCTGCCCACGTTCGGAGCGAGGGGGAGGGAGGGGACTTGGAAACCAGATCTTCCCAGTGCCCATGTCACCAACTCCCAAGATGAGGAACCAAGTCACAGGGCTTGACGTGTGGGGGACGAGGGTGGGGCGTGAGTGTCACACGTAAGCCCAGAGGAATGAGAGGGGAGCCTGGGGCAACAGTGGGGGGTGGCTGGCTGGGATAGGACACACTATTTATAACAAGGAGGACAGACAGCATGAGGGTGTCCCTCCAGGGTCAGGAAGGCAAAGGGGGTGAGCGGGAGTGAGGAGAACAAGCATGAGGATGAGGTCATGGAGGAGCCTGAGCTTTGGAACCCAGGGACTTGAGTCTCAGGCACTTCCTAACTGTGTGATTCTGGGCAGTTGCTTAACCTCTCTGAGCCTAATTTTCATCATCTGTGAAATGAACATAGTAAGAATACCAGCCCCAGAGGGTTGAGAACTAAGTGGTCACACTCTCATTTAACAGTAAGTAACAGCCACTTGGCCTAGGGCTGGTTTGTTTTGAGCTGGCCTTACCCGAGCAGAGCAATGGTGAGGGGCTGTCCAGGAAGGCCTCGCTGCTGACCCTGGAGTCCTGGAACCTACAGTTGGTCCAATTCATCTCACCAGCCAGTTCCTGTTCCGGGTCCTGTGGGTCTGAGGACAGATGATCTCCTTTAGCTGGAAACAGAGCTTCCCAGCGGCATCTAGCAGCAGCTGGGAGAGACCAAACCCCAGGGAACTGGCACCCCTCCTGTCTGCCTTCCTCACTCCACCATGGGAGCCTGTGGGTTAGAGAGAACGTTAGAATCTCAGCACTGAGGGAAGGACCTCGAAAAGCACTGCAGCAGCGCCTGGGTGGCCCAGCTGGTTGGGCATCTGACTCTTGATTTCAGCTCAAGCCATGATCTCGCAGTTCATGAGATTGAGCCCTGTGTCTGCACTGTCAGTGCAGAGCCTGCTTAAGATTCTCTCTCTCTTTCTCTCTCTGCCCCTCCCCCACGCATGTATGCACATTCACGTGCTTGCTCTCTCTCAAAAATAAATAAATATATATATATTTTAAAAGCATTGCAATAGCATTTCTCTTCTCAGAAAAGCATTTCAGATAGGCTTTCCCCAAGCATGTGGTCCAGAGTAAACCCCACAATCTCTCTGTCATATCACTTCTCATCTATTAGTGTATGAATTTACCTCTATTATTTATTTTTTTTTACTATTGTCAGTCTCTCATCACAAGACCATAAGCTCCACAAGGACAGAAACGTACGTGTTTCCATCATCCCTATATCCCCAGCCCCTAGAACAGTGCCTACGCAATGAACAGCTTCCTTGTGTACTTGTCGAATGAATGAATGAATGAACGAATGAATGCGAAAGACTCCTTTATAGCACCCCGACCAGGGCCACTCAGCCTCTGACCGAATCATGGTGAGCCTCCACCACGAACTTTGGCATCCCTGAGCTGATGGCAGATCTTACTCCTTTGAAAGGGAAGTTAACTTGAAACAGCCCAAAGTCACTCTGAACCAACCGAACTGTGCAATAAAGTGGTGACAAACTGTAATGGAGTAGGTGACAAAGTGGGTAATGCTGATCCTGGAGATAGGGGCGCTGTGCCTGCCATGTAAGAGCAGTGTCCTGGAGGAGACCGGAGGAGGACCGCTTCCGGGGCAGAAGGCAGCCCAGGGGAAGAGTGAGGGACATGTGGCCCACAAGGTGTCATCCCAGGCACTTACCTCCTGCTTGGCCTCCAGCCCCTGTTCAGGTGTGAGGTGAAAATAAAAGTATGTTTAAGACTCAGTTAAAGAGTATCTACCCCCGTCTGTCCGCCCACCCACCACAACGTCCCCCAGAAAGATGCAGGAGCAGACAAAAATCCCCTAACAAGGCAAGACTGGGAACAAGAGTCCAGGCAACATGGACGAGTCACTTAGCCTGCCTGGACTCAGTTTTCCTATTTATGAAATGGGGCAAGGGTGACAAGAATAAGGCACCACTACAAAAATAACGAGTTCTTTTCACAAATGCATCGTCTCCTTCTAGTGTCCCCTTTGCACATGGCCCCTTGCACACCGTACCTTTCTTCTCACAGTCAAAGGACTCAAGGAATACTACGGACTCCTTTTTGGAGAACATCCTTTCTAAGTGTTAGAATCATTTTTATTTTTAATTTTGGAAGGAGGAAGAAACATCGTAACCCTTTCAGTTCGGGATTTCTAAAAGTTTTCGTTTTATTGGATGGCATTCATATTATTTAGAATGGAAAAGGTCCAAAAGGAGAGTCTTTGAAAAACTTTTCTACTCTTCACCCCAGTCTCCTTGCTCCCCTGCCCAGAGGCATCGAGCATTTCTGATTTAGAGCATGCCTTGTGTGTACGTGAGCAAACACAGACACCCAGACACAGAGACACCCAGACACAGAGACACACACAGACTCAGAGACACACAGACACAGAGACACCAGACACAGAGACACACACAGACTCAGAGACACACACAGGCTCAGAGACACCCAGACACAGAGACACACAGACATAGAGACACACACAGACACAGAGACACCCAGACACAGAGACACCCAAACAGAGACACACAGACACAGAGACACCCAGACACAGAGACACCCAGACATAGAGACACCCAGACACAGAGACACACACAGACTCAGAGACACCCAGACACAGAGACACACAGACATAGAGACACACCCAGACACAGAGACACCCAGACAGAGAGACACCCAGACACAGAGACACCCAAACAGAGACACACAGACACAGAGACACACAGACATAGAGACACACCCAGACACAGAGACACCCAGACAGAGAGACACCCAGACACAGAGACATAGAGACACACAGACACACAGACACACACAGACAGAGACACCCAGACACAGAGACACCCAGACACGAAGACACACACAGACACAGAGACACACACAGACACAGAGACACACAGACATAGAGACACACACAGACACAGAGACACCCAGACACAGAGACACACACAGACACAGAGACACACACATGTAAAACGCTTTTTTCCCCTGCAGTGATAGCAAACTATACACCTCGGTCTCACTTAATAGATCTTGGAGTCAATTTGTGATCAGTATATACAGAACTTCCTCATTCTTGTTTTTTCAGCTAGTTTTTTCTATTCCACGGGTGCCCACCATTTAGTGAACTGGACTTCTAGTAGTAGATATCGAGATAATTTCCAACTTTTTCTCTTCAAATGATGGCACAATCTTTAGACGCACTCGGAACATCATTTTGCACACATACAAAAATATGTGTAGAATTAGGGAATGGCTATTAAGGTAGACTTGCAATCTACATTTTAAGATGTCAGTGTTACTTTTAAAAAATCCAAAATGTAGTGTTACCCAATTGACTACCCATATTATTAATCAGACTTTACTCTAAATAGCCTTTGGCTGGGGGCACCTGGGTGGCTCAGTCGGTTAAGCGTCTGCCTTCAGTTCAGGTCATGATCTCATGGTTTGTGAGTTCACATCGGGCTCTGTGCTGTGCGTGCACAGCTCGCGTCAGTTCCTCGGTCCCCCACTCTCCCTGCCCCTCCTTCACTTGTGTGTGCGTGCTCTCTCTCTCTCTCTCTCTCAAAAACAAATAAATAAAAACTTAAATAGTCTTTGGCTGTTCCCCAAAATCAAAATGCTTCTCACACAACAGAGACCCGAGATCACTGAGGGTGTTCAACAGAACGGCCAGTGTCTCTAGAGGCTATCCCCCAAGGTCCAAATGCGGTCAGCCTCTGCAGCATTACCAACAGAAGGGGAGTATTTCCCCAGGTGACTGCCGTGGCAGGGGGCTACCCTCAATGACACAGATATTTCCAAGTATTTCAAACACGATTTACTGAGTCAAAACCGCAGTTTGCTTAAAACCCAGGCTACAAGATGAAAGAAAGGTGCTTTTCTTGCCATCAACAAACCAAAGGTCTAATGTGGCAGGCAGTTCTCAAAGTACGGTCCAAGGACTCCCTGGGGGTTCCAGAGATCCTTTTGGAGGGTTGGTGAGGTCAAAACTATGTTTATAATAATACTGAGATGCCAATTGCCATTTCCACCCTCAATGTTTCTCAAATGTAGAGTACCTCACACTCAAGTGTACTCTGGAGCTTTCCACAGGCTAGGCACCATGTGATACAGCAACTGACTGCATGCAGAAACCGAGCTGAGACTCTAGCCCTCTGTTACCAAGCCAGATACTAAAACTGAGATTGGCAAAAATATAAATCAATGCCTCTCTTCTCACCAAATTTTTCATGTTTTGGAAAATACGGTTATTTTTCATGAAACTATGTTATTTATACTAATAACACAGTATTATTGTTATGCTATTATTATGCTAACAGTTTAGGATTATTTTTTAATTAATTAAAGTTAAAATTTTTCTTAATTTTCATTTCTAAAATGGTAAATATAAGCAGACATAACCTGCATAAACAATAGCCCTTTGGGCTCCTTAATAATTTTTAACAGTGTAAAGGAGCCCTGGGATGAAACAGTTTGAGACCTTCTGGTTTAGGGACTCACGGTGTTTTTTCCCCAGAGGCTGGGACGGGCACCTCACCAAGGGTGTGGTACAGGTGGGGGGCAAACTCCTAGGTGCAGAAAGAACAGACAGGGCTGTTCTCAAATAGCAATCTAGGTCTAGGATAGAATCTCTCGGAAGAGAAGGCTCTCCAGACCCTCCTGTCTGGCAAGGCAGCAGCAGTGCAGACAGCTTTCCCGTAGAGGACAGAGCCCAGGTGTGGGGAAAACAAGGCTCTGAGGTGCAGGAGCCAGGAGAAGAAGAAGATGCGCATGCCCACTGCCATTCCGAGGGTCACACGTTCTGCCCCAAACCTTTCATCAGGCCGCTGGAATCTGAAATTCCAAGGCAGTGCTGCATTCCTTTAGCCAATAGGCAAATTCAATCCCAAACAATGCCAAGTATCGGTGAAGTTGACACAAATAGGTAAATAACTTTATGGTTATTTAGATAGATTAGAAGGTTGCACTTTTATTAATGAAAAAATGGGTTGGGTAGTTGAGTGGGAGGGTAAAGAATATAGGAGATAAAAAAATTAAATAAATATGGGGTGCCTCGGTGACTCAGTCAGTTAAGCGTCTGACTTCGGCTCAGGTCATGATCTCACGGTTCCTGGGTTCCAGCTCCGCGTCGGGCTCTGTGCTGACAGCTCAGAGCCTGGAACCTGCTTCCGATTCTGTCTCCCTCTCTCTGCTCCTCCCCTGCTCATACTCTGTCTCTCAAATAAATAAATAAAAACATTAAAAAAAATTTTTTAATTATTAAATAAATAAACCGTAAGAGCCATCCACGTGCTCCTGATGGCAGAGGGCCACCAACAGAAAGATTTGATCAAGCTAATTCCGGGCAGAGTGAGAGGAATTGGACACGGCCCGGGGCTCAGGGTGCCATCCCCACCTCCCCCTCCCACCCCCAGGAGATACCGTGGGCTGCAACCACAGATACAAAAGGCAGATGCATGGTCAGTGCTAAAATGATGTACAAGCAAACGGCTATTGGAGCAGAGAGGGAGGACGATTCATTTCTAAATTGGGTGACAGAAGCAGGTTGGCGTGGAGGAGGTGGCAGTCATGCTGGTTCGGATGACGGGCAGATAAGTCTTGGCAGCACTGGGACTGCGGACATGCCAGGTGCTGCAGGCGAAGTGGGGGCATGCGGTCCTTTTCCCACAATGAATATCTGAAATCACTGAAAAGAGAAGGTGCCCTGGACACCTGAGCATGAAGGGCAGCTGTCACCTAGGATAGTGGAAGGAAGGAGGGACAGAACCTGGGAGAACCGGGTGCAAAAAAGTTCACAAACGAGACTTCGGAAACCCTGTGTGGACGGGAGGAAGATGTTCAAGCAAGTTTCCTCCTGGCTTCCTCTGAAGTAAATATTCTCATCATTTCTGGGACTCTGACTGTTTTTCTGGTTGTTTTTGCAAAATTTCGTTTCTCAGAATAGAAACGCTGTGTGCTCTTGAGGTTTGTCACAGGGCCATTTCTTGGTTGGAGGTTGTCTTAAAGACCATCTTTAGGCTTTCAGTTTGCACAGTGGCTTATTCGCAAGCCTCAAACAATTGCCTAAACATTTGGCTTCCTACAAAATCAGAATGTCAGTGTCAGCCTCTTGGCTGATGCCTCTTGGCTGATGTTACTTATCGTCACTTGAAAATGAGGTGACCAAGGATTCCTAGGGAGTAGTGAATGAATTGCCCAAGGTCATGGCAAACAGAGTGACCAGCACACAAACATAGGTCTCAGGATCACGTAGTCGCTCCTCCATTTCCTACACAGGTTGTTTGTATGCGGTGGGAGAGCTGTATTAACTGTAATGGTCACATAAAGTCGAGAGTCTTGAAGGACGGTTGTTCCCGTTGTTAATGGCTCAAGGGCATGGCCTTTAAGGGCACCACCTGCATCATGGACTTTGCTCTTATTTTGAATTTTCTCCAGATTTTTATTTAACTGCTGATTCCAAAGGTAGTTGGTTTATATTCTTAGTCCAATAAGTTTCTGGCAGATAACAATAAAATGACTTATCTAACAAAATCCATTTTGTTTCTGACACAGAGAAATAAAAAAACGTTTTACAATAGTGTTGACATTTACTTGCTTTGTAAGTTGAAGCAGAACAGGTTGATAAAGAACTTGCTGATTGAAAACATTTACATTAACTAATGTTTCCAAACAAGGAGATACTTTTCCAACCATTGTTTGGATTTTTATTTAAATTATAAAACAAAACAAAACAAAAAAACCCATTTCTATTCATATTGGTGTATCAGGTAAATTTGAAATTTTACATTAAAATCCATATTCTGCCTGAAGGGTAGTTCAGAATTTCAAATTATAATCTATCAGATTTTCATTATGACAGAATTCACTTTTATAGTAATTAATGTTCATTTGCCATCACATATCCATAAAATAATTATTTTAATTATTAATTTTAATATTTCTATTCTTTTTAATATTTAGTATTTTAATTTTTGTATTTTAATTTTAACTAATTATTATCTTAATTATCATACATTAGAAGTGTTTGTATAATGGACTGCCAACTAAAGCATAACTACTGGGTTTTTTCTTTATTTTAGAGAGGAAGAGAGAGAGAGAGAGAGAGAGCAAATGGGGGCGGGTAGGGATAGAGGGAAAGAGAGAGAATCCTAAGCAGGGCCCACCCTGCAACCCCGGGATCATGAACTGAGCTGAAATCAAGAGTCTGACGCTTAACTGACTGACCCACCCAGGCGTCCAAGCATAGCTATTGTTTATGGGTTGTTAAAAGAAATTTCTTCAAAACAAAAATTAACTGCAGTTAAATTTTGTAAACTTGCTCCATATTATTGTTTTTAAGTTACAAATTGTAAAATAGAACACTAAGTTCATATATTGCTTCTCCTTTGAATCATAATAGAAAATGAAAAGTTGCCTACAGTAGAAATAAAATTATTGTATCGTTGAGAAAATCTGGGGAGTAAAAGGTAAAATGATCCAGCAACTTCACTTAGAGGAATTTGTCCTGAGGAAAGAGCCAAGGATGTATATTATTAAAAAGGAAACCACAGGCCCAAAATGGCGTCAGTTAGGCCAAGTCACCAAACCTGGACTTAATACCTAATCTAATTACAGTGTCACCTCCCCAACTCCCCAAATCTAGTCTTGTGTGTGTGTGTGTGAGAGAGAGAGAGAGAGAGAGAGAGAGAGAGTGAGAGACAGTGTGAGCAGGGGAAGGTCAGAGAGAGAGGGAGACCCAGAATTGGAAGACAGGCTCCAGGCTCTGAGCTGTCAGCACAGAGCCTGATGCAGGGCTCAAACCCACAAACTGTGAGATCATGACCTGAGCCGAAGTTGGACACTTAACCAACTAAGCCGCCCAGGCGCCCCTTCCCAAATCTAATCTTAACTGGTTAGTCAAGAATGTTCTGGTCAGCTCCAATAAGGTAATTTGTCACCTCAGATCTCTCTATCTCCCAAAGAAAGATGAACCGATCTACCTATTAAAATAAAATTCTACCCTTTTGTCCCTGAATGAAAGTGATGTCTCTTAAAATAATTTTTTTTCCTATATATGACTTCCTTTTCCTGCATTTGAAAAACCTTTCCCTTTCTGTAGGTCTTTGGAGCTTCCCTCTACTTGCCGAATTTATGACTCATTTAATAAAGCTAATTAGATCTTCAAATTTACCCAGTTGTATTTATTTATTTATTTGAGAGAAAGAGAGAGAGACAGAGAGAGAGAGAGAGAGAACGTGTGCACACACTTGTGTGTATGAACTGGGGAGAGGCAGTGGGAGAGAGACAGAGAGAGAGAGAGAGAGAGAGAGAGAGAGAGAGAGAGACTCTTAAGCAGTCTCCGTGCTCAGCATGGGGTGGAGAGGCTGGCTTGGGGCTCCATCCCAGGATCCTTGGATCATGACCTGAGCTGAAATGAAGAGTCGGGTGCTCAGTGGACTGAGGCACCCAGGTGCCCCTGACTTTTGTTTTTTAACAGTATGCAAGCATTTGGGTGTAGGACAATGACAAGAGCAGCAGATGAGAAACACCTTTAATACAGAGAAATGGTGGATCGTTGCATAGATTGTGGGACATTCATAAAGTGGAATGAGTTTTAACCACTAAGTGATGTACAGAAACAAATTTATTGATGGGGGAAGATGTTTACGCTATATTGTCAAGTCAATAAAAGGCAGATTACACAGCAGACTATCCAATATATTCCACTGAAATAAACACACAGGACACGTGTGTGCCCGTACATGTGCACATTGTGTGTTCTTTTTTCCCCACTTAGCAATACATCGTGCCCATCTTTCCACAACCACGCCATAGAAAAGGAAATACCCAAACGCTAGTGATAATTATCTCAGTGGTGAAATTCCTGGTGAGTTTCATATTCTTCTTTCTTACTTCTCCATGTTTCCCAAGTTTTCTGCAGGGAGCATAGAAAGAGAAAGAGAGAGGAGAGGAGAGGGGAGGAGAAGAGAGATGAGAATGGAGGGCAGGGTGGAGAGACAGCTAGCCTCCCCTGAGTCAGGCAAAAGATGACAGGACAGGGAAGTGGTTCTCAAAGAAAGGAGGGGATAGGATTAAGAAGAGCCAGCTGAGGGGCCTGAGTGACGAGCTCTAAGAAGCCAGTTCTGACACCACAGAAGGGTTGGAAAGTGGAGATAATTTTTAAAAAGAAATGTTCAGAGGAGCACCTGAGGACCTCAGGTGGTTAAGTGACTGACTCTTGGTTTCAGCTCAGGTCATGGTCTCGGGGTTTGTGAGTTCAAGCCCCAGAGCCTACTTGGGATTCTCTCTCTCTCCCTCTCTCTCTGTCCCTCCCCTGCTCATATTCATCTTCTCTCTCTCTCTTTCAAAGTAAATAAATAAACTTAAAAAAGAAAAGTGGTCAGAGGCTAATGGGTTTGCCAAAAGCAGACTGGGCATGGATGAAGCTGCCTGTGAACCTGGAAGGGGAAAAAAAAGTTTTCATGACGAGAAAACTTCGTTTACAACCCCTGAGTTTTCCCTTCTGTTCACAGAGCATCTCCCCTTCTTGCCTCTGAAAAAGCCCAGAACCTATCTTGCTGCTCTGACCTCTTTCTAGTAACGTCTACTTCCAATGTAGGTCAGGGAAGCAGCTTGGCAATGAACCTGCGTTGGTTTTCATTCTATTTTGTTTTGCCATGAACCTATTTTGATATGTGATGAGCAAGGGTTAGACTATCTCCACGTTCCTGGGATTCTATTTTAAAACACACTTGAGTAAACGTCACCGTAATTTGGCTTGCCCAGCTCCCGCCAGGGGCTTCCTTGGAGCCACTTTATATTTAGTTCATTTGAAAGTCAAAGCCACCCTGCAGGGTAGATGTTAAATATTTGTTGTAAAGTAAGAAGGACCTGGTGAAGGAGAGAGCCTGGAGAGCAAGGCCGGTGGCTCAGGAAGATTTTGCATCCTGGAGCAACAACTTTGAGGTCCTCCTATACTCATCCCACTCCCCCCACCCGCCTCCCCCATCTGACCTGCGGCCTCCGTCACCCACCAGAGGCCCAGCCAGTTTCTCTTGGTCTTCTTCTATCTGTGCCACCAGTAGGAAGGACTGGCTGCATTTCCCCGAGGGAAGAGGAGCACCCAGCCCTGTCCCCCTGAAGCCTTCCAAGCGCACTCCCAGAGCACGGTCAGCTGCAGGGAAAGCACTGAGCACTGCCCACACCAGGACTGCGCTCACTCCCTGCATCCATTCCTCCCCCTTCCCTCTCTCATCTCCGTCTCCGCTGCCCCGCAGGGTACCCCAGGGGCCGCGCTGCCAAGCCTGCTCCACCAGGATTTCAAGACTTGCATCTAAACAGGGATGTCACTTCGCCCTTTACCACCGAATGATCTTGAGTGCGCCACACTCCCTTCTGGATTTTAGAGAATGCAGAACCCCTCCAACAGCTTTAGGAGTCAGCGAGGGGCCCGAGAATGGCAAGGCAGCAAAGGGCTCCTCACCACATCCTGTTTATTCCGTCTGTTGAGTGCCTACTGTGTGCTCCCTGTCTTGAAAGACTGTCCTCAACTCAGTTAAAAGGACACAGAAATTTCCCTTAGCAGTTTCTGAAAGTGCCACGCTGTTCCCTGGAATAATGGCATGTCCTTACAGAGTATTAATACTATTAATAGTAAGGCTTTTTTTGTTGCTGTTTTTCAGATGTAGCCCCCCTGTTTCTGAAGGTTGTGGTCTTTTAGAGGGATATAGATAACAAGCTTTAGTGAAACGGAACATCATTATCTTTTGCTTCCCATCAAAGCTGCAGCCTGCAAGTTTAGGCTACCCTACAGTTTCTTTTCTCATGGATTTTCACAGAAAAAAACTAATTTGAAAGTAGCATATATCCTGACGATTTCCATTGTTGACATATTGAACTATCTTCAAACGAGCTTGTTTTCCAGAAGTAACTTACTATGGCTTTTGTACATATGCAATGTTTCCCTCCTTTTACTTAAAGCTGCTCAGTTCTGAGCAAGGGTCCTTGATTAGTTAGTGGTCATGGAATGCATTGAACAACAGGAACTTGCTGCTAATAAGCACACTTAAGAAACAGTTTTTCAAAACCCCGAATAGCCAAAGCCATCTTAAGAAAGAAGAATGAAGCTGCAAACATCGCAGTCCCAAACATCAAGATGTACTACAAAACTGTAGTAATCAAAACAGTGCGCACAAAGACAGACAGTGGAAGAGAATGCAGGGTTCAAAAATAAACCAACCTTGGGTGGTCAATTGATTCAGACAAAGGAGGCAAGACTACAATGGGGAGTCTCTTCAACAAATGGTGTTGGGAAAACTGGACAGCAATATGCAAAAGAATGCAAAAGAATGAAACTGGACCTTGGGCTGCCTGGGTGGCTCAGTTGGTTAAGCATCCAACTTTGCCTCAGGTCATGATCTCAGGGTTCATGGGTTCGAGCCCCACGTCGGGCTCTCTGCTGACAACTCAGAGCCTGAGTCTGCTTCAGAATCTGTGACTCCCTCTCTCTCTGTCCCTCCCCTGCTCGTGCTCTGTCACTCTCTGTCCCTCAAAAATTAATAAACATTAAAAAAAAGTTTTTTTAAGAATGAAACTGGACCACTTTCTTACACCATACACAAAGATAAACTCAAAATGTATTAAGTACCTAAATGTAAGACTCCAAACCATGAAACTCCTAGAGGAGAAGTCAGACAATAATTTCTTTGACATCAGCTGTACAAACATCTTTCTAGATATGTCTCTTTAGGCAAGGGAAACAAAGGCAAAAATAAATTAAATAAAAAGCTTTTGCACACCAAAGGAAACTATCAACAGAACAAAAAGACAATCTACTGAATAGGAGAAGGTATTTCCAAATGACATATCTGATAAGAGGTTAATATCCAGAATATATAAAGAACTTCTACAACTCAACAACAGCAGAAAGAAAGAAAAGAATCTGATTGAAAATGGGCAGAGAACCTGTACAGACATTTTCCCAAGGAAAACACACAGGTTGCCAACAGGCACATGGAAAGATGTTTAACATCCCTAATCGTGAGGGAAATGCACGTCAAAACACAATGAGAAATCACCTTGAACCTGTCAGAATGGGAGAATCAGAAAGACAAGAAAAAAACAAGCATTGGTGAGGATGTAGAGGAAAAGGAACACTCCGGCACTGTTAACAGGAGTGCAAAGTGATGCAGCCACTGTGGAAGACCGTGTGGAGCTTTCTCAAAAAAGTTAAGAACAGAAATATCATATGATTCAGTAATTCCATTACTGGGTATTTGTCCAAAGAAAATGAAAACAGTATATCAAAAAGATATATGCACCCCTATGTTTATTGCAGCATTTACAATAGCAAAGTTATGGAAACAACCCAAGTATCCATCTACAGATGAATGGATAAAGATGTGGTATATACACGCAATGGAATATTACTCAACCATAAAAAATGAGATCTGCCATTTGCAACATGAATGGACTCAGAGCGTGTAATGGTAAGTGAAATAAGTCAGAAAAAGACAAACACCATATGATGTCATTCATATGTGGAATTTAAGAAACAAAACAAATGAACAAAGGAAAAAGAGACCAAACAAACCCCACCCAGAGCAGACTCTTAAATACAGAGAACAAACTGGTGGTTGCCAACGTGGGGAAAGGTAGGGGGATGAGTGAAATAGATGAAGGAGTTTAAGAGACACAAACTCCCAATTACAAAATAAGTAAATCACAGAGATTAGGAGTCAAGCAAAGGAAATACAGCCCATGCGATTGTAATAGTGCTGTTTGCTGACAGAGGCTGACTCCGTGAGCATCGTGGTGAGCACTGAGCAATTTGTGGAATTGTTAAATCATTGCGTTGTACGCTTGAAACTAACATAACTGTATGTCAACTACACTGCAATAAAAAACTTTCTTTTTTAATTTTGTAAAAATGTTTATTGAGGGAAACCCCAATAAAGGCTACGGTTTATGCCTTCCCCTTACTCCTACATCTCCTGACCAAAACTGGTGCTTTTCTCTGTGGCCCTAAGTGGCACAACAGGCCCCCTTCTCCTGGCAAATGTAAGTGACGCGATCTTCTTTCAATGGCGTTGGCGTCTCTGTGTCACACAGTCACCTTCGTAAATCAAAATCCCATGGGTACAAATGAGACAGTGTCAACAAGGACACATTGTGACTCCTACCCATATTAGGTTCAAAGCAAGTCCGACATCAGTATTGAGGGTAGATTTTACTGCTCTTTTGAGAAAAACTGCAAAGACACAGGCAAAAACTTGGCTTATGGGGAAGGATAAAGAGCAGGAAATAGTATGGGGCACCTGGGTGGCTCAGTCAAGTGGGACACTCAGTTAAGGGTCCAACTTTGGCTCAGGTCATGATCTCATGGTTCATGGGTTCAAGTCCCCCCCCACTGGGCTCTGCACTGACAGTGTGAAGTCAGCTTGGGATCATCTCACTCTGTTCCTCCTCTGCTCACTCACTCAAAAATAAATTAATTAATTTAAAAAATTGTTTATTTATTTTTGAGACAGAAACAGAGCGTGAGCAGGAGAGGAGAGAGAGAAAGGGAAAGAATCCAAAGCAGTCTCCAGGCTCTGTGTTGACAGCTCAGAGCCTGATGCGGGGCTCAAACCCAAGAACTATGAGATCGTGACCTGAGCCAAAGTCAGATACTTAACCCACTGAGCCACCCAGGTGCCCCTTCAATAAAAAACATTCTATATCTGTTGATAATATTCCTCAAATAGGAAAATAAAATAAATGTATTTTCAGATAAATACAAGTTGACTGAACTCATTGCCAGAAATGTCAGGGAAATGAGACAGGGTAGAATTCAATAAAAAGGACCCACCAAGCAGGTTACGAACTGTGCGTGTAAATAGACACACAACTTTAAAATAATGCCAGATGCTCAGTATCATGCAGACCATGATCTCAGAAAATTCAATTCATGAAGGAATTAATAACAACAAAGGAGAAGCAGGTTTCCAAAACCTTACTAAGGGTTCTGTCTGTCCCTCTTGCCCACCGCAAAGCCCAGAACAAAGTCTGAGCCCAGAACAAAGTTTCAAAGGGATTTAGATCAGGGGTACATTCCCTGACCCATTCCTTTTAACATCAAGCCTCACACTCTGACAGTGAATTAATTGAAAGCTCTGCCAAGTTGGATGGATAAAAATCACTATTCACCCTGCGATCCATTTACAAGAACTAACTACTCCAGGCCACTGAGATCTACCCTCCACAGACTGGGAACAAGAAATGGCAACTCATCCGGAAAATTCATCTTCACAGGCCTTGTCTGCAGCCATCAGTGCGCACTGGATAAAGGGTCTGAGCTGGGCTGGAGCTGGGGACCGGGATGCTTAACGGCCTGTACAATAATCAGAGCTGCAGCTCGCTCTTTCCATTCAGATGCAGCGAGGGGACGGCTGTCAGAGTCCTAAAAAGGGCGCGCCTGGGGCGTCCCAGCTTTGATGTCACTCTTATAAACTGGCTTTTCAGGGAGGATTAATAAGCAGGCTTATGGAGAGACTTGGCATTCCTCTCCCATCTGCTAAATAGATAATGAGGATTTCTAGTCATTAGAGCAATGATACCAGATCGAAATTTCCAAGACGTGCAGCAGTATGTATGAAACAGCTCTGTAAAATACTAAGCGCATGGGCAGTCATCAAAAGTCCCCTTAATCCTTGAAAATGAACTTGAGGTTTCCTGCCCACCCACACAACGTGGACTCCCTGATCTGGAATTTTGTTTTCATCACACTCAACAGAAATCTTGACATAAGGAAATAACAGGTTCACAGCGTGTTAAAAAAAAAAAAATCTTGGTTTAGAAAAAGAATTCCTCAACTCCATGTGTAACCCATTAGGGATTAAGCAACAAAAGCAGCCTCGTTTTGTTTCCCCAGCCAGCAGGTTTGGAATCTCAACCAGTAAAGGTCCTCTTTGTTTCCAGAGGTGGAAGCTATGTATCCCAGGCCAGTTAGTTACGTGGGCAGCCATGCGAGTACGAGAATGTTCCCAGGTGTTCTGAGAACCAGCCCCGGACTTGTTCCTTGCACTATTTAGAAATCAGCGATAAAGAATAAATCATCCAGGGTCTCCCTAAGGCACTCCTTTCCTGCGCAGACAAAATAGGAGCCAACAGATACGTGGGGAACCCCTTGGGCTCTATTTCAAATACGCAAAAATGAAGCCACAGGCCAGTCATGGGGGGGAAACTTGAGTTCTGAGCCAGGCACATCAATTTTCAAGTCCTGACCCCATGCCCCTCACTAGGTGGGTGATCTTGGGCAAGTTATCGGAGCCCTCTGAGCCTCAGTTTCTTTATCTGAAAAAAGTAAATAATGCCTACCCTGCAGAGCTGGCATGAAAATAAATTTAAAGGAGAAAACATTTGTGAGGCTGGTGCTTAATAACAGTCAGTCCCCCTCCTACTCGCTGTCATCTGAATTCCTTTATCTTAGAACAAAGGTATGGTTATAGATTACATTGTACGAGCAACACACTTGTTAAGGTGCAAACAGTGATTCAGCAAACTTAACATACACAGGAGATCTTACTCTGGCCAATAAAAGATTCTGAGGCCTTTATTTATCTGGCCAGGGTGAAGGGCGTCTCTAGTCTAATCAGAGAGCTGAAGAGAGAGGGAAAGGGTAGAACAAATGTCAGGGCAGTACAGACCAGACATGTCCAAGAGAAATGTAACACAAATGGCACGTGTAAATCAAAATGTTGTAGTAACCACATTTTAAAGCAGCAAAAAGAAACAGATGACATTAATCTTAATCATATATTTTATTTGGGCCTTCTGGGTGGCTCATTTGGTTAAGCATCTGATTTCGGCTCAGGTCATGATCTCGTGAGTTCATGAGTTTGAGCCCTGTGTTGGCGCTGTGCTGACAGCTCCGAGCCTGGAGCCTGCTTCAGATTCTGTGTCTCGCTCTCTCTCTGCCTCTCTGTCTCTCAAATAAATGAACATTATATATATATATATATTCTTATTTAACCAGATACACCCAAAAAATGATTATTTCAACCTACACTGGTGTAAAAATTATTGAGATTTTTTTGTTCTCCTTTCCTATCAAGTCCTCAAGCTCAGTATGCATTTTACAGGCATGACACATCTTCACCTGGACTAGCCACATTTCGAGGATTCACTGTATTGGACCAGGCAGGTGCAGACAAATCCCCATGTACCAAGCACTGTGCTGGGCTTAGGGACCAAGAAGTCTAGACTAGAGCATGGCTCCTGTCCTCATGTCCTCACTGCCTAGTTTGGAATCTAGGACAGGTGGATATATACGTCGGTCCCCCAGTAAGCATTTGCCTGCAGGCTCCCAAATGGCTCATCATAAAGCACTAAACCTGCAGCTCAGTCCTTTCCCGATAAGCCTTTAGACAGACCCCAGCCACAAGGACAACACTCCTCTCCATTATCTGCACACATGGCTGTCGGCTTGTGCATCCGACTTGGGGACTAAAGGTGTATGTACAGTTTAAGGAGACGTGGGGGTGCCTCGCTCTAATCCCTCTAAGCCACAGGGTGCCCACTGTGTAACAGGGGCGCCCGGATGCCAGACAAATAGGAAAGGAACCTAGAGCGAACTCTCAGCTTCCCCAGAACCACTTACCTGCTTCCCGGAGGAGCAGCATCAGCAGCGGAAGGAGCCCTCCATCTTGCGAGGCAGCGGCTCTCACGGAGGCGCCTCTCCACCCTACCCCAGCCTCTCTCCTTGCCCCTCCCTTGAAAGCCTCTTCATTTCCTCCACTGCCTGGCCGGGCTCCGTGGGAGCCTCACAGCCCCCGAAATGAGATGCCAATGGCTGCTGCGGCTTGCGGAGCACCCATCAGGCGTGCAGGTGTGGGCCTCGGCAAAACCACAGACTGAGACTTGCTTTAGATTCCCTAGCATTTTTTTCTTGAAACACTTTCTCCCCCTCCACCCACACCCTAAGGTCTTTCTTTAACTATTCCCACTGAGAAACAATTCATACTACTAAGGAGTTCATGACTCCGGGGGCCATCTTTCCCAGGGATATTTGATTTTTAAAAGCCCAAATACAAAGAATAGCTTATTAAGATGTATTGAGAGCTTACTAGGAGCAAGGCACTACGCTAAGCGGGTAATGCCTCACTCTCGGGGATAAGTGAACAGAGGTGGAATTTCAAGCAAGGGGACTTGAAGTGTCAAAAAACACCAGTTTCTTGGTATATCCCACCAGCGAGATTTTCTGCATGTGTAAGCAGATGGGACTATAAATATTCTCCCCCCTTTATTTTAGACAAAAGGTAGCATACTATATGTGATGTCACAGACTTTTTAAGCCAACTATCTATCTATCCTCAAGGTTCCTTTTTGGAGCTTTCTTGTTATTTTGTTATGGTTCCACAGCATTTGGTCTGTAGAGATACTGTAATTATTTAGCTAGTTTTCCTGACACCTATCTTCAAGCTTCCTCGTCACAGACAACGCTTAAGGAAAAAATAACATGGACCCAACACCATCTTGCACAAGACTAAGTGTGTCTAAATTCCAGGAGTCATTCTTGATCCGTCCTTTTTTGTCCACATCCAGTACAGTATCATGGCCTGCGGGTTGTATCTCCGGAACAAGTCTAAGCTCACTGCTGATTTCCTGGTGTCCCGTCTCTGCTACATTCCAACCACTGTCACCTCTTGCCACAACCACCCCAGTGAATGCATCCATGTGACAGTTTGGTGCGGAAGTCCCTTGGTTTCCTATATTTGCTTCTTGCCTGTTGGGGAGAAAGCTCTCCTGAAGCCTTGGATTTTTCGTCTCTGAAAAAATTCATGGAGACTGAGTGTCCTGATTGTTGTGAGCCTCTGGGGGCTCTCAGATCAGGAACGTTTGTTAAGCTGGAAAGGACGCTCAAACAGTATCTCAGTCCTGCAACAGACATAATCTTAATTACACCTTTAGTACGTGCTTTCCTCCTGTGGGTTTCCAAGGCATTTAATGGACGAGGAACAGGACAACACATTTTAGAAATGGAGACAAACTTACTTTAAAAAGATTCCAGGGGTGCCTGGGTGGCTCAGTCAGCTAAGCCTCTGACTTCGGCTCAGGTCATGGTCTCATGTTTGTGGGTTCCAGTCACTTCGGGCTGTGTGCTGCCAGCTAGCCAGAGCCTAGAGCCTGCTTCAGATTCTGTATCTCCCTCTCTCTCTGACCCTCCCCCAGCTTCGCTGTCTCTCTCTGTCTCTCTAAAAAATAAATTTAAAAAATTTAAAAATTTCTAAAAAAAGATTCCAAAGGGCGCCTGGGTGGCTCAGTCAATTAAGCATCTGATTTCGGTTCAGGTCACAGTTTGTGAGTTTGAGCCCCACATTGGGGTCAGCTTGGAGCCTGGAGCCTGCTTCAGATTCTCTCTCTCTCTCTCTCTCTCTCTCTCTCTCAAAAATAAATAAATAAATAAATAAGTAAATAAATAAATATTTTTAGAAAAAAGATTCTGAGATTAAAATTACGCCTTTTCCCTATTCAGCCACAGCCTAGCTCCTACCCTCAGGATGCGCCCAGAAGTTCCAGGACGGACTTGGTTCATGTCGGGGGGTGGGGGAGGGAAAGATGAAAGAGAACAGCACTTCTCAGGGGAGAACCCTGTCACTAAAAGCCTGAAAATGAAAACCCACAGAGGTGCTGAAGGGACGGCGTCAGATTTCTGTCACAGTTGCTTAAGTAAAGTCTCTCTCCCCTCATAATGGAACCTGAATCGGGTATTTATTGCACACTCACAGTGCATCTTGCATTTTCACATGTGCTTTTATTGATCTTCCTAACAAACTCATTTTACAGATAAAGAAACAGAGGGTCAGAGGGCATATTCATTTCCTAGCCTTTGAATGGTCAAGTCCCGGATCACACAGAAAGAGCTGAGGACAGGCAGAAGCCTTGAGAGCCTTTCCTGGCCCTTTAAAAGATGCAGAAGGGTGGATGGTCCCCACGATGTATTTCAGCCAGTGAATATGTATGTGCAGGCTACAGATGGTGGCAACAGCTGTAAAAGGTCACAGACTCCTAGAGAGACTCTGGGTTCAAGCCCAGTTCCATCATTACCAGCTGTGTGACCTTGGATAAATTCTTTTGCCTCGCTGGGGCCATTTACCTCGTGAGGTTGTCGAGAGAATTTCCTGAGAGCAGTACAGTGGCATATAGCACAGAGCGGGCCCTAGTCAGTGTCCGGCACTTTCCCCAATCTATGTGGTTTAGCCAGGGCACCTGTGCTAAGTGCTAACTGGGTGTCGGGTGCTGGGCTGGGGAGGACATCCTCCCGAGGATGGTCTCATGGAGTCGTCACAGGACATCATGGTCCCTTTTCTACAGTAGAGGAAGCTGATGCTCCAAAACGACCCTGACACAACACATCCACCTAAGTGGTGGGGTTGGACTCCAGACCCTGTTTGTCTGCTTTCAACCCCTGTGCTGAGGAGCAAGCGCAGAAACTGGCCCTGTCAGGGCGCAGGCCTGCTCCCCGGACGCCCAGGCACAAGGGCACACGCGCACACAGGCGGGATTCAGGTAAGAAAGCTTCCCGATGCCTGTGTTCTCTGCTGGCTGAGCTGTAATGCTTTCTGGTCTGAAAGGCACTTTCCCAGAATAGGGTTGACAGCGGTTTTGGAAATGACTCACACTGAATTCCTGACGTGGCGAGATGCTGGACGCATTCCATCCTTCTGTTTTCCAGCTGCCTGAAAACAGGGGGCTTTACCAACCCAGAGCGGATCGGGCCACTGGGAAAAGCAAACCTTTGTGCCAGGAGCTTTTTTTTCCCCCCAGTAATTAGCAAATGGATCTATCACTTTAAGTTTTCAGAGTTCAGTGTCTGGGTGGTGGGGAACCAGCAGGGGGGTCCATGGGTGGGGGGTGGGTTTTTGCACCTGTAATGATCCTTGCTGAGAGGCTTCTTGAAGGCAAAGTAAGAAAATATTTGCAAAGAAGAAGCAATGATGAGAGTTCTCATCACAGGCAGCTTACCCCCACCCTCCACCCTCCACCCTCCACCCTGCACACACCCTGCTCTCTTCTTACAAGTAAAAGCCCTCAAATTTTCCGTCACGCAGGAAATTATTCTCTCTCCCCCTCTTCCCCACTCCTCCTCCCTCCTACCCTCTCTGTTGATCTTTCTCTTCCAGGAGGAAATTCTCAAATGCCAGACCCTCAAGATCACCCAATACAGATCATTAACTTTAAAGTCAAACCTGGGTTTGAATCCTGGTCACAGCACCTTGTGCAAGTTGCTTAAACTCTCTGTGCCCCAATTGTCTCATCTGTAAAATGGGCTTTAAAGTAATACCTGCCTGTTAGGATTGGTGTAAGGGTAGAATGAGCTAATGCTTCTAAGGTCCTTAGCTCAGAGCCTGGCACATAGTCTATGCTCTCAAATGTTTCTTGTTGTTATTATATTACCCAATCCATCCTTTTCATTGTACGGACAGGAAACTAGATTCAGAGAAAAGTGATTTATGCAAGGTCATGTGGCCACTTAGTGGCAAAGCCAAAACCAGATCCAGCATCCTAGCCCTGCCCTCCTTCTAGTCAACCATGAAAAGCACAGTAGGTTTTCCTTCATTCATCAGCTTCAAGCAGAAAGGAAGCTGGGACATTTTCCAGTCAGTCACATTCACACAGAGCTGGCCAGATTCGGGGCCGAGAGCCTCCCAGATCACGGGCTCCTCTCCGAGCAGGGGCCAGAGGAGCATGAAGGGGAAGCAGCTCTTTGTGTCTTACATGGACCCCCTGTCTCTGGAGCCCTCCTAATGCTGATTCCACAGAACCCTGAGCGACCATCCTCATTATTAATGTATCTTCTGAAGCTAAAGCTCCCGAAACGAGGAGCTGACTGGGTAGGGTCACACCACAAGCTTTCAGATGCTCTGGAAACAAGACAAAACTCTGCCACTAAAGGACCTGCGTGCTCTCAAGCTTGTCACTCTGCCCCTCTGCACCTCAGTGTCCCCATGTGCTGTGGAAGTGGGCTGCCCTGGCAGCAAGAACCCGCCTTCCAGTGCAAGGTTTTTGCAGTGAAGATCTTCAGTCTGATCACACATTACTGTTTTTCAAGTACTTCCGCATACCTTATTTTGTGTCTTGAATCCTCCTGAAAACTCAACAGTGTAGGGAGTGGTAGTAGGCAGATAACAAGACTAAGGTCCCCAGTGGATGGGCAGTTATGGGCCAACCATGATGGAGCATTATGCTAAGACGAATTATCTCAACATCTAGCCACTTCTGGTTCCCGCCGCTCCTCTAGGGGATAAACATCCCTCCCCAGTGATGAGAACTGTGACCTGAGCAAATGCTCAAGAGGCTTAGTTCCCTTGGGATCAGGGTTTCAAGGGTCCAGGCTGTTCCCTAAGTCCTTTTGATATCCTTTTACACTTTTGGAGCTCAAGGCAGGACTCAACTTAGCTCCAAACTCCAAGTTTATCTGCTTCTTGGGCTTCAGAGATGGAAAGCAGAACCCACAGCAGCAGTTAGGACACTGCCAGATTGCTGGCTGTGGCTTCACAGCTGACCTAAGTTCTGGGCCCTCTGCCTTTACTCCAGGGCTAGGACGTGTTGGTAAGTGTGACAGTGGTCTGGCCTCTACTGCCTCGGCTCAGAGCGTCCCATAAACCTAGATCAGGGTCATGGTCAGGGGAAGGTGTTCCTTCTCACCACCCTCCATTCTCACTCAAGGAGATAAAGCCCACCTTCTGTTTAGGAGGTGGGATGGCCATACAGATGGGTTCATAGCAATAGTTAGGTATGCTAAGGTAACTGAACCCCACCACCCCTGACTCCACATAACAGACTGAGGGTCCTTCTTTCTTTGAACACTGTTATGGGCTGAATTGTATCCCCCCAAATTCTTATGTTGACGTCTTAACCTCCAGGACTTCAGAATGCAACTGCGTTTGGAGATAGGGCCTTTAAAGAGATAACTACGTTAAAATGGGGTCTTTAGGATGGGCCTTAATCCAATATAACTGATAAGAAGAGGAAATCAGACACACACAGAGGGAAGCCCATGAGAAGAGGAAGACAGCCATCTCTACAAGTCAAGGAAAGAGGACTCCGGAAAAACCAACCTTGCCTCTACCTTAATCTTGGACGTCCAGCTTCCAGAATCATCAGAAAATAAATTTCTGTTAAGCCACCAAGCTGTGCTAAGCTGTTATGGAGGCCACAGCAAAGTAATACAGACACTGCTGCAAAATCATGGCCCCCATTCCCACTGCGTCCAGTACCTCCCAGCCCCCTCTGGGGCTGCCTCTGTATTCCTCTCCAAACCCCCCCTCCTCCCCAGAGCCCCAGATTCATCAATTCCTTGGGGTCTGAAAGACTAGCCCCACAAGCCCAATCTCCCACTTCAGGGGCTCTGAGGAGTACGAAGTTCTGCCTCAAAGTGGACTGAGGGCAGGTCAGCTGCCCCTTGAGGCTCCCGGAGGAGACAGGAGAGACTAGGAAATACAGAGAAAACAACCTGATTGATATTTCGGGTTGCCCCACATGTGATGACTGAGATTCCACACACACACCCCCGGAGTCCTCAGCCAGACCACCAGTAGGGGGGTGAGGAGAAGGGTCCCACTGTCCAGGGCCATATTGCTCTCTCATGTGATGAATGCAGAGTTCTAGGGAGCAGGGTAGGACACCAAAACTCAGGGAGAAGCTGAACCTGCATAGCCTCCTTACTCTTCGAGGGTGCACAGACCCCCAAGTCCCATCCCAGACCCTCCCCGTCCCTGCAGGAGGCAAAGGGGCAGAGGAGAGGAAGAAAAATGTCCTTTTAAATGCACTGTGTTTGTTCCGGGGCCTGGCTATTGACGCAAGAGGCCTTATCATTGGGTCCTCAGACTGGGCTGGGCTGGGCAGATCTGAGAGTTAGGGAGATTCAGTCCCCACTGGCCTCTGGGACAGAAGCAAGGAGAAGGGGCCAGGAAGGCTGCCTCAGAGCAAGAAAGAAGCTGCTGGTTGGGTTCACGATGAAAACACTCGTTCTTTTGCTGCTGGTGCTCCTGGACTTGGGACTGGCTCAAAAAACCCTCCACAGGTGAGACCACGTCCCCAGCCCTGGGTCCAGCTGGGGCAGCTCCCTGCCCTCAAGCTTAGGCTGCCCTGGGAGAGGAAAGATGATGGAGAATTGAAGAAACAGGGCCATCTTGTGTTGGCCTAAAGCCCCAGCCCACGACAAGCCACCTCTCTGCCTCCACCTCTCCACCACCAAGCCCCCGGGACCTTCTCACATTAGCAGAGAGCAGGAACCCACAGCTTTGGTGCGGAGTCACAGGACTGAGGCCTTGCTCAAGAGACTGACTGTGGCTGCCCCCAAGAGTTCTTCTGTCCCTTTATATCAGCCCTTTATGAGGTTCATGTAAAATTGCAGAGCATTTTCTTAGAAGATCTCAAAGAGCTTGTCTGTGAGCAAGAGGGCCACTTCAAGTCTAAGATTCTAAGAATCTTCAGGAAGCAGTGACCAAACTTAGAGGCCGGCGGCAGAGAGGGGACTAATTCTGGCCCAACTCTGGCCTGCTGCCTTGCAGCTCTTCTCCTGTGTCATTTCCCAATTTACCTCTGGAAAAATGGGGTGGGGAGAGGGCAGGGTCTGAGAGAGGCAGAAATGCATCTCCTCCTCACACGGGGCTTTGTCCTCAGGGTGCCCCTCAGGAGGCAGCCGTCCCTCCGGAAGAAGCTGCGGGCAGGGGGCCAGCTCTCTGAGTTTTGGAAATCCCAGAATTTGGACATGATCCAGTACACCGAGGCCTGCACAGTGACCCAGGCTGCCGACGAGCCCCTCATCAACTACATGGATGTGAGGCGTCCTGGGGCAGGGGCTGGGGGTGGGGGAGGTGGGAGGATGGCTCAGCCTTTGGGCATGGCCAGTGTCGGCCAGCAACACTGAAGGTCAGTGGGGATTTCTCCTCTAGGCTATCCCATGGTGACTGATCCCCTGGATACCTGTGAGTTTGACCGAGCAAGCCCCAATGTGCACAAGTGCATGGAGCTCTCTGCGAAAGAGAAGGGCTGAGCAGGGCAAGCATCCCAATCAGAAGGGTCCTGCTGTGTGTCCTTGGACACAAGACTTAACCTTCACCAGCTTCCCTTCCTTGACTGGAGAGCACAGGCCGTACTGACTCTTCTGCCTTGCTGGCAAAGTGCTTATGAGGAATAATACGAACAAAAGCTAAAGATATGGCAGGGGTCGGGAGGCTTGATTTGATCTCCCTTGTAGCCCTTTCTCTGCTCCTTTTCCCTTTTGTTGCCACTCCCCAGGCTCTGTAAGCTTGTCCGTCTGTGCTAGCCCAGGCTCTGCTGCCCCCCCCCCCACAGAGCTCTCCCTAGGCCTCCTGGTGAGCACCTTGTCCCTTCCCACCACCTACACTTTCCCCCCTCCCCTCCTTTCCCTGTAGACAGAATACTTTGGCACCATCTCCATTGGCTCTCCACCACAGAACTTCACCGTCATCTTTGACACCGGCTCCTCCAACCTCTGGGTCCCTTCCGTGTACTGCACGAGTCCCGCCTGCAGTAAGTAGGGCCAGGGTCAATGGCAGCCAGGGCCCGGCCCTCTGGAAGAAGGGAGTTTGATTTCCAGAAACAGGCCATCCACGCTTCACCAGCTTCCCCTCTCCACCTCTGAGTCCACCCTGGGACTTTCACGAATGGTGAAAAGAAGGCTGAGCCAGGGACAGAGCTAAAATCCGACTGCTATCAGGATACAGTTTTTCATACTGACCAGAATTAATAGGGGGAAAACTCAGCCACAGAAAACACAAAGTCGATACAAATCTTTGTGAACACAACGATGACTCACTCCTTTTGGAACACCCAAAATAATGTGGGGGAAAGTTTCATTCAATGGCTGTTTCTGGGCAGGTAGGTGGGTTGGGTTCTAGTCCTAATTATTCACCTGCTTCAAAAGGGCTTGGTGGCCTACCTCCCAGGATATCAGAGGTGGGGCTGGTGGCACAATGTAGGGGTGGGTCTATGTGACCAGAGATAACTCAGACGTCCTTGTTAGTGTTGGAAAGGGAGGAGCTAAGGAAAAATGTCTTAGTCTATGCTGGATAAATTCTAAAGGCATGATGTCTCAGAAAACCCCAGAATTAGGTGTCTACAGGCAAGGAATTGAGAGTGACTGCCTGGAATGGTATTTATTAATCCCTGAGTTTCTTGTGAATCCCAGGCTCTGAGCCACACGAGTTGGTAGAGACTTCTGCTGGCGCCTGTTCCATGACCCTTATCTTGGTGTGCCTCATGAGGCCACTGTGAGCAGTCACGTTCGCCCAGGGACAATTATTTGGTCCCCATGTAGGCCACCACATGTGGCTAGAGGAGAATGTAGTAGCTAACTGAGGAAGGCCATGGTCAATCTTTCTAGAGGCCCCCACTCAATCCTGGGAGTTGAGGGAAGAGACCCTGCGTCTCTGAGGTATCAGGGCAGGGGTGGAGGCGGCGAGCTGATGTCCCAGGAAAGAGCAGCACCCTTGCTTTTCCAGAGACACACTCCAGGTTCTACCCTTCCCGGTCCAGCACATACACCGCAGTTGGGAGTCATTTCACCATTCAGTACGGGACTGGGAGCTTGTCTGGAGTCATCGGAACCGACCAAGTCTCTGTGAGTACAATTCTTTCATCTTCTCTCTTTTGGGCAGAAACTTGGGGGATGAAATATTTTTCAGAGCTGTTATGGGGACACTTTCAGATCTGCCTTGGGAAGAGGTGGAAACAAGGAGTTGGCTTTCAGGGAAAGGGGTTGCCTGGCCAGGAGGGAGCAGCACTCCTGCTTGAGACAATGGCAGTGGGCCAGTCTGCTCAGTGGGCCGAGTTCTAGGAAGGCAGCCAGGAGGACTCCCACACGGAAACAGTGCTCAGGGCAGAGAGCCCGGGGGCAGGCTTCCAGGAACGAGTTAAGGGAAAGAAAAAAAAAATGAGTCAAAGATGCTCACTCTCAGTACAATAAGAAAGAAAAAAGAAACTAAGGGTATTAGGATTATAAGGAAGAAATTACACTGTCATTATTTACACATGACAAAATTCTGTATGTAAAAAATCCAAAAGTACCTACAGACAATTGGAGTTAGTAATTAATTAGCAAAGTTATTGAATACTAGATTAACAAACAAAATTGTTTGCATTTCTATATATCAGGAAAAGATAGAAAGTAGATTTTTTAAAATATTTATTTTTGAGAGATAGATTGAGACAGAACATGAGTGGGAAAGGGGCAAAGACAGAGGGAGACACAGAATCCAAAGCAGGCTTCAGGCTCTGAGCTGTCAGCGCAGAGCCCAACAAGGGGCTCAAACTCACAAATCACAAAATCATGACCTGAGCCAAAGTCATGCTTAACTGCCTAAGCCACCAGGCACCCCTGGAAAATAGATATTTAATGACATTATTATAATAACATCAGAAACACCACATACCTACACATAAATTTAACATAAAATGTTACAAGATCTCTACTCTAAACACTACAAAACATTATTGAGTGAAATTAAGGCAGATCTACAGAGATTGAAATGACTCGGTATTTCATGACCCAGTATTATAGATAAGTCAAAGTTTTTTCAAATTGATCTATAGATTTGTTAATCATAAACAATGGCAATTTTTATTAGAAATTGATAAGCTAATCTAAAATTTATATGGATATATAATACACCAAGACAATCTAGATTTAAAAAACACACTATGAATATTAAGACCTATTATAAAGCTCTAGTAATTGAGATAATGTGGCCTTGGCACAAGATAAGTAAACAGACAAATGGAACAAAATAGAAAATTAAGAAACTACACTGAGTTATGTTGAACATGAAACTGCAGTGCAGTGGAGGAAATGACAGTGTATTTATGAAATAGTACTAGCTTATTTGAATATCCATATAACAAACAAACAAACGAATCTTGGCTTCTACCTCACACATCATCAAACCTTTCAATACATTGTAGACATGGATGTCAGAAGTGAAATAAGAAAGCTTTTAAAAGAAAACATAGGAAAATGTCTATGACCTTAGGTAAAAATTTTGAAACACCTTACAAAAACTGCTAATTAAAGAGGGAGGAAAATGGTAAATTTGACTACACTGTTAATTCATATCATCTGCTCACCATAAAACACTAGGCAAGTCTGGAAGAAGGTATTTATAGTACATCTATCCAAAAAAGGACTTGATTCCAGAACAAAGAACTCCTACCAATCAATAAGAAAACTGCAGACAACGCACCTCACACAAGAGGATAGCCAAATACTCAGTTTCATTTGTCATTAGGAAATACAAAGTAAAACTACGACGTAACCCACTGCATATCCACAAAAAGACTAAAATGAAAAAGATAAATAATATCCAGTATCAGTGAGGATCCAAAGCATCTGTGACCCTCACGCGTTGGTATTAGAAACATCAGTTGATACAGTCGCTTTGGAAAACTCATTGTCAGTATTTGCTCAAGCAAAAACACACACACCCTATTATCTAGCAGTCTCGCTCCTAGGCATATATCCAACATGTTCGCCAAAAGACGTACAAGCAGTACTGTTAGCGATAGTCAATAACCAGAAACGACCCAAATACCCATCATGGTAGAATGGATAATGATGATGCATTCACACTATGGAATATTAGTGAACATAGTTACAACAGGGCGCACTAGTATGTTGAGTGACAGAAGCCATATAAAAAAGAATTCATCCCATATGATTCCATTGATATAAAATCAAGAAGAAGCAGAGGCGGTATATGTGGGGAAACCAGGAGATGGGTTACTCTTGAGGGTGCATGCAGGGGCTTCCGGTTTGGGAGCTTGCTGACGTGGGTGAAAATTCTCCAAACTGTATACTTACGATTTCTGTATTATACTTCAACGTTTTAAAGTTTACATTAAAAAATTAAGGTTGTGGGAATGTGGTGAAATCACTGTGCCCATTGAATCAAAAAAGCTTGAGTGGGGGAAAAATCCTGTTTAGGCTTGAGGGAGAATCCAGGAATCTGAGACTCATCGCCAAAGATCTCTCATGCAGTTTTCTTTCGGGCTTTCTCCCGTCAGGTGGAAGGGCTGCTTGTGGTCGGCCAGCAATTTGGAGAGAGCGTCACGGAGCCTGGCCAGACCTTCGTGAATGCAGAGTTTGATGGAATTCTGGGCCTGGGATACCCCTCCTTGGCTGTGGGAGGGGTGACCCCGGTGTTCGACAACATGATGGCCCAGAACCTGGTGGATATACCCATGTTTTCTGTGTACATGAGCAGGTAGGCCCGGCCAGCCCACCAAGGTTAAGGTCAGTTACGATTACAGGGAGCCAACATGGTCCAGTCAAAAGCGCATTAGACCTGGTAGTCAAGGACCTGGCTTTGATCACTTGACCTATTACCAGCCATGTGACCTTGGGCTTACCCTCTCTGGATACTGAGGAAATGGGTTGGCCTCACCTTGTAAACTGTACCACGCTGAACTAATATGAGGACTCTCTGGGGCCGAGTCTTCATTTATGCAGTGAATGAATATTTATCAAGCTCCATTCCTGTGCAGACCGTGTAACCAGACACTGGGAGCACAATAAAACAAGGAAGACACTCCCTGCCTTCAGGAAGCTTGATTCCAGTGGGGGGATGCAGGAAAATAAACTCAAAAATAGGCTGACAATAAAATAACAGAATGTTAAGGGGCTCATAAAATACAGTAGAGTATTACTCAGCCTGAAAAAGGAAGGATATTCTAATGCTTGCTGCAAGTGGATGAACCTTATGCTAAAGTGAGACAAGCCAGTCACAAAAACAAAACAAAACAAAACCAAAAACCAAGCACTGTATGATTCCTCTTACACGAAAGTCCCTCAAGTGGTCAGATTCAGAGACCCAGACACCAGTATGGAGACTGCCAGGTGCAGGGGAGGGGGGAACTGAAAGTTATTGTTTAAGGGGTATGGAGTTTCCAGGCACAGGATGAAAAGGTCCTGGAGACTGGCTCACCGCAAGATGAATATCTTGAACACTACTGAACTGAACATTTTTTTAATGGTCCATTTATACAGTTTTTTAAAATTGCTTGTTGTAGTTGGAAATGGTCATGAGGCTCGCATGCCTGGGATCCAGGAAGGCTCTTCTAACCTTCGTCCCTATATAGGAAGGAGATTTCTTACCTTTCTGACTCCCTCCCAGTGAGATCTGGTCTGAGCTGACCCAGCTTTAGCGTAAGCCCATTTCCCTTGATCTCCACTCCTCCACGGAGAGTCTTGAACTTCCTCTATTAAACTGCATGGCTGCCGTTGGGACCAGCCTGGGCAGAGCTATGAGCGAGATGGCATGTTGCCCAGACATGTCTGATACCCCCTTACAGAGCTTCCTGCCAAGCTCCCCACCAACCGGGAAAGACAAGGGTGAGGATGGGAAATAGCAAAGGCTTTGCAATCTGACAGACCTGGACTTAAGCCCTGAGCTTCAGTTTCCTCAAATGGACACAAGAGCGATTTAAGAGATAAATAGGATGAAGGAGATAAAATTCTTTGCCCACTGCCCTGCACAAAGGTTGTCAACAAACAGGAGTTCTTCCCCCAACGCCCCCTAAAGCCACTCTTCTTTGATGCCCACAGATACCCAGTTCCCCTCCCCTTTACCGCCCTGAGTTTCATGTTTTTCTGATCATTTTCCTCCCCAAAATGAATCCGTTTCATGTCCTATTTCCCCAGAATCCCATTAGGTGCCAGAACATAATCTGAAAAATCAACATCGATGAAGATGAATACACTGTCGAGCTCTAGCAAGTCACGTTGCATTCACATTAGCTTCTTCACCTTAACACACTGGAGAGAGTAACACAAAGGCTCCAGGCACCACCAAAGCAAAAGTGAGAAAGACACTTGGGGGGAAGGCTTTTGGGGGTGCCTCAAGTCACACGGTGTGTGCACGCCCCAGCTGGTCTTAGCCTTGGTTCCGCATGAGTTCTGCACAACCAGAGCCATGTCCCCATTGCCCACCTCCCCTAGCCTTTCTATCCAAGAAGCAAGCAGACTTTCACAAGTCATTAAGCAGAGCTGTTTCTATCCTTTTCCCGGAAAAGGCCCAGACTAATCAACTTGCAGTAGTCAGGCACTCTGGTCTCAAAGCCCAGGCTGATATTTCTGCCTCTGTAGGTACTTGGTGTGAGTGGTCAGACCAAGAAACACGGCACTGGCTGACACTTGTTCCCGGGGTTTTCCAGTGGCCCTTCCCTGACATTCTACCTTTCTTTCCATGTAGTGACTCAGAAAGTGGTGGGGGGAGTGAGCTGATTTTCGGAGGCTATGACCATTCCCATTTCTCTGGGAATCTGAACTGGGTCCCTGTCACCAAGCAAGGCTACTGGCAGATCTCACTGGATGCGTGAGTATTCTCCTCGTTACGGTATGACACAGAACTCAGGATGGGCACCACTCAACGTGGGTTAATCAAATTAACCTGAATCAAAGTGCTGCTCCCGGGGAGAGGATGTGGGGGTCTGGTCGTGTGGGGCTGGAAGCATGGGGGTGGGGGGGGAGCTGAACAGAGGCGCAGGGAGGGGCCTCGGTCCCCAGGGCAGCAGGCACACGGTACCGAGTCTCAGCTTCCCTCCTTGTACGGGTGGTGCTCCCTCAAGTCAACAGACAATAAACGCACTCAGCCAACTCCTTGGGGCTCATTTAACATTAATTAATACATAGGGCAAAGGGCGAGTGACACAGGGGTACAAGAGTGAACTGGACTCAGATTCTGCCTCCACAAAGCATATACAGAAGATGAGACACGCACACAAAGCCCCACCCGGTGAAGCAGAGGTGGGCCGTGCCCCATGAGACGTGCCTCCAAAGTGGACTTGGCAGACAGGGCTCAAGACAGCTGCTATCTGAAGGACTCCCCAAGCAAGGGTTTCATGAAGGAGGGGACATCGACTGGGGTTTGACATACATGCATGCCTACATACGTGTGCGTGCACACGCGCGTCTGGGCATGGAGCAATCAGGGAAGCACGGCCAGTTGCCGGTCACACACCCACCCAACGCTGCCCTAGACAATGCAGGGGTTCAGACATGCAATTCAAGTTTCAGTTCAGCCAAGAATAAGCATCTGCAAAAGGAGGTGAGGGCATGGGCTGGGCACAAGGGGGTAAACCGCAAAAAGCGTCAGTGCTCACTGTCTACTGAGGGGTTTTCAGACCGTAGGGACTTACCCACTTATGGGTCATGACCTCATTTTAAGAGCTCATGATGTGCATTTTTAATGAGCTGGAATAAAATAGAAAATATCAGGGTGCACTTCACATGTTAAGGTTGAGCACTGTTTCTTGACATTTTTAGATCACATGTGTGTGCGCACGAGCTTGTGTGTGTGTGTGTGTGTGTGTGTGTGTACCGGGTCCAAAAGTAAATATATTTCCTGCTATGGATATCAGTTGCAGAACAATTGAGAAACACTCATGTGTGAGACGGTCAAAGTGGAAATCATTAATGCGTATTTGAGAGCCCCGTAGAGGATGAGAACAGTTGGGGAGACTACAGGGCCTTGTGGCGGGGCGGGAGGAGGAATCCAGGCGGGGCGGGAGGAGGACAGGGAGGAGGTGGTGGCTCACGACATTTTCCTTGCCCTCAGAATCCAGGTGGGAGGTGCAGTGATGTTCTGCTCTGAGGGCTGCCAGGCCATTGTGGACACAGGGACTTCCCTCATCACGGGCCCCTCAGCCAAGATCAAGCAGCTGCAGAAGGCCATTGGGGCAGAGCCCGTGGATGGAGAAGTCAGTGCCTGCCAGGGTTGGGAGGAGCAGGGAGCTAGTCCCTCTCTTGGGATGTGAGAGGCCTCTAAGTGGATCCTCTGTGCCGTGTTTTAGTATGCTGTGGAGTGCGCCAACCTCAACGTCATGCCGGATGTCACCTTCACCATCAACGGAGTCTCCTACACCCTCCAGCCAACTGCCTACACCCTGCTGGTAAGAACTGTTTCCTTATTCTGCAAGTCACTGGGCTGTCCCTTCCCCACCAGAAGCCTGCCACTTCCTCTTTTCAGTAGCTTGCACTTGGGCTGCATTTGCCCCCAGTCCCCTCCCATCTGCCCCTGCATGGAAGCAGCAGTGCCCCCTCTAGAAAGGATGAAGCTGTCTGTGGGGGACAGGCCACCGGCTGGTTCTCTCTGATGTCCTGTCCTGCTGAGAAGCAGAAGGAAGCCTCGCATGAGCCATGTGGTGACATTTTTGGACATTGTCACATAGGACTTTTCAACTGACAATGTTTAATCCCCTCACGCATCCAGTAAGACTGGAGATTATTATCCCATCCCATAGATGAGGATATTGAGACTTGGAAGGTCATGTGGCCCGATTCAAGCTGCATGGGGAGGGAGTACAGAATGAGGTTTTATCTTCTAATATTCAGATGAACATTCTTCTCAAACAAGAACGTGTATTTTGACGCAGTAGATTACTAAGTTAGTAGGGCAGGGTAGAAAGGGAATTCCTGGGGGAAATCTATGATCGTTTCACACCACCGTTGGCCCAGATTTTCAATATCGCATGGAGTTCTTTGGTGACACTCAGCATGCTAACTTTACCCAAGAGTCACCCACAGCACCAGGGTGAATGCATCAGAATAGAGGTCTTAAGGTGTAGAAGACTTTGGGGACTTACCTACCCCCCACATCTTGATCTCCATTAACTGCTTTCCCAAGCCTTCAAATATAAACAGACAATGCAAATGAAAACAAATGTGGGCGCTTTTTTTTTCAGTTTTTATTTAAATTCCAATTAGTGGGGCACTGGAGTGGCTCAGTCAGTTAAGCATCCAAGTCTTGATTTCAGCTCAGGTCATGATCTCACATTTTGTGAGTATGAGCCCTACATTGGGCTCTGTGCTAACAGTGTAGAGCCAGCTTGGGAGTCTCTCTCTCCCTCTCTCTGCCTCTCCCCACCCCCTTCTCTCTCTCAAAATAATTTTTTTAATTTTTTTAAGGTTTTTCCTTATTTTCGAGAGACAGCGTGAGCAGGGGAAAGTCAGAGAGAGAAGGAGTCACAGGATCTGAAGACAGGCTCCAGGCTCTGAGCTAGCTGTCAGCACAGAGCCCAGTGTGGGGCTCAAACCCATGAACCATGAGATCATGACCTGAGCCGAAGTCAGACGCTTAACTGACTGAGCCACGAAGGCTCCCTAAAATAAATTAAAAAAAATAAAGAAATAAATAAATTCTAGTTAGTTAACATACAGTGCAATATTAGTTTCGGGTATGAAGTATAGTGATCCAACACTTCCAGACAACTCGCTGGGGTCTTCACAAGTGCCCTCCTTAATCCCCATCGCCTATTTCTCTCATGTCCCCCTACCCCACCTCTCTTCTGGTAACCATCAGTTTGTTCTGTATAGTAATCTGTTTCTTAGTTTGCCTCTCTCTCTGTTTTGCTTCCCCATTGATCAGTTGTTTTGTTTCTCAAATTCCACATATGAGTGAAATCATATGGTATTTATCTTTCTCTGACTTACTTATTTCACTTAGCATAATACTCCCTAGCTCCATCCATGTCACTGCAAATGGGAAGATTTTATTCTTTTTATGGCTGAGTAATATTCCATTGCATACATATACCACATTTTCTTTATCCATTCATCAGTCAGTGGACTCTTGGGCTGTTTCCATAGTTTGGCTATTGTAGATAATGCTGCTATAAACATTGGGGTGCATATATCCCTTTGAATTAGTATTTTTGCGTTCTTTGGATAAATACTTAGCAGTGTAATTGCATAAAAATTCTAGAGGAGAACACAGGCAGGAACCTCTTTGACACTGGCCTTACCAACTTATTTCTAGATATGTCTTCTAAGGCCAGGGAGAGAAAAGCAAAAATAAACTATTGGGAATTCATCAAAATAAAAAGTTTGTGAAGGAAACAATCAAAAAAAACTGAAAGGCAACCTATTGAAAGGGGGGAGATATTTGCAGATTATCCTTATCTGATAAAGGGTTAGTATCCAAAATATACAAAGAACTTCTAAAACTCAACACCCAAAAAACAAATTCAAAACAATTAAAAAATGGGCAGAAGACATGAATAGACATTTCTCCAAAGAAATCCAGATGGCCCACAGACACATGAAGAGATGCTCAACATCACTGATCATCAGGGAAATACAAATCAAAACCACAATGAGATATCACCTCATGCCCATCAGAACGGCTAAAATTAACAACACAAGAAAAAACAGTGTTGGGGAGGATTCGGAGAAAGGGGAACCCTTCTGCATTGTTAGTAGGAATGCAAACTGGTACAGCCACTCTGGAAAAGAGTATGGACCTTCCTCAAAAAATTAAAAATAGAACTACCTTACAATCCAGGAAGTGCACTTCTAAAAAGAGCAAATGTTTCGCTTTAGAACACAGCTTCAGGGGCACCTGGGTGGCTCAGTCGGTTAAGCGTCCAGCTTCAGCTCAGGTCATGATCTCATGGTTTGTGGGTTCGACCCTCGCATTGGGCTCTGTGCTGACAGCTAGCTCAGAGCCTAAAGCCTGTCTTCAGATTCTGTGTCTCCCTCTCTCTCTGACCCTCCCCTGCTCACACTCTCTCTGTCTCTCAAAAATAAGTAAAAAAAAAAAAACATTAAAAAAAAAAAAACACACAGCTTCATGTCAAGCCCCTAATGTGAACACCAAACTGGGGATAAGCTAGACACTTTAACTGTGCCAAGTTCATCAGCCTACACACCCTTTGGGGCTCCAGCACCCGATCTTCTCAAGAAGGTGCTTTAAGGCCGCTGTGAATTTCCCATACCCTCATTAGCAACCTCAAACCTCAAATGGTTGTTGGAAAGACCACACCTGCTTGGTAGACCCCAAGTCCTTGCCAAACTAAAAACTAAGGTTGGGGAAAGTTACACTTTTCTTATGGAAAAGTGAACACCTACTCGCCTTATATCTAAAAAATGATTCTTCCCCGAACATAAAGAAAATAGCAGTGTAGTATCTCTCCCTTAAATCGTTAAGTGGAGCTTCACAAAGAAACCAGAATTTCAGCCAACGTCTTCTAAAGCCAAACCTTTCACTCTTCCAATCATGCAACAGAGTTTCTCTTTTTCCAATTGTAAAATGGGGGTGGAGGCACGTATAACAGATGAACAATTCACAAAATTGTAGCACTTTAGGCCCAGGCCCCCGTACATGAAAGGACGTAAGCACTTTGCCGAGTAAACAAGTAGAGGTGAGTGAAGCGGGAAGAGGAACCAACCAGCCACAGAGATGACTACATGAAACGGTCCCAGGCTAGTCGCCACCACCACTCCCACACAGTACAGCCTCCAGGCTGCACTACTTCCCTTTCTCCCTGTTACTTATATCTTCTCTCCAACCCCAGGACTTGGTGGATGGAATGGAGTTTTGCAGCAGTGGCTTTCAAGGTCTTGACATCCAGCCTCCATCTGGGCCCCTCTGGATTCTGGGTGATGTCTTCATTAGACAGTTTTATTCAGTGTTTGATCGTGGGAATAACCGTGTAGGGCTGGCCCCTGCCGTCCCCTAAGCAGTCGCCTTGTCCATGTGCCTGTCTGCCTGACGCCCCTTAGAAAGTCAGCGGTACCTGGGGGGTGCGGGCATTCTTCACGGCGGTGAGAAAGTCATTTTTGGTAGGATGCAACTGTTCCAGAGCCACAACTTGAATTAGGGCCAAATAGAGCATGAGAACATACACACCCGCTCACACGCATCATGCATTTCACACACTCCCACATACCCACCTCCCCCACCACCATCTTGAGGGAAGAATTAAGTTATAGGCCCAAACTTTTGATCGCTTTTTGCTAACACTTTCTTTCGGAAATCTCCAAACATGTACCCAAGCAGAGATGACAGTGAAATAAATTCCTGTGGGCACCAGCCACCTTGCATAACCCACCAGCACGCGGCCAGGCCTGTTTAATCTGAGCCTGTCTTCTTCCCTCCAGCCCACGTACCTGCATCATTCTGAAGCAAATTCTTAGCATCACAGCATAAATCATCACATCAAAGATTTATCCATAAATCCTTCTACTGTCCTTACCTATGCAATCAGTGTTCAAATGTTTATTGTCTAGGAAATGTTGGGTCATTTTCACAGTTGACTTGTTCTCATCGGGATGCAAATAAAGTTTACAAACTGCATTTATTTGAACAGTGTCTATGTCTCTTTTCATGTGTAGAGTTGACCACATTCTGAATTTTGCGGGTTGTAATACAGAGAGTCATGCCACGTGGTTCTCTGAGCCCATCTTTCCTATAAAATGGCAGTTCACTCTAGAGGCCTTGTTTGGTGGCAAGAGTAGTTCATGGATGGTGCTGGGGACATCCCACTGTCACCCGTCAGGAGGCAGATAATGCCTGGGGCCTCTCTAGTCACAGTGTTAGGAGGGATGAGTTGGCTGGGGGCTTCGGCCTCATCTGTCCACAGCCAATTTCCTCCAGGATTTTACCTAAAGCCTTTGACAACCACTGATTATCATTGCCCAGATCCCCGCTATCATCCGGGCTGCAAAACAGAGATTTTTCCTAATTCTATTTTTCCTCCTGTGTTTGTTAGCTAGAATTCTTCTATTTAAAAAACAAAAATTTACCAAAAAAACCTTTCATCAACCATTTGCTCACCATTAGGTACAGCCCATACAGGAAAAGCAAGCTTACTCGGCTTTTTTTCCTTTGTTTATCGGCTTTCGGAATAAGGAATGTGTTTCAACTTATTGCAGTTTTTTTTTTTAGTATTCCAAGCATGCCACCTTTGACCAGCAGGTGCCCCTTCAAGTAAGTTTCTGTGAACTTTTCCCTTGACCGCAATACAAAGCAATGTTCCAGGCCTCTTTTCCCAAGGAGTCCTGGTCCCTGGTCATGTGCTCATAAGTTTGTTGTAAAAGATAGTATTTCGGTGTAGAAGGAGATATGGGGGGAGGGGGGCTCTGCACGAACCCTCTTCATTTACTTCCCCCAGGGCCCAGGCGGAGGAGGGAGGAGCCGACTTGGCGAATCCTGGCTGCATCTCGGTCCCAGCGGGAACTGTTTTCATCACCACCAACTCGTCTTTCTTTTCCTTCCTTTTGTTCTTTTTGTTTTTTTTTTTCAAAATGCAAGTATCCTCAGGGTTTTCTTTATTATAAAAGATGGGAAAGTCCTCCAAGACCCTTCCCCTCAAAGATAAGTATTATTTTTTATTTGAAGCTGTTTTATGCAGAATTTTCCTTTGTGTTTACAACAGAGAGAGTCACAGGGAAGGATTTTTCTCCCCCACAGAAGAGGTATCACTCCAAATATATTTGTCTCTAAACTGTTCATGTAATAGATTCTACGTCGGTTCAGTCAGCTCTTTCCCTGTAACATCTGCATGGTGTCCACTTAATGATCAAATCCTCTCTTGACGAACATTAGGTTCCTTTGGGTTAATTCAGTCCAATCGCATAAATATTTATTTGTGCCAGGCGCTAAGTGAGGCACTCTAAGGTCCTCAACACAAGTGGGACAAATCCCGGCTGTCACTTTTGGCACAGAGGTCATGGGAAACACACCAGGCTTATAGTCAGATAATACTGATTCACATTCGTACCCTGCCCTGGATCAGTTTGGTGACCTTGGCCGGTTACTTTGTATCTCTGAGATGCCGCCTCTCTGTGCTACGGGGAGAGCCCATGAGCTCCTGGATGGAAGCGCTTAGCTCCTAATGTTAGCTCTCCTTCCTTCCCCTGTAAGTACGAGGTCAAAGTAAGTCACAGTTACACACACACACACACACACACACACACACACACACACACACACTTTCTGGTTTTTTCTTTTTTCCTTTTTTAAATGTTTTTTATTTATTTTTGAGAGACAGAGAGAGACAGCGTGAGCAGGAGAGGGTCAGAGAGAGCGGGAGACAGAGAATCTGAAGCAGGTTCGAGGCTCTGAGCTAGCTGTTAGCACAGAGCTCGATGCGGGACTCGAACCCACAAACCATGAGATCATGACCTGAGCCGAAGCTGGATGCCCAACCAACTAAACCACCCAGGCACCCTTCTTTTTTCCTTTTCTTTCTTCCTTTCTCCATTCCTTCTCTCTTTCCTTCCTTCTTTTCTTTCTCTCTCTTTCTTTCTTTCCTAAATTATTGCTTTCAGAATTAATTCAGAACAGCCTGATCCAAATAAACTTTTAAAGCAGAATAATAGAACAGTTAACATCACAGGCTTAGAGTCACACAGACCTGGACTTGATTCTTGACTCCAGTTGTGGGACCTCTGCACCTCAGTTTCTTCATCTATAAAATGGACATGCTAACATTATCTCACGGGTTCGTGGTGAGGATCCAATGGCATAATGCTCATGCGGAAACACTTAACTAGCTCCTGTGCCTGTGCTCATCACACAGGGACCAGACCCACACTTGGCAGAGGCAAATCTGTTGCAGGGCAGAAAGGCCTAGAATAAAAAGGCTTTATGACTTCTCCTCTAAAACAAAGCGCCCAGGAGCCATGTGAGGACCAAGTAGCAGACGGCATTCCTGCGAGCTTTCTCCTTGAGGGGAATCTGTGTGCAGTGCCCCTACCTGAAATATTGCATGTGCCCATGCCAGCCGGGTACCTGTGGGTCCAGGAACCCGAGTGCTGGAGGCCGGGGTGTGACTGCTGTGCATAATCCATGCCTACGGGAACTGCCAAGCTGGTTCTGCTCTGTCTCAGAGGGACAGTTCTGTCTCTCAAGGCAGAAGTGACACTTTCTTTCCATGTGGACTGAACTCTACTGGCCATGAGCCTGTTAGCTGCAGGGGATTTCCCAAAACTGACCCCTGCTCTTTGTGGCCTGCACGTCGGCGGTGTCACCCCTGACACTCAGGTCCTCGTCCCATGCTCCATGTCTGATACGAGGTCACAAACCTCTCAGCGACGGGCCAAGGGCTCCGGGCAAGCCTTGCCGTGCCCTGGGAATGGTCAAAGGGTGAGTACCCAGTTGCATGCAGCTGCCATAAGCAAGTGCCACGAACTGGGGGGCTTCACACACAGACATTTATGGTCTCACAGTTCTGGATGCTAGAAACCCAAGATCGAGGTGTCAGTAAGGCCGATCTCCCTCCGAATCTTTCTTATCTTTTCCTAGCTTCAGGTGAGGGCTGGCAATCCATGGGGTTCCTGGTCTTACAGCGGTGACACTTCAGTCTCTGCCCTGTCACCCTCCGGCGTTCTTCCTGGCTGTCTCTGTGCCTCTTCTAAGGACACCAGGTGTGCCGCACACCGGCGACCTGCTCCACCATGCGCTCATTTTAGGGGACCCAACAGCGTCTCCCACAACTCCATTTCCAAATCAGGTCAGGACTGTTAGGACTTCACCGTATATTTGGGGGGAACACAGTTCAACCTGTAACAGATGCTTTGCTAACTGCTCTTCTGCTCTTATGTTTGATTTGGGGCTTATGAAAGTCCTTCGAGGCAGACCTTGGTATTTTGTCTTTCTTCCCCTTCTTCTCACGTTTTCCCCCCTCATGAAAAATCTGTAAATGAGACAGAGCACGTTGTATTACCTTGTTTTCTAAATGGGGAAATTGGAGTATAAAATAATGAAACGATTTATCGAAAGTAGTAGTGAAAGCGGAATCCAGGTCTCCCGCTTCTCATCCGCGGCTTCTAAGTGATGCCTCTCCCCCAAGTGCAGGTGTTTGTCACTTCAGGATGTCACAAGGGGGAGGATAGCAGGCAGATTCCCCTCAGTCCCCCCAGTAATATTTATCTTACTTAAAACACATCGGGGCGCCTGTTTGGCTCAGTTGGTAAAGTATCTGACTTCAGCTCAGGTCATGATCTCAAGGTTCATGAGTTCAAGCCCTGCATCGGGCTCTGTGCTGACAGCTCAGGCCTGGGGCCCAGATTCTGTGTCTCCGTCTCTCCCTGCCCCTCTCCTACTCATGCTCTGTCTCTCTCTCTCAAAAATAAATAAGCATTAAAAAAAACTTTTTTTAAATTGAAACACATTTGCTGCTGAAAAGTCAATGGTTGCTGATTCCAAGGGGGTGGAAACAGCTTCCTCCTGTCTGCTCTCTATGGATCTAAGGCCTTGCTAAGAGGATTCCAGGGAACCCGCTATTCTTGTGCTGGGCATCACCTCCCCTGCAGAGCTGTCCCCCTCCTGTTCACAGGAGCCCAGTGGGCTGGCATATCTGAGTTCCTGTCATCACCACCGACAGCCCAGGGGAGCACACAGGCCTCAGTCACACCCATCAGACTGTCTCTCCTGGGGATCTGAGTGTTGAGAGGGCCTCACAGGGATGACAGCCATTGGGAACATGGCAGGCTCACAAAGAGAGAGCCCCCCCACGTCCTCGGTCCTCAAGGAGGTCATGGCTATCTGCTGCTGCGCTTCCTGATGTCCAGTTTTCATCTCTTCCTGCTGCTGAGGACATGTGCACCTGGCACACGCGTCTCCCTGCAGGAGGGCCACCAGATGACCGTCCTCCCTGCCGTGGGAGTCAGAGGTCTTGGGGCTGTGATAGCTGATGCCTTCTCTAAGTGAAGTCCAAGAGCCTGGCTCTGCAACCTTGGCTGGAGCGCTCATCCAGAAGAACGTGTGCTCAGGAGGAGTAAGGGTAAGGAGACAAGTGAGAGCTCACACCAGGACCACGGACCTTGGGTGTGGAAAAGGCACACAGACCCAGGCCTCAGGACCAGAACCTGCTTTCCCTCTGCTCCAACAGTTGTCTCTTGCTTTTTCACCACTCAGTCAGGTTATGACGTAACACCAACTACCATAACGGATAAGCCCCTGAATCGCAGTGTCTTAAATCAACGTTTATTTCTCACATGAAGGGTCCAGGTGAAGAGGTGGCACAATTCAAGAACATGGGGTTCCCACAGCCTGTAGGACCGCGGGGTCATTCTTTCTGTCCCCAGGCAGGGAGAGTGGCATGTCCTTCAAGACGCCTCAACATGCCAGACCTGAAAGAGGCCAAGGTACCAGCAGACATTTCCTCTTCATCTATTCAACTTGAGCTCCATGGGGGCTGGAACTGTCTGTCTGGTTCACCATTCTATCCATTGGTTAAACCGTACTCCACGGCGACACCTATCTGCAGGGGCTGGAAATGCTCATAGCGGTGGCCTGGAGGCGTTAGAGGGCTTCCATGAACACTAAGTCATCTCTGTCTCACCAGGCCTCCGCCTGGGATCTTCTTCTTCCTCCGGCTTCTTAAATGTGAGCCCGTTTCAAGTTCTGCCTCAGCCTTCTCTCTCCTCTCTCTATCCCCTTCACCTAGGAGGTGAGGAGCCTCCGCATGGTATGGAGACAACCCCCATGTGGACCTTGTCAGGTAGGAGTTTGCAAATCTCCACCCCTTTCAATTAACACTTCTTTCTAACTTTGTCTGTCACCCCTCACTGTCCACTGGAGCTGTAGCCTGACAAAGCATCCACGCACCCAGCAAATATTTATGGAGCCCTATCTTGGCCAAGGTTCCCTTCCCTAAGGGGAGATTTTTTAAAAATTCCTGAGTTTGAAGCTTAACATGTTAAGTTCAGTTCAAAGGAAGCAAGAGAGAGAAAAGGGAAGTGAGGAAGAGAGAGAAGGGAAATAAATTCAAGGAGGTGACTTCCCGAGCTGACTACAGGTTTGCAGCCAGCACAGCTGCTGCCAGGCTCCCCAGGACCTCTCCGGCAAGGCCGTGTGTGCGCCAGGGACAGCTCAGAATGGCCCCATGACAAGGTGGTGGGCAGCAGGTGAGTGGGAACTGTCTGCCGCCTTCTTCTTTCTCCTGTCTGTCTGTCGGAGTCTTGCCCGTGGGCAGAGTCCCTGCACTTCCCATGTGTGCTCCTGGCCTCTCCAGGAGGCTGCTGGGCCAGGGCCTCTGCGAATCCACCAGCCCCTCCACCAGTCCTGGTGCTGGCTGCTTCTCCGCCTATGCCCTGCTTGCAGGCACCCTGGCCGCTGGTGGTAGCGCTCCTGGATTTGAGACCAGGAAAACGGCCTGAGCCGTCACCAGGATTGCTCATGATGAGGGGCTGGGCTGAGTGGAGTGATGGGGGCCAGGGCCAAGCACCGAGCGTGTGCCAGGCACTACTGCCATTGTCTGGGGATGGAAGCATGGACAAGACCAGTAGAGTTTGCAGTGAAGAGATGGTGGACACAGAACCATGAAAAACCAGATTGAAATCTCAGCCCCGTGGATGGTCAGCCCTGGCTTGGAGCCTCTTTTGATCACTCTTTCTTCTGCCCAGCAGGGAGTCAGGACCTCTTCCCCCATCTAGGTCAGCTCAGGTGCCCAGACCACTTCTCATATTGAACTTGACCCCTCCTCTGCTTATCACAATCTGCACGTTTGTCTCCTGCGCATCCTTCAGGCTCCAATTCAAATTCCCTCCTTTCCAATCCCTCCTTTTCCTCCCTCAAATCTTCTAAATCCCCACAGCCCTGTAGCTGCATTTCTTACTCGTTATTTGCACGCTGTCTTATTTCACTGATCAATGTGTGTGTCATCTTGTGTCCCCCAAAGGGTGGGACATACTCAGATTATTGGACGAATGCATGCAAGAGGGAAAAGGGAAGGAAATTCAGCGAATGCAGAATCACGGCCTCCCCCGCAAGGGAGAGGCTGGCTGCCATTTTCCACTGAAGCATGTGTCAGAGGAAGAGAAGGGAAGTTGCTGACCTTTGATCCATTTGGACAGAGGAAATGGAAACTAAAGGCTGAAGGTGGCTTTCAAAGGTGTTAAGGATAGTTCCGCAAACATCCCCTAAAACTTTAAGTCTCAGCTCCGCGTACAGAGGCTGTGAGGACTGGGTGAGGGGAGTTCCCTTCCCTTCCCCAAGAGTGCCCTCAGGGCCAGACCCCTGGCTGGTGGCCAACATGTTCTCTGCAGGGGGCTCAAGTCAGCTCCACAGCTCTGCAGGGCTTTGTCATTCCGTTCCCCGCTCCTTCCCTCTCCCTCCTTCTCTCTTCCTTCCTCTCCATCCCTCTCTCCTTCTCTCTCTCTCTCTCTCTCTCTCTCTCTTTCTCTCTCTCTCTCTCTCTCTCTCACACACACACACACACACACACACACACACACACACACTTTCATTTAAAACCTGGTCTCAGGGGCACCTGGGTGGCTCATTCAGTTAAGCATCTAACTCTTGATTTCAGCTCAGGTAATGATCTCATGATCTCACTGACAGCACAGAGCCTGCTTGGTATTCTTCTTCTCTCTCTCTCTCTCTCCCTCCCTCAAAATAAATAAATGAACATTTAAAAAAAATAATAAAATAAAACCTGGTCTCAGAAAAGTAGAAGAATATGGAAGGGGATCAGATTCTAAAGGGCAACAACTGAAAAACAAATTGGGGTCCTAAGCCATGACTATCTGAGGGGGTTGATGCACCCTTTCCCAAGTAAGAGAAGTCGATATTGTGGGAAAACAGCCCAGCTTGGCACATCCAGGCCAAGGGCGCACCTAGCAGACACACCGCCCCCTCGTGCGGCTGCGCAAACCAGAGCAGGGGAAGGGGGAGGGGCTGCAGCTGGGGCTTTGGTCTCACTGCCCGCTCATTACTGACACCTTACCAGGCACTGCGTGTGACCAAGGGTGGGGTTCAAGGTTACTCGCTTTGCCTTTGAGGGATGTATAGTCCCACTGACCAGACATGGACAGTAGCAATGAGGCAGCACCAGAGATTCAAGCACGAGGAAGCACTTGCTGACCGTGAAGATCGTTAAGCGAGTGGCCCACCACGGAGAAAAAGGCCCATCTCAGATGGAATGTGGGGGTGAGCGCTGCATCGGATGAATCACAAGCCGGAAGGGGAGCCCTTGGGATCTGGTAGCCCGTTTCATTTGGGTTCATCTGAACTCACTTTATTTCCAAAAAAGAAAAAGAACTCACTTTATTCCCCTTTTACCTGCCAACCATTGTTGAGTCAGGGCACGGGTCCAGGCACCTCAAAGGACTATGAAACTTAGCCTCGTGCTAACAATACCGAAAATCACCGTCCTCTCTTAAGAACTTCAGACCGAGCCACATGCTTTCATCCGAGAGGACAGGGAGATGCCAGGGCTTGTCTCCCATCTCACAAGACTGGTTGTGTGTGTGTGTGTGTGTGTGTATGTGTGTGTGTGTGTGTGTGTGTGTGTGTGGTGGTGGTGGTGGTGGTGGTAGTGGTGGTGGTAGTGGTGGCAATGTGCTATGATGCAGGTGTGTAAATGGTATTAGAGTCAGAACAAGGCATGAGAACCAGACCGTCTCCCCTCCGGGCTGGTGGTGGGACGGAACCTAATGCACATGTGAGTCTAATGCTTCAACAAACAACAGCTTCCCTATACTGGGTGGCCTCTGGATGCCCAAGCAGAAGTCCCCAAAACCAGCCAGAGGCTCTGAGTGGTGCCCCCAAACCTGCGTGTCGCCTTGCAGCTTCTGACCCACACACTTCCACACCTCAAGCCTTCATTCCTCATTCTCCCCGGCACCAGCTCCCCAGTGGACCCAGCTCTCATGGGGATGCCTAACCCAGGGAGCTCTGAAGCCAAGCTTCCCATTCAACCCCACCCCCTCCACCCACACTGCTGAGCTCACCCTGGCCCTGCCTCTTTTGCAACTTTCCCAAGTCTGTGCATGAGAAGGAGAGGAGGAAAACAGACACAGACGGAAGGAGTTTGGTCTCAACACGCTCTTCTGCCCCAGAGCCTTTTTTCTCTAAACCGGCTGACATCTTTGCTCTAAGGAGACCCCCAGACTTGGAGAGAGAACCCCCCACCTGCCTGCGGAGCCTGGGTGCTAAGCCACAGCTCTAAGTAAGTGCCTTGGAAATTTTTCTCAGTTCTTCTGTCCCAGCAAGCCCTAGAGGCACTCGGGTTTGGGGAGGGCGGTGGGGAATGGAGGCAAGGAATGCAGGGGTGAGGCTTAGATCTGGCAGCTGCCGGGCTTAGATCCAACCCAAACCCCCACAACCCCCACCTCCCACTGCCCACTAGGGAAACTCCCAGGGCAGGGCAGCGAGCCAGGTGGAAGGGACTTCCCCGTCAGGCCCAGCCAGGGCCGCTGGGGCCCAGGGTCCTGGCTCAGCAGAGGAGGGCCAGCTAGCACCCGAGGTTGCCTTGCCACATCGACAGGGCACCTCCTTGGGTTGAGCCCATTGGCCGAAGGGTATCACTGGGGAAGGAGGAACTCCTAGAGTAGGAAAGGATCCTTTTGTCTTAAATCATAAATATGTCTCCTGGCACAGCTCTGCAAGGCGAGGCAAGCCAATCAGCAGAGTTGGACAGATCTGGGGTCTAGTCTCAGCTTGCCACTAACTGGTTGTTCTTGACTCAGGGATCCATCGGACTATGATGGCATTTTGTAAACTGCAGTGGGTCCTAGAATTGCTAGGCAGTATGCATTTATAAAAATAATTTCTTCAAGCTTGTCGATCAATGCCCCACCACACAAGTCCCATGGAAATAGTAACTCATCTGTATCTTAAGACCTACGCAGTGCGGATGTAGGCATATAGCACACGTGCTGGGTGGATGGACAGATGGACAGATGGATGGATGGGTACATGGATGGATAGACAGGTGGATGAATGGATAGGTGGATGGATAGAGGAAGATGAATGAATGAATGTTTATTGAAAATTCAACATTCCCAGCATGGGTCAGGCTTTATGGAGAGATAGAGAGGCGGGAGGTAGTTTCTTGTCCTCTGGGCACTGATAGTCTACATGGGGAGACAAGACTAATGCTTCCAAAGAACTTAAAGAATACGCTGAGCCTCCTGAAACCAGAGCCTTGGACACACGGCCTGGAGGGGAGCAGGTCTAGACCTGCTAGGATTTAAGAGAGCAAGGCAGAGTCGTGAGCTTTCCCAGAGGGCAATAAAGCTTTGTGCTCAGTAGATACTTTATTTTCAAAGACAAACTATTCCCACGACTGTAAATCCCATTATTTTAAGATGGATGCATTTGTCGTTTTCCAAGACGTGGTGGCAGGGAGGAGAGGAACTGAAAGTGGGGTCGTAGGAGAGAAGTGGGGAGACTGCCTGCCTCAGAATTTGCATCTTCCCCTCCCTGGTCTCCCTTGTCCTTCTTGCTTGTCAGCAGAACTGACACCTCACCTCACCAGCAAGGCAGAAGGTGGTCCCTGGGGCCAGTGGGGTAGGGAGAGAAGGGAAGTAGGATGGTGAGAGCGGAGCAAGTCCAAGAGTTCGTGTAAGACTGGTCCCCAAGCCCTAGGGCGGTGTGAGCGTGTGTGTCCATGCGCACATGTGTGCGCCAGGGGGCATCAGCCTGGGTTTCCTCTCCCAGGGACTGAGCTGCACTGTACCTCTGGCAGGTGGGCAGGACCAGGGTTCCAGGCTTCGAAGGACCGCCAGGCAACAAGGGAGAAAAGTTAGTCACATGCAGTGGGAACTGAATCGCCTGCAGATCCTGGTCTGGGTGGACCTGGGCTGGCTGAAGGCAGGGCCCTGTGTTCCAAGCCTGCTTTTCACTGTTATTTAACAGTAGAGGGTGATGACTCAGCCTGGCCTCTAAGAGGATTCCCTGGTGTAAGCATCGAGGTAGCTAAGTGGGCGGAGAGAAGCTTAAAGTGACAGCTATGGCCAAAGTCCAGCCACAGGCAGAGCCCAGAGGACATGAGAGGGGACTTCAGCCACCATCTGAAACCTACACATGCCTCCTTGGTGAGCCCACCCAGTGACTACCGCAAGCTGCCTCCCCTCGCCAGTGACCCAGTTCTGGTCACTCCCTTGTGGCGGCAAGTTACCCTGGGACCCAAGGACCAGGCTATTTTAAGTAGCAGCCTCAGCAAATCCTTCCCCTTCTGAGAATGGGGTAGGGGATCTGCAGCAGCAACGTGCTTGAAGGGCACATCCAGGGAAAGGGGAGTAGGGTGGCATGGGGTAAACAGAGCTCAGAGTCAAGGCCAAGGTGAGTCACAACGATCTGGAGAAGAAAGATTCAAGAAAAACCCAAAGAGAAGACTTTAACCTCAGAAGGGCTGGTGTGCGGCAGAGGAATATTGCCTCTTCTCTGTGGACGCAGGAGAAATCCACCCCTAGTGTAGGGAAGAGGCTTTATGGGAGCAGACCTGGCTGATCTTTCCATGAGTTTGGTTGAGATGGCTCAGGCACTGGGTGGGGATTGGAGGAGATGATCTTGAGGTCCCTCCTATGGCATGCTGGACGGCCCACACTGGTAGCTTAGGATCATGCGAGTATGCACCCCACAGAAAGTGGCAGGTGCTACACATCAGATCTCTGCCCGCCCCCATGCAATTAGTAACCATTTATCTGGGTCTTCCCCGATTCGGGGAGTCTATATTGTGTTATAAGAAATGACACATGCCGCCCTGCAGAATAGGCCACAGCCGCGAGCGATGTCCCCTTTATCCACGAGGATCAGACTCACCAAGATGAAGCAACTCACCCAAGGTCACAAATGTATGGAGGTAGAACGGTGACTCCAAAAGTCATGATCACTCCCTCAGACCAGATGACCTCCCCCTCCTGCCCCAGACACAAATGTAATTTGTCAGGAAGTCACACTCACATGACTTTGGGCTGCCATCTGCCCATGTGCTCTTTTTAAAGAAACTCTGGGGTGCCTGGGTGACTCAGTTGATTAAGTGTCCAAATTTGGCTCAGATCATGATCTCGTGGTTAACAAGTTCAAGCCCCGCATCAGTCTCTGTGCTGGCAGCTCAGAGCCTGGAACCTGCTTCAGATTCTGTGTCTCCCTCTCTCTCTGCCTCCCACCCCCCCTAAACTTGCTCTCTCTCTCTCTCAAAAATAAAAAAACATTAAAAAATAAAGGAACTAAGTTTCTTTAAATACATTTGATATTGTTTAATTACAATAACAACTAAGCCTTGTGTAACAAATTTTTAACACAAGACATATATAAAGTAAAACAATAGCTCCTATTTCTACCTTTCCCTACCTCCTATTAATCATTTAGCGTACATCTTTCCACAACTTTTTGTGTATGCAGGACAAGCACAAACAGAATATTAAATATACAGTCACAAAGGCAAGGTTGTTGTTTGTTTTTACACACTTGAGATCATACTATACAAAAATGTTTGGGGATGTTCTTTTTTATTTATTTAAATTATTATCATTTTATTCTACTTCATTACTTCACTCTTATTTTTCTTAATTTTTTCATGTTTATTTATTTAGTTTGGGAGAGAAGGAGAGCAAGTGGAGGAGGGGCTAAGAGAGAGAGGGAGGGAGAGAGAATCCGGAGCAGGCTCCACACAGTCAGCACGGAGCCTGATGCAAGGTTTGAGCTCACAAACCGTGAGATCATGACTTGAGCTGATATCAAAAGTTGGATACTTAACCAACTGAGCCTTCCAGGCTCTCATTACACTCTTTAAACCCGCCTAGTATTCCAGAATCTGAATGGATCATCATTTACATAAAGATTCTCTTATTAATGGACATTTGGGTCACAGCAATGTTCTCCAACAATCGTCTTTGTACAAACGTATGTCTGAGCAGAGATGCGTTCTGCAGGAAAGGTTCCTAAAATTAGAATCTGTGGTACATGCGTGTCAACTTTCCTTCTGCAAAAGGCTGTGCTATTCATAGCCTCTCAACAATATACAATAGTGTTTCCCCTATACATTTGCCAACACTAAATTTCACCATCAGTCTTTTTAATTTTTGCCGCTCTCTGGCAGGTAAAAGGAAATGGGATTTTTAAATTTTCTATGTCTCTAAAAATTAGCAAGGTTGAGTATCTTTTCAAACCTTATGAGTTTTCATTCCTAAGACTTCTTGGTTACTTATTCATATTCCTTGCCCACTTTTATGTTGTCTATTACCTTTGATTATCTGCAGAGAGCTTCCCAGGTAGGGGATATTGATCCTCTGTTGTATGCACACACTCTCTACCTCCCCTGCCCTCACCCCTAGTTCTCCTTCATAAGCATGTTGGCTGCGCTGTCCATGTCATGCCCACACCACCCAGCCCCTGAGCCTCTCTGACAGGGGCACCAAGTGGCAGGTGTGTGATCTTCATCCTAGTTTTATGGCAGAGACAGTAGAATGAGCAGGTAAGAGGGTGGCCTCTGGAATTAGGCCTGGATTCCAATCCCAGCTCCTAATCCAGGTCCTCCCACTTGGAGGCTGTGTTTTTGGAGAGTAACTATTTAACGCCTGTAGACACCAGATTCTTCAGTGGTAAAATAGAGACTGATTGTCCAGCAGGCTTGTTTTTGTGCTAATAATAGTCATAAAAGAGATAACATTTCTTTTTTGATGTTTTATTTATTTTTGAGAGAGTGCAAATTGGGGAGGGGCAGAGAGAAAGGGACAGAGAATTTGAAGCTGGCTCTGGGCTGACGGCAGTGAGCTCGATGTGGGACTCGAACTCACAAACTGCAAGACCATGATCTGAACCAAAGTCGGATACCCAACCAACTGAACCACCCAAGTGCCCCCAAAAGAGCTAATATCTCTTGAGCCTTTAATTTTGGCCAGTAAATATAATAATGTACTATATGTGTTAAACATCTTATAATAATATATTCATTCATTTAACCTCACAGTGATCTGCATATTTCTGTTTGCATAATCACCAAGTCCTCTAGACCGTGCCAGGCAGAAAACATGTTAGATTATAGCGTGAGCATAGATATGATTCCAGAATGGTGGCTTGTGCCCAGTGCGTGAGCACATTCCCCTCCAACTAAGCTCGCCAAGTCTGGACCCTCGTGGTCAATCCTCACAAAACAGCTCTTGTTCCACAGACCTGTTCCCTCCGCTCCTGTGTACCTCTTACCACTCTGGCTGCCTTTCTCTCCATCTCCTCCAACTCTGCTAGAGTTTTGTTGGGGGTCACCAAACCAGAGCCCAGCACCCCAGATCCTATGCACACCGATTCTGTGGATTCAAACTCAAGAGGTCAGGAGGCAACATGGCACAGAGGAGCCTTCTCTGGCCTTCAGTGCAAATGCTGACTCATGCTCGTACTCCCTGCCTGGCCTTGGATGAGATATGAATGACTTGGCGTCTCTGAGTCTCAAGTACTCATCTCACAGGGCTACTGGGAGGGGTCCCTAAGCTCTCAGGAGACACAGAGCAGCCCCTGCAGGTGCTCTACCAGTGCTAGTTCCTTCCCCACTGGTCCCTGCCTCCATTGGGTCCTGACTCCCTTTCTAAGGCACTGCATTGGCTTTTGAAGCTAAGTTGGAATCTTGTGCCAAAGCCGTTAGGGAAGAGCTCACCATGGCTCCCACTCCCCTTCTGAGCAGTAACTGATGCTTCTGAGCCACTTCTCCATTGGCTGGTTTCCCTCTGGGCAGTAACACCCATGACAAGATGCCGGCCCTGGCTAATACTTTGAATTATCTTCCTCTGCCTGTCTGGAGCATAGAGAATGGTTGCTTAATGAATGAGTCGTTGGTCTGACCTCCATGACCCATCTTAAACCTTACTTCTTCTCCCTGCTTTCTTATCTCTATACCCTTTGCCTCACCCTTCCAAACCATCCACCTTCTCCATTCACCAGTTCTCAGGGTTTTGATTCCTTCATCCACTCCCTTTGAAATAGCACCATGCCCCGCGCCTCTGACAACCACATCTCATCTCTTCAGGGCCCAGTTGGACTGCTGGCTTCTCTCCCCACCCTGAATTCCCCCAGCACTTTTTCTGTGCCTCCGTTGAGATGCTTTACACTTTCTCCCTGGTGTAATCACTCAGCCCTGTGATTTCTCCCATGATGACTCCTTAGTGTGATTTCCTTTTCACTCCATCTCCGTGCTCCTCCTTGTGTCTAGTGCAGGGCTTTGCAATGCAGTGGCCATATCGGTATGTTTTGAAGGACCGTCATGGATGACCCATGTTGCCCATCATGCCAACCCACCCTCCTGGGCTATGCAGAAGGCCCAGTGATACTAACGCTGGCTCCTGGGACAGGCAGCTCTGAGCAGAGCCTCAAGTCACCCTGGGGCCACGACGTGGCTCGCAGAGGGGCACCAGCAGTCCTATGTCCCCCCGGGGGCTAGGGACCCCTGGGCAAGGCTCTTGTGGCCAGTGGGTTCCAGCTCCAGTCGACAAAGTATTTTTCAGACAGAAGGGACCTTGAGTCTTTGGGGCCCAACTTGCTCATCCTCTAATTAGGAAACCAAGACTCAGAGAGGGGAAGTAAATGGCCCAACATCACACAGTGGCAAAGTGAAAGAATTAGAACCAAGGCCTCAGAACTCTGGTTTTGAGCTTTTTCCAGGTCCCTAAGGAAACTCATGCTGACACCTCAGACTTTTGACACCTCAGCCAGGCAGTCAGATCAAGGTTTGCTCAGTATGCCTACCTGCTGCATCCAAGTCTGGAGCACCCAGGAGTTGGGAATTGTAAACACATATGTGTGCATGAAAGGGTGGATCCAAAGAGCCAGTTAGGCACAATCCCTTGCAACAGTTTTGCCTTAGCTTGTTAAAAATAATAATAATTTGGGGCGCATGGGTGGCTCAGTCTATTAAGCATTCAATTTTGGTCCAGGTCACGATCTTACAGTTTGTGGGTTCGAGCCCCACGTCGGGCACTGTGCTGACAGCTCAGAGCCTGGAGCCTTCTTTGGATTCTGTGTCTCTCCCTCTCTTTCCTCCTCCTGCACTTGTTCTCTCTCTCTCCCTCTCTCTCATCAAAAGTGAATAAATAAACATCAAAAAATTTTTAATAATAAATATATACATGGATATGTAAAATGCACACATGCACATATATGTGTTTTTTTCTTTAGGAAAGAAACATGCATTGTTTCTTATAGGAATAATACCTGTTTGGTATGTTTGTTATTAAAAAAAAAGGAATATACTAAAAAGCACAGAGTGCTTTTACACAGCAAAAAAAAAAATGGAGCATACTAAAAAGCACAGAGTGCTTATACAATGTTAAATTGTATAATTTCCCTACCACGCAGAATTAGCCCCTTCAATTTGTTGTATATTTCTTTCTAGGCCTTTTTCTATGCAAGTAGGGACTCATTTTCATATTTGGGGTGGTATTATATATACAGTTTAGCGTCTTCTGTCTTATTTTAGACCGTATGGCATAAGCATTTTCCCACACTAGTAGAATATTCTCAAAAACTCCATGTTAATAGTTCATTGTGTGCCATGATTTATTTAACCACTTCTTTGTTATGGGATGTTTATAAACAATCCTGTGAAGAACATTCTTGAACAAGAATCTTTGCCCGCATTTCAAATGATTTCCCTAGGACAAATTCCTAGAAGTGGAGGGCAGGGACGTTTTTAAGGCTCTCAATACTTGCTGCCAAGCAGCTTTCCAGAAACATGTACCAATTATACCCCCACCAGCTGCATTAGAGAAGAGCCTTTTGATTCTGTGATTGCAGCCACACCTCGGGCTGGGGGAGGGGCGCTCTCCCATCAGAAGCCTCTCGGGCAGTCCAGACAATGGGCCCCTTGTCCTGCCCCCATCTCCTCTTCCCGCACTGCCTTCCACCCCTGGCTGCCGGTTTGACTATCCTCAAGGCCTCTGCTCAACCCCATCCCGGCTTCTTGGTGCTCCAGGCTGCCTCCAAGAACACGGTTGGTAATGCTAAAGGGTGAGACATGCATCTGTCCTGTGGGGCCACCACACCTCCAGCCTTGGAGAGACCCCCAGGGGAAGTTGAAGGAGGGTGTAAGGATTGCTGATCACCCATCTATCTTGGAGAACAGCCCCACCTGAGTCCTGGGCCCAGAGCAGTGATCTGTGCATCAAGGAAGGGAAAGTAGAGGCCAGCCTCAGGGACAATGGCCACATGGGACTCTAGTAGGCATGCAGATGACTTCTGTTTCCCTACAGGCTCTGAAGCCCCTCCATGAATCCCCGGAAGAAGGTGGACCTGAAGCTCATCATCATCGGAGCCCTGGGGTAAGCCAAGATCAGCTCAGAGTATGGGGGTTGGGAAGCAGCCTCCTACTCAAGGGCAGTGAGACCTCCTGAATATTTCCCACCAGCCATGGATCTCTCTCTGATTCAGAGTTGCTCCAGGGAGGGAGATGGGCAAATGGGGCTGGGAGCCAGGCTACCTGGTCTCTGGTCCTAAATATGCCATAACTCCACAGCAACTAGCTGTGTGAATTAGACAAGCCACTTAACATTCATCCAGCCTTGCACCTCTGTCAAATACAGGAAAGACCTGACCCATGGGACACTCAGCTATCTGCAAACCCCTCTACTCATTTGGACTGTTCCCCTACTTCTAATGCTTATTTATTTTTGATAGAGAGACAGAGAGAGACACGAGAGAGAAAGAAGCAGAGCATGAGTGGGGGAAGGGTAGAGAGAGAGGGAGACACAGAATGTGAAGCAGGCTCCAGGCTCTGAGCTGTCAGCACAGAGCCCAACATGGGACTCAAACCCATGACCCATGAAATCATGACCTGATGATCTGCCAAAGGAAGGGATAGTACTATCACTGGATAGTAATGGTAATGAGAAGAAAATGAGAAGGAAGGAAGGAGTGGTATATGTATAGCCACAGTTAAATCCTATTTGTGGAAACCTTTATTATCTACTTTAGTGGTTCCTGAATATTTCGAAAGTCCAGTCCTACTGCCCAGCACTTAAGGAAGAAAGATCTAATGTCACTGCATGAGGGTTGATGGAGGCAGCCAAAGTCGAATGCTTAACCAATTGAGCTACCAGGCACCCTGGACTGTTCCCTACTTCTAGAGTCCATTCCCTACTCCCTTGCTACTCATGTGGTCCTTTAACTACAAAGATTAGAAATTCAGAATCTCAGAGAGATGGCAGCGAGAGGGGCGTGGCAAGACTCTGAGAACAGTATGGATGTGTTTGTGTGTGTGTGTGTGTGTGTGTGTGTGTGTGTGTGTGTGTTGTTCACATGTGTCTGGGGTTTTTTCTTCAGTGTAGGAAAGACCTCCCTTCTCCACCAGTATGTGCACAAGACGTTTTATGAGGACTACCAGACCACACTGGGGGCCAGCATCCTCTCCAAGATTATCATACTGGATGACACAACTTTGAAGCTACAGGTGAGCTGTTCCATCTCCCTCTTCAGCGCGCGTCCCTGAAATCACCCCACATTCCCTAGACAGTCACTCACACAGCAGTACACCAGGAGCTTCAGGAGTCTAGAGCAGAGATAAGCAAACTTCAATTCATGGCCCAGATGTGGTCTACCACCTGTTTTTGTAAATAAAGTTTTATTAGACACAGCCATGCCCATCTGTTTACTTATGGTCTATGACTGTTTTTGCACTACAAAGTCAGAGTTGAGTAGTTGCAATAGACAAAGCCTAAAATACTTACTATGTGGTCTTTTAAGGGGAAAAAAATGCTGGTCCCGATCTGGGATGGGGGAGGGAAAAAAGGACTAATCTAGAAGTTGGGAAGCCCCACTCTTAGTCTCAGGTTCACTCGAAAACTTGGTAAATGACCTTGAGCAAATTACTCCCAGGGTCCAAATCTATCAGATGAGAATAACTGTGTCTGTCCTGATGGCCCAGGGGGAAAGTGAGAGCTCAGGTGTGAAAGTGTTCTTGGGACGCTAAATGACAGTGCAAAGGTACTGTCGTGTACATGGGCAACAGGGCTGAGCTGTCCGTATGTGAAAGGACCACGAGCCCTGCGCCAGGGCTGTCTGTCTGACCCAGAAAAGGAAACTTTGACATCATGGGACCCAGTGGGACCTACCTCCAGGCACTCATCACAGCCCTTTGGGGCGGCTGCTCTTCCCCTCCAGATCTGGGACACAGGTGGACAGGAGAGGTTTCGCTCCATGGTGTCCACATTCTACAAAGGCTCTGATGGCTGCATCCTGGCTTTCGATGTCACTGACCTAGAGTCCTTTGAAGCCCTGGACACCTGGCGGGGTGATGTCCTGGCCAAAACTATTCCGATGGAGGCGTCCTACCCCATGGTGGTGCTGGGAAACAAGATTGATCTCGCAGACCGCCAGGTACCGTTCCTACTTTCATTCATTCGCCAAACATGACGTGAGCACCTACTCTATGCCAGGCACTGTGGTAGGTCCCACACATACAGAGCTGAATCAGACACAGTCCTTACTTTAAGAACATGGCGCTCTCATAGTAGATACAGACACTTTAAAAGATGCTTATGATACATTATGGTAAACAAAATGATAGAGATGTACCTTGGATATTTGGCAACCACAGGGAAAAGGCATCTACAAAAACTTAGAATAGAGAAAGCGCTTCCTAGGGGAGGTGGGTTCCCGGATGAAGAAACAGCATGGGTTAAGGCAAGAAATAGCATAATGTGAGCTGAGCAATGAATGCGATTTTGTCTAGAGACAGGGAGTGGAAGAATTAAGGCATCAGAGGTAGGCAGGTGGAATTTTAATTAACCTGTAGAGCAGTATTTCTGTCCAGGGTCAGGTAGAGGATCGCAGTTATAAATTCTTGAATCTGTAAATTTTCTGGGAAAGTAGTAATATATGTTTTTCTTACCATAAGCATACATTGGATTATCTGACTAAGCAATGGCAGCGGGGGCCCATGGCTACAGGGACCCACCTCACTCGTGTAGGTGTTTTCTATGCAGTAGCATTGATTAGAGCTCTTGCCTCATTGCCTACTAATGAGAAAACAATCGAGGGGGACTTAATTCATAAAAGATGCTCTTGTGCCAAACAAAGCTTAAATGACCTCAAAAAGAACCATTTGAACAAGATTGTCTTAGTGTTTCCAATAGAGAAAAAAATGAGGAATTGAGCCATCATATTTGAACTATGGTTTCACAGTGGTTCAAATAGATAAAAGTGATAGAACTGAGGCATCATTTGGAAGGAAGAAAGGAAGGAAGGAAGGAAGGAAGCAAGGAAGGGAGGGAGGGAGGGAGGGAGGGAGGGAGGAACGAAGGAGATTCTGACTTTTTCTCAGTGAAGTCAGGGGCACCATCTTCTATTGAACAGGAGGAGGAAGGGGACCAAGTAGAAGTCTCAAAAACCATGGTGAAGCTCTCCCAATTACTCTGGAGAGCAAAAAAGGACAAAGACAGGGATGGATGGGTGGATCTAGGGGCTCCGCTGAAGAAGGAGACCAGGCGTGGGAGCTGGTGTCTGGCTTGCTTTTCTCCAGCAGCCATGTATGGAGTGGGAGCCAGGAACGAGGGGCCTGGGACTGAGGTTTTTCCAGACTAGAGTAGCTGAAGAGGAGCAGTGTGGGGGCACCGACAAGCCACCAGGGAAGAGGAGAGCCAAGGGAAGGTTTGGAGGAGCAGCAGCTCGCTGGAGTGTCCAGGTGGCAGGGCAGGGCTGGAGGAGTGCGGGCAGGAGCAGGTTGAGAAGGAGGAGAACTATGTCATGGAATGCGAGACCAGATTTGCTGCTTGACGGAGGTCCTGGGGTCAGGCCCTGGGCAGAAGAGGCTGAAGTGGAGAGAAGATGCGTTCTGTCGGAGGGGCAGGAATGGGGAGGCTTCAGTGGGAGGTGGAGACGACAGGGTGAGCACAGAAACAAGCAGGACGGAAGGAGCCTGTGACGACTGGAAGGCTGGAGGGGTCCATCCCAGCCTCAGGGGAGGAGCTTTGCTCTGCAGAGAGAGAGGAAGAAGAGAGATCAGAAAGCAGCAGTGGGGCCCCAGGCAAGCCATCCCCATCTCTGGGGTCTGTGGTGAGCAGGGTATAGACATACTTCCCATGGGTAAGGGCGACAGAGGGACCAGAGACTCCAGGAAAAGCCAGGGCTCAGCCAGGACAGGGAGGTGAGAGAGGACCCTGGAGGAGGGGAGCCAGGGCAGTTTGTCCCTCCACAGGGCAGCCCCGGGAAGGGCACTGCAGAGTAGGCGTCAGCGGAGGTGCGGAAGCCCTAAGCAACAACGAGATGCGGGCAGGGAAGTAGACAGGAGGAACCGTGAGTGAGAGGAGGGGGCGCTGGGACACCACTGCCCTCCAATGTCCTTGTTTTGCCCCCGCTTAGCAGAGGGTTTGGGGCACAGAGAGGGCCGGCTGGGAGGCGTGCTCTGGGCGCTCCCTTGCACAGGGGTGAGTGCATACAAGAGAGCTACCTGAAGGAGCGCCTTCACGTCCATGCTTGCTGCGTGCCCTTGGCCAGCTCCAGCGTCCTCACCTGTGAAACAGACCAGACGCGATTCCGTGAGGTTGCCTGGGGACTGAAGGGAAGGATGGCTATGAAGCATTCGGCAAACTTAATAAACAGAAACCGTTATTATCTTCCCTCTTATTTTCTCCAAGGGATGAGCTGAGAAAACACGGGAGTTTTTCTCACTTAATAAAAAGGAAATAAATGTTGAAAAGTCTACTGCTAGATTTGGGATGAGGAAACAGTTCTGGAGTTGGATGAGGATGGCGACACAATGGGAATGTCCTTAATGCCAATAAACTGGGCACTTAAACATGGTTGACGTGGCAAATCTTATGTTTACATAGACTGGCCCACAATAAAAAAGAGATATCTCCCCAGAGGGATTTTAAAGAAATTGTTGACTTCGATTTTTTAAAATCCCTGTTCCTTCTACAGAAGGTAATAGTGAAAAAAATATTAGTTTGCTAGAGAAAACAGTTCTGCAAGCACCTATGTGACATGGAATTTATTCACTAGGATGCGAATTCTTTGCTCGATATTCAGGTAGGCCGTTTCTGACTGATCACTGATTCATAACACGGGGTTATATTTTCTGACAACCTTCTCTGTTATTTTTGGTAGTGGTTTATTTAATATGTACTTGACACATGAATTTTAATATTTATACAATTGATCGTTTAAAAACATTGGAGATGATAAGGCATCATAAATAAAAGTATGCAAATTGAGCTAGTTTTGTCAAACATTTGGCCCCTGATGAACAAACAAAATGATAACAGGAGAAGTAAAATGTTAATAGTATATATTGTCAGCCCAAAGCAAAATTAACAGAAGAAAAGCTTTCAAAAATTTCCTATTTCCCAAGCCTCCGGTACTGCACCCTGAGTTTATTTCCACAGTCAGAGCCTAAATTATAAAGAGCTGTTATTCTGTAAATAAATAAAGGACAGGATGATTGAAACAATCACGAAATTGTAACAAGAACTGGAAGCAAATAGTGAATAGCACTGTCTGGGTGGCTTTCTTCCCAGGCCCGCTTACTGGGGTTGAGTTCGGGAGGGGAGAAGGGACATACAACAAGAATGTTAATTTGCAACATAATCTCAACTGACATTTTGAGGCCCGTATTTAATCACTCCATATAAACCCAACAGAGAAAGATCAGGGGGCAAATGAGATAAAACATCTGTCACAACCAGGCACCAGACAGGCCCGGTCACTGTCCGGTGGGAGAGAATGGAGCCAAGATCAGTGGCTGGTCACAGCCTGGTCCCCCCAGGTCTGTTGCTGGGTGACCTTCGGCACTAATCCTGGCTTCTGCTTCTCATGCCATCAAGTATAAAAGATCTCCTTACATCCTCGAGAAGCAGAGTCCTTTAACCTTCTTTCACTTGACTACAGTTTTTACTGCAACCCCTGAACATCAGTGATGTGCCCAGTAAAATGCCCATCACCTGGTAAGGGTGGGGAGTGGGCAAGGGGAAGGCACCGGGAGAAGCCTGAGTCCAGTCCACACACGTAAGGACTTTAAGAGATAGGAAGCCCTTTGCATTTCTAAGGTCCCTTCAAGGTACAACGTGTTAATTTCTAGTGCTTATTTATTTGTGGGTTACTGGTGAGGACCATACAAATCACCAGCTACCCTTGACCCTTCCTCCAAGGAGTTCAGAATGTTCCTGAGATGTGAGCCTTCTTGTCTGTTCACCGGGCCTTGGGCATCTGTGGTCCATGGAAGGGAGCAGTCCTGGCCAATTCTGGGCCCCTCCTCCTAAAGACAGGAAGGTCTTGGAGATCAGAGGCCAAGATCAAAAGGCCTGGGGTTTCCCCAGAATCTGGGCACGGGGGTCAGCTAGTCCCCCAAAGGGCAGACTGCTTAGTTGACCTCTGGCTGTACCCTCGGGTCTCACATGGCAAGCCTCCCAATGCCAGGCAATGCTGGTGTCAGCAGAGGTTCAATGGGAGGCCACCGTGAGTCCCTGGTGCTGCCGCCACTCCTGAGGCCAGGAAATGGGGGACAGTGAAGCTTCCTTTAATCCCAATGAGATAGTCATCTCTAGAGCCTGCCGGAAGGAGGCATTCTCTGATTTCCCCGGGCTGTGCTGGCTTCTGGGAGAAGGGCAGAATGTTCATCTTCATGGTAAAAACCCTGGCTCCCTTAAGCAAAATGAAATCATGGCTATAAAGCACCAAGCACAGCCAATGTTCGATACACGGCCCTTTCCTCCTCCCTGAAATATTTCATTAGGCATTAAACTCAACGGTTCCAATTGTCTTTGGAAGTAACTCCCAGGGCTCTCCGGCATTTTCCAAACCAACACGCTCAAACTCTGATCAGCCATCTGCATTCGAGCAGAGATGTGCCCGTTCTACCTGTACTGAGTGGCCCCCACTGCCAGGCCAGGAGTGGAGGTGACTGTGAGCCTGAGCTCCGGGAACCAATGGTCTGGCGGGAGAGGCAGGAAGGGCACTGTTCTCATGCAGTGCCCTGCAGAGGGCAGTTCCAATGCCACGGGACCTCTGAGCTGGACTGCATTCCAGCTCTGTCTTTCCCAGCTGTGCGATCCGAGGCACATCTCTGAACCTCCCTGAGCCTCTGTATTCTGATCTAGAAAATGAGCTAATAAGACCCATCTCACAGGGTCACTGGGAGGATTGAATGAGTTAGTATGACAATGCATCTAACACAGTATCTGCCTCATAGTCGTGGCTTATTAACTGTTCCCAGGACTCTACCCTGGGGAAGGAGGGTTAGCAAGGACCTGCGTCTGCTCAGCAGCAGACCTCCTGGGTGCGGGCCTGGGTCAGCCAGCTCAGGCAAAGGAGGCCCTCCACCCGAGCTAGTGTCCGTCATGTTTGTCTTTTAAAGGGACTGAAGAAGGAGCCTTAGGAACTCAGTATATAGTTCAGTGGGCACTAGTTCTGCCAAGCCTGTGTTCAAATCCTGCTCACCCCCACCCATGCTGAGCACATTTATGTTCTCCAGTCCTCAGTTTCCTCATTTGGAAAACAGAGCTCAAAATAGCCACCTCATAGATTTATGTTAAGAAGTAACGCATGTGACGGGCACCTGGGTCGATTAAACGTCCGACTTCATCTCAGGTCATGATCTCACGTTTGTGGGTTTGAGCCCCACATCCAGCTCTGTGCTCACAGCTCAGAGCCTGGAGCCTGCTTCGGATTCTGTGTCTCTTTGTCTCTCTGCCCCTCCCCAACTTGAGCTCCATTTCTCTCTGTCTCAAAAATAAACAAATGTAAAAAAATCAGTTAAAAAAAGAAATAACTCATGTGAAATTTCAGAGACATGGATGATTCTCAACAAATGGGAGCAGCAGTGGGGATGGTGAGATACGACGGGGTAATGAGTGTGGGCAGCACGACCACGGTGGCCATGGTGATACCGCGATCCTTTCTTCCCCTCATCCAGGTGTCCCAGGAGGTAGCCCAGGGCTGGTGTAAAGAGAAAGATATTCCCTACTTTGAAGTCAGTGCCAAGAATGACATCAACGTGGTTCAAGCCTTCGAGATGCTGGCCAGCCGGGCTCTGTGCAGGGTGAGTGGCTCTGGTGGCATCATGTGCCAGGCTGCCCCCTGAGGATGGGAAACTCGGGGGCTTCCAGAGAAGAACACTGGGCACAGGTAGGGACGAAGATAGGACGGGACGGTGTGTCATCTCGATTAGTTGCCAAAAGGATTCCGCAGCCCTCTGCTTCTGGAAACACAGAATTCTGGGAAAAACCTACCTTAGATTATATACTTAGTGGTTCCTCAGTCTGGCTGGTGATCACTGTGGAGCCTCTAAAATATACGGTTCTGTACCTCCTCCCTAGACATAATAATGCAGGGGGGGGTGCTGGGAACTGATGGTCTAGATCAATCCCAACTGGCGAGATAACAGCCCCACAGTGCCAAGCATTTGTCCAGATGGAAGATCACAGCTGCAGGAGTTGCCAACATCCTGCGATCACACAGATGGACCACTGTGGCCCATGTGGAGCGTGTCCTCTGTGCCCGGCAGTGTGCACGGCTAAGGGCCCCTGGCTCTCTGGAGGGGAGTCTGGTAGGCCTACGTGTGGTTACAGTACAGGTGCATGGTTCAAAGGATTTGGTGAGGGGGCCCCAGAAGGGGGGGCATGCAGCCCAACTATGAGGGATGGGAGAGGGGGACGTGGGGGAAGATCAGGGAAGACAGCCTGGAAGCAGTAACAGGGTTTTCGTCCCCTTCCAATATGGAGTCCGAGGGATTAGCACAGGGAAGATTCAGTTTGTCTCATCTTTCTGCCATATTTAATCACGGTAGGCTTCTTAGCAGAGGGGGAAAGCTCATCACAGCAATGATTTTGAATTGAAGAAAGGAGGATGGACGGGGGTTTTCCCTATGTGGGCGGGCCTGCTGTCATTGCCGGTGATGGGCGGCCTGGACCTGTGCTGCCAGCTGCCCTGGACAGAAGTGCTCTGTGGCCCCATCTGTGGTCGCCCGCCTCCCCAAGCGGCTGCCCAGGGAGAAGCCTTGACCTCAGGCTTGGGCCCGACACAAGCTATACTCTTATGCTTCCCCTCCCAGCCCCCCAGCCCTCCCTGCCTCGTGTTAAGAGGAAGCAGAGGGTGTCTGTCTGTAGCACACGACCAAGAAGTATGGCTTTATGATACAGTCTGTAACGTCGGCCCTTAAACCACAGATGCGCCTGCCCTTGCCATTCCCCTGGAAAGCTGAAGAATGCCGTTTGACCTTGTATGTTGAAATACGATAAAGGATCCTCCACAAACCCAGTACAGTGATTGCCAAATGCTTAGTCACAGGGAGACTCCATCAGCCCACAGCCAGTGTCTGTGTGTCAGCATCTGTCCTTTCTGAAGGAGTGCCCTTGGTTCTTTTTTTTTAAATATATTTGTTCTTTTTAAATTTACATCCAAGTTAGTTTGCATGTAGTGGAATAATGACTTCAGGAGTAGAACTCAGTGGTTCCTCCCCTACATGTAACCCCCAGTGCCCATCCAACAAGGGTCCTTCTTAACGCCCATCACCCACTTAGCCCCTCCCCCTGCCCCCCTCCAGCAACCCTCAGTTTGTTCTCTGTATTTAAGAATCTCCATGCTTTGTCTCCCTCTTTGTTTTTATAATATTTTTGCTTCCCTTCCCTTATGTTCATCTGTTTTGTATCTTAAGGTCCTCGTATGAGTGAAGTCATATGATATTTGTCTTTCTCCAACTAATTTTGCTTAGCATGATACCCTCTAGCTCCATCCACGTAGCTGCCAATGGCAAGATTTTATTCATTTTGATTGCCGAGCACTACTCCATCGTATATACGTACCACATCTTCTTTATCCATTCGTCTGCCGATTGGCTTGTCCTTTATTCTTAAAGTTACATCTTTTGTGCTATATCTACTTTATGAAACTTGTTTGGTTGGTTGTTGTTGTTGTTTTATTTTTTTTAGTATTTATTCATTTATTTTTAGAGAGTGTTTGAGAGCACAGGGAAAGGGCAGAGAGAGGGAGACAGAGCAGGCACTGTGCCGGCCGCCAGTGCAGAGCCCAATGCGGGGCTTGAACTCGTGAACCATGAGATCATGACCTGAGCTGAAACCAAGTGTCAGATGCTCAACAGACTGAGCCCCCCAGGCACCCCTGTTGTTGTTTAATATCCTACTTGGAAAAAGAACGGCTGAGCAGCCCTAGGTCAGCCCGTTGTGTTGATGGGGGGAATTCACTGATGAGGAGTCTAGGAGTCACAACATGGTATCCACATTCAAACTGACCTGCATTTGAATCCTGCCCTGGTGTTTTTGAGTGGATCCCTGAGCATGACATATGACTCCTCTTGAGCCTCCGTTTCCTCATCTGTAAGATGGAAATAATACAGTCCTGTAAACATTTCCTGAGTTGTCAGGCTAGGGCTGGGGATAGAGACCTCAGTGGCTCCAAGGTCAGGTAGAGGAGTAAGACATTCGTGAACAGGTTGTCGTAGAGGTAAGTGCCACAGAGGGGGCAAAGTCAGGGCATAGAGATGACTAAGGGGTGGCTGGTGGTGAGGGTGGGCAAGGATGCTCCCCAGAGAAGTGGCCTGTTACTAGGGTATTGAAAGACAACGCACAGTTTGCAGGTGGCCATGGGAGGATGGGGGAGGGGCAGCACAGGAGAAGGACAGAGAGGAGAGCATGGCCAGAGGCCCAGGCGCCAATCCACAGGGCTCATGTGAGGACTCAACCGCGGTCCATCTGTCAGAGGGGGAAACGTGTCATTCAGGGACTCAAGTGTGCGGGGCAGGGGGGGGGGGGAGCGATGAAGCCCATGAGGTCAACCCTCTAGCTCCATCCACGTAGCTGCAAATGATCACAAAGGTCTAGAGACGCCCCCCCAACCAAGTGCTTGGCCTTCAGGCAGCAGGCCCGTAGTGTCCAGACCAAGCTGCTGGGCCCGAGGCACACAGGGGCTCACCTGGCACCTTGAAGCCTCACATGGTGTGTCTTTTCCTTGGAAATTTGGAGGAGAAATAGTTTCACGTCAAGACAAAACAAACATTATGACTAGAGCATAGAATGTAAAACTCGGGTGCATTTTTAAAGTGAAACTGGGGTTTTCACACCTGTATTGTAAGGTCAAATGAGTTTTCAAAGACATTTCCGACAAGGGCCTCTCCCCTCCTCCCCAGGGGGTGGCGGACTCATGGGTACTGGGGTGTTTGAGGCAGACGTGAGAGGTGGCAGGGGTGGGAAGCCCCAGGCTGGGGTGAGACACCTGGGGGTCTGAAGCCCGGTAGATCTGACTGTAATTCCTAGCTCCCCCTGTGACTCACTGTGTGTCCTAAAGCAAGTCATGCGGCCTCCCTAAACCACCAACTTCCCTCTCTCTAAAGGATGAATAATCTCTTCCTAATGGGGTTGTTGCAGAGACCAAGTGAAACAACTCCCAGGACAGAGAGAGCGTTCGATAAAAGGTTGCTGGGGTCGCCTCGGTGGCTCAGATGGTTAAGAGCATAGGACTCTTGGTTTCAGCTCAGGTCACGGTTTCAGGGTTGCTGGGTTAGAGCCCCACGGTGGGCTCTGTGCTGACAGCAGGGAGCCTGCTTCCAATGCTCTCTTGCCCTCTCTCTCTGCTCCTCCCCTGCTCACACCCTCTCTCTTTAAAGCTGGCAGTGTGGACAACGGCACAGGCTTCTATTCACAAGGGGCTCCCGGCCCCCCGCCCCCGGGACTCGGGTAGACGTGGGTAGGGGCACACTCAGGGGTGATGAACCAACGGGCCCTGCCCCCAGGTTCCAAAGATGCAGCAAGGCAGTTGCTGATCCCGGTCATGGCCTCTGGCTTGAACGGTGACGGAGGGACCCGCAAAGTACCAACAGTGAGAGAATGCTTCCCAAATCTGCCTTGCGAGGGGAGATGGACCAGGGTAAAAGGGGCTTAGGCCATGATGTTCTGCCCTCCCTGGTCCCTTCCTGGGAGATGCAGAAATATCGGGATTTTCACCGCATCAGCTCCGGGGAGTGAGAGGGCCCCGACACCGCGGCGGGGTCCAGGCGGAGGACGGGACGTGCCCAGGGCTGCAGAGGCTGGAGCCCACACACCAGGCCGGGGAGGTGCTGGGGACAGGGAGCCCCTTGGCCCCATTCTCTCTTCTCAGGCACCCTGGGTGGACTCCGCTCTGTCAGGGTGAGAGCCGGGGAAGCCCCGGGGCACCCTGGGTCAGGTCTGTGAGCAGTGGGCTAGGATCCCCCCCCCAGCAGAGGGGGAGATCAATCTGGGGTGTGCGGACATCTCCAGAGAGATACACCTTCATTTGGAAAGCATACATGGCCCCCCCAACCCCCACACTAATCCTTCCTGTTAAAATAAATATAGATAAATTCCAATAACTCTAAACGATCTGCAGACGGGGTGCGCCTGGGTGGCTCAGTCAGTTAAGCGGCCGACTTCGGCTCAGGTCATGATCTCACGGTTTGTGATTTCAAGCCCTGAGTCGGGCTCTGTGCTGACAGCTCAGAGCCCGGAGCCTGCATAGGACTCTGTGTCTCACCTCTCTCTCTGCCCCTCCCCTGCTTATGCTCTGTCTCTCTCAAAAATAAATAAGCATTAAAAATAATAATAATAATTTGCTGAGGGATGCTCAAGGCTCATCACCCAGCCGACTAAGGCCCTGAGACCTGACCTGGGAGGGCCGAGAAACAGGGGCTTTCAGGAAACAAGCTACACGGAAAAGGGCTCGGTCCCAGGCCCAGCCCCGTGAGCTCTGCGCGTGAGGCTAGATGATCCCTCAGTCGTGGGGCATCAGGGGACCATCCCCTGTGCCTCGGGAGCCACCATCATCAGGGTGCAGCGGCTGAGGCCTGATACCATCTCCTGGGACAGGGATGTGACACTCCCCAGTGGTGATGGGCGCTGCTGGGTAAGAGCCACTCACGCACACAATACCAGCTACGGGGGAGCACGGATGCCCAGCCCAGTGATTGGTGAGAGCCGGGCAGAATAAAGAGATGGGGTCCCTTTAAGAAGAGACCCTTGAGCCCTAGCAGTCACCTCCTGCAGGATGGGCCCCCTGCCCTCACCTGAGCCAAGAGGTATGGGTCCTGGGAGAGAAGTGGCCTGCTTCGTTGGGACACAAGCGTTTGGAAAGGTAGCATAGAGACAAATAGGCCCAGTGGAAAGCCTGGGTCTAGTTTGGGGGGTACGGAGGCCGTGGGAAGGACAGAGAATTGACCGGGCTTCTCAGGAGCCAGGGGTGGCCGTGGGGGGAGGCTGGGAGGTGGACATGGCAAAAGAGGGTTGGGTGTGGGGGTGTTGGTGCAGAGAGGTTTCCAGCAGAAATAAGGAGGAGATCATCATCATCTCTGCCTGAGGTCAGATGTCACCTGAGTTGTTCCTCTGGAGAATGGAAAGTTATGGGACCTTGTTGGAGGTCAGGAGAGTTGGACCACCCAACTGCTCTGGGCTCCTGGGAAGAAGCTGGAGGAGGTGAGGAAAGAAGAGGGTGGAGAAGGCCAGGGCCCCACCCCCACCTCCACCGTTAGTTTCCTAACAATGCAGTGGCGGGAGATGGGAGGGAGGGGCAAAAAAAGCCCCACCACCATCGACCAGTAAGAAGCAGAAGGCAGGTGGGTCTCTTTGCCTCTCTGGATGTGAACTCTGCCTTCTCTTCCTTCCCCAGTATCGAAGCATCTTAGAGAATTACCTCACTGACTCCATCAAGCTCTCCCCGGAAGACCAGTCCAGGAGCAGATGCTGCTGACCTTCCAGACTCCCACTCTGATGCCCAGACAAAGCCTGCCCAGGGCCTGGGCATCCTCCTCCCCTCCCCCGCCTTCTGCCCAAGCCCAGCCAGGCAGCCTAGGCTCTGTGGCCAGAGCCCTTGATGCCCTCACATCCGTGCTGGGCCCAGCTCAGAGTGCAGCCCCTGCCTCGGGCTGAGTGCAGTGAGGACAGGGCTGGGCCCTCGGGGGCCCTCGGAGGCCCCGATGGAACCTAGAACATCACAGCCCAATCCTGGGCCTGCAGGAGGCACAGCTCCTGGGCTGGCTCTGGCCTTCCTGCCACCTGTCCCCCCAAACACACGCCCTGTCCAGAATGCACACCTCTGCAGACAGACGGGCCACCGTGTCTGGAGTCCTGCTGTGTCCTCCTGTGGCCTGGCCTTCCTCACCCCCACCGCCACGCACCCGCAAAGCTGCAGCACAGTTTTGGACCAGAGCGTGGCTTGGGTCACCCCAGCTACCAGCGCTGGAAAGCGAGGGCCTGCCTCAACCCCCGATGGCCACCGTCAAGCCTGGAACAGCACCCCACCCCTGCAGGGTACGGGACTGAGGGAGCCCAGGAAAAGGCACCAATGACTGGCTCAGTCCTCTCTGCTGGATGCTCGGACAACTCCTTTAAATCTCTCTGAGCCTCGGCTTGCTCATCTGTCAAATGGGGGTGTTATGTGTCCTGCTGACATCAGAGTATATGGTTGTGAGGACCAGAAGCTCTGCTTAAATTTCAGTTGCTCTTGTTGATATGCATCTATTTATTTCTTCAACAAGTACTGTTGAATATCTGCAACAGACAATGCACTGAGGTCCAGTGACAAATGAAACAAACAAGGACCCTGCTCTCCTGGACGCGGCATTCTGATAAGGGAGGGAAGTGATAGGCGGAGAATTTAAACAGATATTTTCAAATAGCAGATAAGTGTTTGGACAAAACAACCAAGGTAATGGGACAGAAAGGGACAGAGACTGGGGTTGCTGCTGTTTCAGACAAAGTGGTCCAGGGAGGCTTCCCTGAGGAGGTGTCATTTGGCCCAAGATGACTTTCACTAGAGATCAGGACAAAGAGCATTCTACAGATAGGGAGCCAAGGCCCTGAGGTGAGGACAAATTTGCTGTGTTCTAGTAACAGTGAAGAGACATTTATTCACCTGAAGACTCAAAGCTGCTGTCCCTGAGGCACGCAAAGGGGACCCTGCCCCGAGTGGCTCCTTGATGCTTTGCTGACTGGCCACCAGAGGGCAGCAGAGCTCCTTCCCTTCTACACTGAGTGGCCCGTGGCTTCTCCATGATGGTGAAGAGGGGCTTTTCTCTCTGTGCTGATCCTCAAAGCTTGTTCTCAGGCTGGGGGCGTGTTCGGCCCCGTGAGATTTATGGGGCAGGAGAATCCTCATTCCTTACACCTAGTAGGAAATAGGCAAAAACTGTAACATCAATGATTCAGGCAAGAAATCCACATAAGTGACAAATACTAGAATTGAGGGGCCTGGAAACCTCAATAGGCAGGACCCAGCCTGAAGGGGATGGACAGGATGACCACTCAGAGGCTCCCAAGTCCTATCCATGGCCCCCATGGAGGTCTCCTGTCTACACAGAAGTATCCAGCCCTGAGTTCTGAGCAAAGCAGGGATGTAAGCCTAGGACCTCTGATGTCATCTGACTCTGAAGATACCCCCAGAGGTAGGGAATCCTGGGAGATGGGGGGAGGGGTCAGAAGGAAAGTCTGGGGAGCCTCGTCTCCCCACCCAGCTGTGGGGAAAGGACGGGCTCGTCCTGGGCAGCAGCGTGGATCAGACACAGAGCAGGGGCTAGGAGCATGCCGCCGTCTCTGTGCCCTTCCTGGGAGCGGCACCCTACACCTCACAGGCTCTCCTGGGAGTCCGTGGACCCTGGATGGGATGTGTGGCATTTGGGCACTTGTGTCCTGTGTCTGCCGCACCGAGGGACACGAGAGCTGTTTCAAGATGTGTGCAACAAACAATAAATGTGTCCTTCTTTCTTTTTATCCTTTTTAGTGTTTTGTTATTTAGTTTTAAAAAAATAAAAGCAGCAACATGTTTCCATAGAGCAAATTCAAGGGAAGGCAACAAAAAGTGAAACAGGGCAGCTTACATAGCAGTGCAAAATGAAATGCCCCGCCCTTGTTCAACACTGATTGAGAACTCAAGACGGTGACAGAGGCCCAGGGTCCTCAGGGGAGCCGGGTACGCCACGCGGCGAAGCCTGTCCCCAGGGAAGCAGCTGTGTTTCCAGTGCCGTCCGGAAAGATGGAGCCCCGGGGGCCTGCACACACGACCAGCGAGAAGATACAAGGTGCTGTCTTTGCAAGGACGGCACGGCAACCCCGCCACAGGCCTACATCGAGCATTTTGAGTTTTCTCCAGAGTCAGGAGTAGGACAGAACCTTCCACGTGGGAGGGCAGAGTGCCCCGCTCGTGATTCTGAGACTGGCCCTTGGTGCTAACCCAGTAGGGGCAGGTGCGGGGGTGGTGACGCGGGGCTAAGTGAAGAAGCCACCGGAGCCCAGAGTGGAGGATGGCCAGCACCTGCAGGGACCCCTTCATCTCCATCCCTTCAGGGAAAAGAGGGCCCCAATTAACAAGCCTGCTCTGAGCCAGGCCACTCTGATCCCTACTCCAAGGGGCAGCCCCAGGCTGCTAATGAATAATAGGAACCAGGCCACAGCTGCTGGGTGGCACACAGGCAGACCTGGGAAAACATACACGAAACCAAATCTTATCACCAAATAAGCCAGGGGTGGGCCCAGCTGAGGGCTATCCTGCTAAGGGGATTCGGTGAAACAGGTGACTTTTCTCCACTGTTTGCTCACACTCAGCAGAGGCTCCCTTGCTGTCCTCTCACCTGCCACAGGCACCTCCCAGCAGGGACAGACGTGTGGCCAGCACCCACGGTGTGGTCCTCTTCCCAGGAGCACGTAGTCCGGCGGTGGCCCCAGAATGGCCACGCCAGCAGCCACACTAACTAACCACTGTGCGCGGCCGGCCCAGTGGTGACAGCGGGCTGAGGACGCGAGGGCCTGCCTGCTGTGTGTGCACAGAGCCTCCCTCTAGGACGCATGCTGGTGGGGGGAGTGTGGGCAGATGTACTGCATGGCGTGTGTGGAGTGTGTCTGCTGTGTGCACGGAGCAGCGCGTGTGCACGTCTGTGTGGTGTGGTAGGTGGGGGGTGCAGGTGTGTGTGCACATCTGTGTGGTGTGGAAGGTGGGGGTGCAGGTGTGTGTGCACGTCTGTGTGGGGATATGGTGTATGTGTGTGCATGGGGCAATGTGTGTATGTGGGGTGTGTGTGTGTGTGTGTGTGTTTATGTAGGACGTCGGGAGGGGAGTAGATACATAGAAAGTCAGACCCCAGAGTTCCCTTGTTGAAATACAGAAAAATGATGCACGAGTTCATAAGATTGGAGGAAAGTAGTATTGGGGGACGGGGCTCTGGGCTCCGGTGGAACAGTAACTATGCAGAGGCTTCCTAGTGGCAGTGAGGCCCCAGAGCGGAGGAGCGTAAGCCTCATTCTCGGAGGGGACGGCTGTGGTTCCCTCCCTGCTGCCCTCCCAGCCCACTGGGTCCTGGCCAAACCCCGTCCTCACCCCCTTGGAAGCCATTCCCTTCCCCCTCCCCCACTGCATCACCTGGTCCAGGCGTCTGGCCCAGGGCACCCTCCACCTCCCCACGGGGCTCCCACCGGCCCCCTTCTTCCTTACCTACCACTCCACCGCCAGCCGTCCCCCGGCATCCACGCAGACAGAATCCTCCTGTGGCCCTCAAGGCCCTCACCGCCGGCCACTGTCTGCTCAGGCCTCAGCTCTGGCCACAGCCGCCCTCAGCTGCGCACACAGCAACTTCTCTCGGTTCCCCAGAGATGCCTCTCTCCGGCCCTTCCCCTGGCCATTCCTCCTGAAATGTTAACACATCGCTTCCTCTAGTAAGGTTTCCCGGACCCTCCAAGGGCCCCCACAGCTCCCCACTCTCAATGCCAGAACATCAACTCTGAAGGGGGTGCCAAGGCGGGGAGTGTCCTCAGGTTCATTCCCTACCGTCTACCCTGCACCCAGAGCAGCGCCTGGCAAGTGTTTGGCATTCAATAAATGGTTTTGGAAAATCAGCTCCTGCAATACTGTATTATAATTGCTTGTCTGCCCTTAGACTGTGGGCTCCCCACAGGTCAAGTCAACCCCAGCACTCAGCACAGAGATTGCTGCATAGGAGATGGTCAATAAATATTGTGGAGCACAACAGTATACCACCCAGCTATTAAAAAGAATGATGGAGGGGCGCCTGGGTGGCTCAGTTGGTTAAGTGTCCGACTTTGGCTCAGGTCATGATCTCATGGGTCGTGAGTTCAAGCCCCATATCGGGCTCTGTGCTGTCAGCTCAGAGCCTGGAGCCTGCTTCAGATTCTGTGTCTCCCTCTCTCTCTGCCCCTCCCCCACTCACACGCGTGCTCTCTCTCTCTTTCTCTCAAAAATAAATCAACGGTATGAATAAAAGAACGATGGAATGTTCTGTGTGATGGCCTGTAATAGAGCATCTAAGAATCACTGTCACATGAAAAGGCAATGATGGAATCACATGTATAAGATGCAATCTTTTGGTAAGAAGAGGCTTAAAGAATATCTTATATTCATTTTTGCTTGTACATAAAGAAAACTCTAGAAAGATGCATAAGAAATTAACAAAAGTGATTACCTTTCAGAGAGAGGACTGGGCAAGTGGGAGTCAGATGTAGGAGTAAGACTCTGCTTATATAATCTCTTACTTTGAATTTTGAACTCATTGAATGTATTACATAATCAAGAAATTTTTTTAAAGGATAATGAATATTGGTGGAAGGCAGAGGGGCAGAAAAACAAGCAGGGAGAGGGTTGGAACTCCAACCAGGACCCAGCTGCCTTTGGTCAGCCACAACATACAGCCTTGAATCCAAGGCTGACGTGCTTGGATCCTGCTTGGATGGGTGTCTAAGAAATCCCCAAGTCCACGCTCTCTGGCCAAGACACGAGGCTCCCGGGGCGACAAGATCACCTGGGCCTTTTGGTTCTCTGTGCCCTAGAGGAGGATCCTGGGGCCTGGGATGTTGGTCAGTAACTGAACAGGTGTTTCCAACCCCAGAGGCTCAGCACTGGAGATAAACTATCAAGTCTGTGCACTGCTCTGTGAATTACTATGTGAATGACTACACTTAAGCGTAGCTATTCCCAGGGTTAGTATCAAGACTTACCAGTTCCTCAGCACTCTGGAGCCCGCTTTCCTAAGCCCAACGCTGACCCCAGAAGAGATGCCCCTCCAAGGATGGGCTCCAAAATGAACCGGCACAACCACGTTGGGGATGTATTGAATAAAAGGCCCCAGATGCAGGCTCTCTGACTCTGCAGTTCCGGCCCCACACTTAGACAACCCTTACTGGGCACCAGGGACCATGGACACGATTAAGAATTTTCTTGGTAGCATTGTTTGTAATAGGGAGGAAAAATAAAGGGAAAGAAAGAAAACAAAACAAAACTGGAAATGACCCAGATGTCCTTCTACAGAAAATTGGATAAATAAAATGGGATATTAAAACATTGGAATTTCACAGCAGTGGAAATGAATAAACTAAGCCCACATACATCAATCGGGAGAATCTCAAAAGCATATGGAACATAACAAGCCACTGAAGGAGACATATGGTTACCATTTCTGTAAAGTTCAAAAGCAAGCAAAACTAGATGGTTTATCTTCACACATATTTATCACAAACGCGTCTGGTAAAACAACATAGAGCAACAAAAAACACACAAACAAGGGAATGATGAGCCCAAAATGTAGAGAGCAGTTACCTCGGATGGGGATCGGGTCTGGGGAGAAGCAGGGAAATGCAGTAGGGACCAGACACACAAGGCAACTAGACAGAGTTGGGAAAGTCCAGCCCTCCAGTTGAGTCATGGGGCCATGGGCAGTAATTTTATTATTATACTTTGCATCTCAGATGTATGTCACACCTATCCTTTTCATGACTCAAATATCCAAATTTTAAAATTGCAACCATAGCCTGAGCTTTGGGGTCAAACACACTTGAGTTAGAACCCTGACGGTCTTCTCCATGTGACATTCTATGTGTCTCACTCTATGTGACCTTGGCCATATTGCCTGACTTCTCAGAGCTTCCATTGTCTTACCTGTACAGCGGGCATAATAATGCTTATCTCGAAGGATACTAGTTATATACAGCCATCCCCCCTTATTCACAAGGGATACATTCCAAGACCCCTAGTGGATGTCTGAACCCACAGATCATGCTGAACCCTATATATTATGCTATGCTTTTTTCTAGACATATCTACCAATGATAAAGTTTAATGTACATATTTATAAATTAGGTACAGTGAGATTAACAGATATAACTAATAATAAAATACACTGTACTATAATATACTGTAATAAAGGTTATGTGAATGTGGTCTCTCTTTGCCAAAATCTCTTATGGTACTGTACTTACCCTTCTTGTGATGATGTGAGATGATAAAAATGTCTACTTGATGAGACAAAGTGCAGGGAAGATGCAGGACTTTGACTTAGCGTTAGTCTGCTATTGACCTTCTGAGATTTGTCAGGAAGATCCTCTGCTTCCGCTCTGCCGTTTGATGGCGGGTAACTGAAACCTTAGATAAGGGGAGACTACTGCACTCAACACTCAATAAACAGCGGTGTGTTGCGTCAGGAAGAGTTGCAGGGTGTTTGTTTGAAATCTATTTGTGAATGAAGGCATAGTACTCTGACATCCCTATTGTAGACTAAGGGCCAAATAAATGAGGACTGACTGACTGAATGAATGAGCAAACAACTGAGCTCATTTCTTCTTCCCTATCTCTACATCTTCTCCCTGAGTAACCTCTGGGACCCAAATGGCCTGGTTACCATTGTGGTCACTCTAATACAATTCTCACGCCCATCCACAGTCTCTAGAAGCAGACAGCTGGCAAGCTAGCCCCAAAAGGTCTCTGCCTCCACACCCCAAACTGAAGCAAAGATCCCTGCAGGAGGGACCCACCGCGTCCTCCTTGCCCCCGCGGCACCTGTAACAGTTCTGGGCCCACATAGCCGCTCGCCAAGAAAGCTGGTTTGGGGGAAAAGAGGCCTTTGGTCTGCAGGGAGCTGCCCAGACCTTCACAGCCTTGGGCCATCGCTCTTGAATCTGTAGAGTTTCCCTGACCTTACTTACAGTCTCAGCTACATTTGTCATATATGCAATGACAGCCCGTGATTAGAGGAAATTTAAGTGGATTTCCAAAACCGAAAATAGGAGAGACTGATATTTTTAGGCCTTCCGAGAATCCCTGCCAGTCTCTGATTTGATTTTTTTCCCCCGTTTAAGGCTATACATCTGGGGCAGGGAGTTAGCCGTGGAATCATGGGCAGAGCTACTTGCTTGAAGTCAGATTGTCTTAACCTTCTGTGCCATCTTGACCCAGTATCGTTTCTTGTATCGTCTTAGTTTCTCCTCAGTAAAATGGGGGCAATAATTATTTCTTGCCTATTTCATAAGGATGATTGGAAGATAAAAGAAAATCATGACTATATTGGTGATTTGGAAACTATACAGCTCTATACAATATGGTGAACAGAAAGAATACTGCATTTGGGGTTAAGATACTTTGACTGGCTGGTTGGTTGTTGGTTGAGGCTTATTATATACCAGGCACTGTTCTGAGCACTTTATGAATATTTAACTCTTGTAGTTCCCACAACAATCTTATGAATTAGGAGTTGTATTACCATCCCCATCAGACAGCTGGGGTAACTGGGGCACAGAGATGTTAAGTAACTCACCAAAGTTGCACACTAGTATGTTGCAAAGCTGAGATCCAAACCCAGGCCATCAGGCTCCAGAAGCGGGACCAATAACCAGTTATTCTACCTCGTGCTTGAGAGTTTTGAAGCCCTCCTCTGCCCGTTACTAATTCTTCTATCCTCCATTCATTCATTCCACATGTAGTTAGTAAATGCTTACTATGTGTCCGGTGCTGCCCTAAGAAATAAAACAGACTGATATGGGGCTTGCATTCCGGTGTGGGAGATGGGCCACACACAAAGAATCTCATAAGGTGTCCAGAGGGGTAAGTGCAGTGGAAGAAAAACAAAGCAGGTCTCTTAGTCTCTTCAAGTTGCTATAACAACATACCACAGACTGGGTATAAATAATAATAAACCACAGAAATTTCACTGTCACAGCTCTGGAGGCTGGAAGTCCAAGATCAGGGTGCCAGCATGATCCGGCTCTGGTAAGAACTCTCTCCTGCCAATTTCTTACCATGTCTTCACAGGGTGGAAGAAGCCAGCTAGCTCTCCAGAATCTCGTTTATAAGGGCACTAATGCTTTATGAGGGCTCCACCGTCACGACTTATGACTTTCCAAACACCCCACCATCCTAATATCATCACCTTCGGAATTAGAATCAACATATGAATTTGGGGGTAGGTACAAACAGCAGGGCAAGGGGATGGTGCCCAGGGGCCAATGTTGTCATCTCTTTGGACTGCGGTTCTCTTACTGTAAAATGGAGATGCTGAGGTCTGCTTTGCCTCAGGAGGTCTACACGGTGCACGAAGCTAATCCAATGCAGGTATTGGAGCGTATGTTGTTCTTTGCCTCTTTGCTCCTATAGCACTTGGTTCGTACCTGTAGTTAGTGTGCTCACCATCGTTTCATAGCTGGCCATTCAGCTTTCCATGTCTCTCAGTAAACCGAACTTTTGAAGGCAGGAACCGATCCTGGTACAGAATAAGTATGAAATGGAGGTATAATTACTCACATTAGTAATCACTACTTCATGAGCCCATACTAGTGGCAAACACTCATAATAATGCTGAATTCAACCTTCAGCAAAGAAGTGACGAAAATCCCTGTCCCCAGAGAAGGAACAGAGGCTCAGAGAGGCGAGTAACTTGCCCTGGCCATCCACCCATGAGCGACAAAACCATGATAGGAACTTGCATCTCTCTAACTCCAAAGTCCACAACCAGTCACCAGCCCCAGGTTGTCGTTGGGTATTGGCATCCACACGTGTTTGTTCATGCAACAAATAGCCCATGAGCATTGCCACGTTCCAGGTGTTTTACATGGAAATGGACGAGGCAGATACGGTCTCTTCTTATTATTCTCTTATTCTTTCTGTCTTCCATGCGGAATGAATAAGCATGCAAGGTTTTCAGACAGAAGAGTGTTGTGATCTGGTTTGTGTTTTAGAAGAGATATTATCATTAACAGTTTAAATAGCATTGCAGGGGCACCTGGCTGGCTCAGTCAGAAGAGCGCACAGCTCCTGGTCTCCGGGTTGTTAAGTTCGAGCCCCACACTGAGTGTAGAGATTTCTTAAATAAATAAACTTAAAAAAATAAAAATAAAAAATAAATAAATAGCATTGGAGCTTGGTGATAGTAATTATAACAATACATTTTTAATGCGCTTAGGAGAGAGAGTGAACAAGAGAGGGCAGGAAAGGTGGAGGGAGGTTGGGAGAAAGTCGTTTAACCAACAAATGGCTTTTGCAGGTGTTTCCCTTTGCCTCAGCTTTAGCTGAATTAAGCCTCATTCATCTCACACGTGATAATAATGGGCTGCAGATGGAAATAACTAAATCAATGTCCAGGGTTCCATTACGAGAGAGATCAGATTTCTTCTGCCTTCTCTTTCCACCCCAAGGAAAGAGATGACTTATAACCTAAGGGGAGAGGGGACTCACCGCCTGCTGTCTGGAAGGAGGTATGTATTGAGCAGTTTGGAGGATGCTTCTTTAAGATCAGACCCTCCTCCCAGGAGCAAGGCTCCTGATTTCTAGATCAGTTCAGTCTCTGCCAGAATGTGGCCGGGGAGTCAGGCCTTCTCTGAGTTCTTATTGTGTAGCCTTGGCTGGCTTGTGGGAAGCGTACAGACAAACCCGGCCCCAGCTCAGCTCCACCATCCACAAATTTATGAGCAGAAACAAGATCTAGAACAATGGCAAAGCGAGGACTTTGAGAGGGCATCCCACACACGAACCCTGGGTGTCTGGGTCCTGGCAGAGCCCTAGGATGTCTGCACCGCCTCTCTTCTCCAATTCAGAGGTCTAACTGCCTGGTTTCTCCTCCCCATCCCCTTCACCAGGCTCCTACCCAGTCTTCTCCCTCCTAGACGGGAAGCCGATCCACATCTTAGGGAGCTCACAAGAAGCAAAGGAAAGAAAACTCCAAGAAAGAGAAACTTTAAAGAAGCAAAAGGATTGTATTTCAAACTTTCTAGAAAATTGAATACTCCCACCCATGCAAATTACAAAGAATTATGCAAATGGTAATGTCAATCAGTGCACTGTCACTTTTCCTCCTCATTATTTCCAACCCCAGCTTTTCATCCCCCTGACGTTGTTTGGGGGTGAGGGGATTCTGGGAGAGCCTCCTGTGCTAAGAATGCAAAGCTTGCAGAGTTTAATTTTCCAACCTCTTACTCCCAGGATGGCACATTTCTTACTTGGGCTATTTCCCTCCTCACCGGCCACAGGCCCCTTTCCCAAACCCTGCCACCCCCAGGACCCTCACTCCCCCACCCCACCCCCCAAGAATTTCCTTTGTCCTAATGATGGGACAGGATATTTAAGTACTTAGAGATGTTGGGGCAGGTTTGGAGGAGGGAGGAGCTGAAAATGTGCTCATGCTAATAGAGTTTCTTTATGCTAATGATATGCAAATACAGCTGATTTTCTTTCTTTGGTCCCCTGGAGCCAAGAAATGACTTGTCTCTGTGCAGTGGACCGAAAAGAGGCCCAGAGAGAAAACTAGAGAGAGGGAAAGGGAAGAAAGAGAGGCTGAGAGCCCTGGCGGACACCCTACCCCCAGACTCAACTGACCCGTGGGCAAAGGACAGCCCACAAGGCAGTCCTGGCCGCCTGGAGGGAGCTGCAGTTCCAGGCCTGGAGCAGGGATGAGTAGGGGTGGGGGGAGTGTCCCCTGTGTTCTGAGCTTGCAGGACAGGTGCTGTCTCCCTCCACCCCCACCTTCTGTGGCGACTACTACGTCTCACTACCTCCCTCCACCTGTGTAGAGCTTGTCCCCCTCTGTGCTATTATCTCCTACAATTGCTCATAAATGACAACACCCCCCAGAGGCCCGCCCAGCACTTGAACCCTTTCTGGCCAAGGCGGCTTGCCTGAGGATTAGCTCCTCTTTGGAGAGCCCACAATAGCCCTCCACATCCATTGTGCCTCTGTTTGCTGCAAATATTAAAGCTCTCTCCTGAAACCCATTACAGGCCTTGGGGACAAAAGCTTTCCATGGGTCCCCAGGACAGAGCCAGCACCAGGATGTCCCTGGCTACTGTACCTGCTGCCTCACCTGCCGCTTCTTCTCCAGTTACCCCCCGGAGGGAAATAATCCACATTCACACCGGACATCTCTATGCCGAGGCATTGAGCAGGCAGATGTGATGGTGCCCACACCCACTTGCCCATCAGAGAGGAAGTAGGGGCTGGGCACCAAGGGTCAGGGTGGGTCATAGGCGGTTGGGAGATGGAAGGATCTGGGGTGAGGGAGCCTCAGGTGGAGAGGAAGACACAGCAGCAGGTGCATCACGTGTTCCTTTGCCCTCCGGCCTTCCCAAATGCTGTTACCTGTGCCTGGAATCTTCCCCCTTTCCATTCACCAGCCTAGTTTTCTGGGGCTAGTTTTTTTTTTTAACTTTTTTTATATTTTTCAGAGACAGAGAGAGACAGCACGAGCAGGGGAAGGTCAGCTAGAGAGGGAGACAGAATCTGAAGCAGGCTCCAGGCTCTGAGCTGTCAGCACAGAACCTGACGTGGGGCTCGAACCCACGAACTGTGAGATCATGACCTGAGCCGAAGTCGGATGCTTAACCAACTGAGCCACCCAGGTGCCCCTGAGGCTAGTTTTATTTATTCCTCCGGTCTCAGCTTAAACTCTGTCTCATCACCTCCTCCAGGAAGCCATCTTTGCTTGCCAAATTTCAGAGCCTCTCCTCAGTGCTTGAACCCGGTGATAAAACTGCCTGCTCAGAGTCTACTTCCCCGTGCCACTGGCACCCCAGCCTCTGAGCTCCCGGGACAGGTCACCGCAGTGCCCACATGTGGCACAACTCCTAGAGTGTGGCTGATAAACATGGGTGAATAAATGAATGGTTGAATGAACTCAGCAGGTGTGGGCCATGCCTGGACCTGGAGTCCTCAGAATTATGACCAAAGTCATCCTGAGTTGTGAAGATGCCTGGGGTGGGGAAGGACCAAGAATCTCTCACAGCCTTCTCTGGAGACCCCTGTCTAGTGAAAAGTGCTAGACTGGGAATCTATGACCATGGGACTTTGAGCAAATGTATGGTCCATCCCCCAAACCCTGAGCCTCAGTCCGCTCTTCTGGCAAATGGGAAGATGGAGAGAATGTTCCAGAAATAGCCAAGGAGTTAATGCTTGAACTAGTACTCGGGGACCCTGGCCCAGGGCAGGCGGACCCTGTCACAAGAGGAAATGGAGTTCTTCGGGCGGGGTGCGGAGACTGCAGCGGGCACCCAGCTGCCGCCCCGTCACAGGGGCTGGGTGGAGACCTGGGGGTCTGGTTCAAGTCTGAGGGCAGAGTATGCATCTTGGGGACCGGGAGCCCGTGGAGGCAACCCCCTGGCCTGAGAGCAGCGGCCTGCTCTTCCGTCTGTCCTTTCACTCTCCTGGGCGTTGTGAGCAATAAGCCAGGGCAGCCAGGGCGCTGGATCGAGCCACTCAGCGCACAAGTTACTCAGTTCTCTTTGCCTCAACTTCTTCTCCTATAAAACAGAAATAATAACAGCTCTGCCGGAGAGGGCTGCTAAGCAGCTTAAATGAGATGATTAAAAGATTTAGCAGCCCTGCCAGCGCCTAGGAAGGGCTGGATAAACACAATCCATTGTTTCCATCTGTCCCTGGACTCAGCCTCGCCTGGGTTTGGGGAAGCGCAGAGGTCACCCTCCCATTTTACAGAAGGAGAATTCAGAGAGGTTCCGGAACTTACTACAGGTGACTGGTGACTCAGGGACAGGATTCGGACAGACGTAGGGTGCCCCAGTTTCTACTCCCATTTCCTTGTAGTTTTGGACTTGAATCATTCTCTCATTACCTCATGTGTACAAGTCCAAGCCACCCTAGGAGACAGCGACAGAGGTTCCTCCTGTGTCCCTCTTAACTCCGTGGTAGTGCTGGGCTGTAGAAACCCTCAAAAACAAAATCGTGGGAAAGCAGACAGACAGACGGCAAGACAGAAGGAGTTCCATGATCGCTCCGGGCTCCCCAGAGAAAGCTGAAGTGAGCTGGGGACACCAGCACCCAACAGGGGCATCAGGGTGGCCCAGATATCCGGCAGTGGGGAGCAGCACCCAGGTGATTCTGGCAGCCACAGGGGCTCAGGCAAGATACCCAGCAGGCCTGGCGAGTCAGGCTGGAGACACTGATTCTGAGGCAGGAGCTTTCCCCAGCAGGACAGCCACTGAGGTCAGGGCAGCCTGGGCTGCTCAGCTTGTCCACGGGCCTTGTGGTCATGTGGAAGGAGGCTTTTGCGGAAATGTGGCTCCATGTTGAAAGCTGGCAGCCAGTCCAAGTCACTAGACGTTTCCCTGCAGAAACACGAGGGCAGTGGCGGGGAATGGGCAACCCCAGGGAACGGGTGTCTACACAGGGAGGAGAGTGACTCCATAGAAGGGCGTTTCAGCCTTCTCAGCACCACCTCCCATGCCCACCCAGGGTCCCCGCACACCCTCCCCTCCCTTCCCCTCCCCCTTCAGAGATCTAAACTATGGGTGTGTCACTGGGCAACACCATACATCAGCAAACCCACCAGGGTGGATGTCTGCCCCGGGTGGGCACCAGGACAAAGGCTTTCCAGGCAGAAGGGACTCTCCGCCTGACCTTCAGCTCAGGAGGACAAGAATCATGCCCTTGTTCGTCGTTCTCTTCCTCACACGAGGCACAGAGTAGACGCTAAACTGTATCTCAGGAACAACTGAATGAACTGTCCTCAGAAAACGCCAGGATAGAAGCTTCCACGGCCTTCTTCCTGGACCCATGTCAGGACCTCACAGGTCCCTTCCTGCCATCTCACCTCGGTCCTTTCTTGTTTAATCTTTGATTGTTAGGTCAAGAGTCTAATAAATAAGCCTCTCCAAGTTCTTGGATCGTGATAAGGTGCCCCTCAGCCTTAGCTGGAATAAGTAATCCTAAAAATATCTTTCATCACTTCCTTGGCTCTCCTCTTGGCCCATCTCCAAGTCCTTCCTCACATTTCCTCCTTGGACCTGAACCTGAGCATTCCTGGCTGGCTCTGCGGTGGAAGAGAGCTCTTCTGTGGAGAAGCCTGAGGTGGGGGTGGGGTACTAAGACTGAGACATGAGAGCAATTTTCCACTTCGAGGGCCTCCAGCCAGGAGACTGCCTTCCTGCCTGGGTTTCTGAAACTCTGCTCATTCAACCGGTCTTATCTTACTGCCACCAACCCAGACTCCTTCCTGGCATCCTGGGAGATTAGTCCCTCCCCGGTAGGGTACGGCATGATGATTTCATGCCATAGCTCTTGGCTCTTGACCTTCGTCACTTCTCAGAACTCCTCTAGGGAGCCTGTTAGAATGCAGATTCCCAGGCCCCATCCTCAAAAATTCCAATTGGGATAAAGCTCAACCAGCTTGTTCTTAACAGCCTCCTTCCCACAGGTGCTGATGGTCCAGAACACTTCCCGTGGACCACCTCCCCAGGAGACCAGAGGGTGGAATGAGAGGTGAACGGCTCCTGCAAGAAAGCAGAGACCTGCCCACACCAGGCAGGAGGCAGATGGAGAGGTGGGCCAGGGTACCAGCCAGGATCTTGGATCTAGCCACCATGGGAAAATGAAACCCTCTCCCACCATCCCCCCAACTCAGGGCCCAGAGTAGCAAGAAGCCAGAGAGGGAGAGGCAGATAAGCCCGAGAGAAGAGGCGCAATGACACAGCCTGGCCGGGCAGCTTCTGTAGTGACAAAGGTTTCACTGGGTCCCAGGACACCAAACAGGCAGACTGGCTGCCTGGTTGACAGGGGCATCCGATGGCTGGATAAGGGGGAAAGGGGGGGGGGCAATGGCCCACCTCCACCCTGGGTGAGTGGTCCCTCAGTGACCTGTACGACCGTCCAGCTGTCCCTCTAGTCTCTGCCTCTGTCTTTTAGGACTCCTTCCAACAGCCCAGCTCAAGGCTCTCAAGCTTCCCCCAGCCTAAACACCAGCAGAAACACTTCCCCGTTGCCCCTTCACTCCATCCGGTCTTGGGACCCTCCACAGTCCTGCACTCCAACCCCTAGATTCAACCAGGCTCTGGGCGAACTTGCTGCCCACCCCCAGCCCCACATCAGGGAGCTCTAGGGGGTCCCAGGAAGCTTGGTGTTCAGGATTTAGAGCCAGGAGCCTCGCCCAGGAATTCTGGCTCTGCCACTAACAAGCAGCGTGAACTCAGGCAGGCTCCTGGCATTTCTGATCTCTGGCTTCTTCATCTGTAAGCAGCGCCCAGGGTGCCCGTGCAAATCAAACTGTGAGACACGCTGTTCAGAGGAGCCTAGTGTGAAACACTCACTTTGAATGTTCTCCACGCTCCTACCATGGCCGTGCATGGGGAAACAATGAAAGAAGACAGCTATTCAGTTTCTCTGGTGTTCAAGGAGGTGACTTCCAAATAAAGATGTCCTTGCCATTGCTTCTTCAGGATGGTGTCTGCCACTCTCTGGAAAGGGAGAACTTGATCCATCAAAGAAATGCATGCTTTGTTGACTAGACATTACCCACTCAACCTCAGCTGGCCTGGCCTCGTCACTGGCCTCCCTCTGTAAACCCCAGTCCTCAGCAAGTCAGAAGCCTGCAGATTTCAGCCCGCGCTGAGTTCTGCCATCAGTCCCCAGACCAGGTCACCCGTCAGCCCTCTATCTCCACATAGACCCCTGCCCTCCCCGAGAGCAAACTCTAGGACTTGCCTGTTGAATCCCAACCTCAAATGATCAAGTTCCAAAGAACTGAAATGTCATGAAAGACACTTCACGCAAACCATCCTGAAGCCTGTTGGGCTCTGGGGACTTAGAGGCCAGCTGAGGGTTGTGTAGCATCACGTGACGTCATGGAGGCCCAGCCCAGAAACTCCGGGTCAGGGGGCGTTCTGGTTAGCGGCCTTCCAGTGGCAGTGTTCACTGCTCATACTCAGCGGCTTTGGTGTAGACGAGACCCTCCCCGGCAGTGCTGGCCACTGGGAAAACCCTTTCTGCTCACAGCCCAATGTTAACACAAGGAACTGGGTGTTTTTGCAATATTTTCTACTTTCCAGAGCATGCCGAATGTTAGAGCTGGAAGGAGCCTCGGGGACCATTTAGTCTCACGCCCCCTCACACCTCCGCTTTACAGATGAGGAAACAGGAAGTAACCTACCCAAAACCACCTTGGGAGGGAGGGGCAGACTTAGAATCCAGATTTACTGGCACCCTGCTCTTACTCTGAACCCCACTGGGAGGGGACAGGATAAGGGGCTAGGGAATGTACACAGTGCTCAGCGATCAACTTTCATTTAGTCTTCTCTAACCTGTGAGGTAGGTAGGTGTTCTGAGTAGCATTTTAATTGTACTCTTGTGGGAGGGGACTCAGAGGGGTTAGGGCACTTGCCTAAAGTTGCACAGCTGGTGTGTCTGCAGCTCTGTCCCTGGGAAGCCAATTAGGATAAACTCTACTTTAGAGACTTGAGTTCTTTGTGTTGATCTGGGCTTAAGGGAAAAGGGCCCCTTGCCTCCCAGGCAGGAATTCAATGGTGGTCATGGTGGAAGGTGGGAGGGAAGCACACTTCATAAATGCTTACCCTCACAACATCCTGAGGGGCTGTTCCCAAGGTTCCACAACCACAGTAAGTTAGCGGCAGTTCTTGAGACCAGGAGACATGAAGATGTTGTGTCCTCAAGCAAGTGGCTTTCTCTGTAGCCCTCCACCTTCATATAAAAGTCCCATGACGGAGACATGGCCATTCTGCCGTGAACCAGAACTTATTCGTTTACTCATGCACTCATTCAAAAAACACCTATTGAGTGCCAGTCCTGTGCTAGGCAGTGTGTTAGACATTGAGAAGGCCAAAGTGAATAGGAGGACAGCCCAGCAGAGCCAGAGGGGCTGGGGTCCACCCTGGCCCTCAGCTCTTGACCACTAGCCTATATTCTATTTGGAGAGACAAACACATCAACAAGGAATTGGTTGTTCATCATGCAGAGGCTCAGGGAGGCCAAAGAGGGGCACCTGGTGGTGGCTGGTGGATGGCAGAAGGAAAATGTGGGCTGAGTTCAGAAGAATGTATAAATATAAGCCCAGCAATGAGAAGAAAGGGCATTCCAAGAAGCAAGAGTAGATAGCCTGAGCAAAGGTGTGGTGAAACAAGTAGCCGGGCAGGAATAAGCTGTACCTGCTTAGAGAAAGATCTGGAAGGGTGTATGCTCAGCTGCTAAGGCTGGTTATCTCAGGAAAATTAGATTGTGGAGACTTTTGCTTTACTATTTTGTTTGAAATTTTCGCAATGAGCAAGAACTACTTTCATAAGCAGAAAAAATAATATACGAGGAAAGATTGTTCTGTGTGTGATGGAACGTTAAGAAGTCTGGTTTTTGAAGAGCATGGAATTGGAAGGGGAAACACAGGGAGCTGTGGAAAGTCCCCAGGGCCTGGAGAAGCAGGGGGTCTGACTCCAGCCCCCAGGCAGTGGCTGGAGCGCTCATTAATTGGGTGAGTCCTTTCCTGGGAGGCCGAAGGGCAGCCCAGGGGGAATGTCCATCAACTTGAGCTGTTGGATCGTGGGACTCCGGTGCCCACCGCCCTCTAGCTAAAACTCACACCTTCCATTATGCTGGGACCAGGCGGAGGAGAGCCCAGGGATGGTCTCACTGTCGCACATCAAGGAGTCCCAGGCTCCTAAGTGAGGTTTCTCTCAGCCCCTGTCTCTGTTTTACCACCTTACTCCCCAGCCTGAACTTGGGAAAACCCAGTGAAGGACAAAATGGCTGAAGCTCTTTGAAGGTCATGTACAAAAAACCCAGTATTTTTGATCTTACTGACCTTTCAAAGGAGTTTTCTCCAGAGATCACTTTTTTTTTTAACACTCACCATACTAGTAAGAGCTTCCTCTGTTTGTCCTTTGCCAGAGTCGGAGGAAGTTATGTATAACTTGCAAGCTATAGTTCAGGTGAAATCAAACACACACGTATTTAGTTTCTTCATTCAAGGTGGGAAATGATTGCAATTTGATGGACACCAACAATGTCCCCAGTACAGAAAAACTTCTTCACTGCTATTTGAAATTTTATTTTAGGGTTAGGCACTTCTCACCCTCTTCCTATAGAGGGTTTGCTTGTCTTTTCCTTCTTCTTTTCCCCTATGACAAATATCCTGGAAAGGAAAGGTTAGGAGGACTTAGATCCCAATAACTTAATTCAGGTTTGTTGGTGCATATTTCCCTCTGCGGCGATCACAGACCCCGTTAGGATTATCCACTACTTAAAGGGCTCGGAAAGGGGACCGGGGCACCTGGGGCAGGGGGTTGTGGGGAGGAGTCCAGCCCACTTAGCACTCCCTCCAACAACCAACTCCAGACAAAAGGACCAACTTGGATTTCCCTTCAGGTCCAGCAGGATGGATTTAGAGTGCTTTTCTAGGTCCCTTAGACTCCATGTACAATTTCCCATGCCTAAAATGCCTTTGCCAAAGTTTGTGCCTCTCAACCTAGGGGTGCAGGGGGAGTCAGAGAACCTCAAGCCGAGGGAAACCTAGGTATAGTCCTAGAGCCTGCTTTTACTCAGAGATCCGGCAGGGTTTGGGGGGGTGGGGTATTTTTTATATTATGAATAAACCTGAACGTAGCGCTTAGTGGGATAGGTCACTCACATGCACTTTTGAGGAAATACACACAATTCTTCGATGACTCTTCTGAAACTGTTCCCATATGGTCTACTCACTTCCCTAATTGCTGTTATTTGGGGTTTTCTGGCAGCTGCCTTTGGGTCTTTCAAATAACACACCATTCCTCCCCTCTGTCCTGTTTCTGCCGGCACAACATTATTGTGTATTTATCAATATTTTGAGGCTTTGGTGCTATATCTATGGGCTGATTCTAATAATGGCTAAAAATCTAGGATACCTTTTTTTAAGAAATGTTGCACCCACTGAGCACTGCTGAGTTAGGCCTTCAGGCCCCCGTGGGGACGCAGTCAGGGTTCCCTGTCCTTAGGGAGCCTCTGTGGGAGTCACAGAGGCACAGGGCTGGGAAGCCTATCGGGGCCCCATTGGGAGATAAAAGCAGGACGAGTCAATACTGTGGAGGCGATCCAGTTACAGTGTAAGCGGCTATCAGTTATATAGGGTAAATGACTGCTTATCAGATCCTCTGGTTTGGGGGAGGGAGGTGGGGGAGGCTGTGAAGAAGGCAGAGCCTTAAGTGCTCAGAGTGGCAAGAAGATATGAAATGGGGGCCCAGGGTACACGGAAGGGCAGTTCGCAGCGGAGAGGAGGCCGGGGGAGCTGAGAACCGCCCCCACCCTGAACACCTCACAGGTCTCGGGGGCTCGGCCCTGTTTACCTTTAGCTGGTCAAGGACAAACACACGGGCGGACTGAGGTGTTGATCTTGCCCTTGTAAACACAGCTTCCCTGCATTTAGTGAAGATTAGATCTGGGGACATGGTTTTTGGTGGTTAAAAAAAAAAAAGGTCTGAGGGGTGTCTGGGTGGCTCAGTCAGGTAGGCGTCTGACTCTTGATTTCAGCTCAAGACATGATCTCAGTTTGTGAATTCGAGCCCCACATCCAGCTCTGCAGTGCAGAATCTGTTTGGGATTCTCTCTCTCTCCCTCTCTCTCTGTCCTTCCCCCACTCCCTCACTCTCTCTTTAAATAAATGCACTTTAAAAAAAGAAAAGGTCTGACTTTATATAAAAGGCTCTTTCCTAAAGAATGTGAAACCATTATGCTGAGTGAAAGAAAGCTTCCCAAGAGTACTTATTGTATGATTTTAATTATACAAATGAAGTTATAGAACAGGCAAGATGGATCTGTGGTTGAAAAATGTCAGGACAGTTGTTGGGTGGGGGCAGGGTGGGAATGATGGGGAAGGGGCATGAGGGAACTTTCTGGAGCCATTGCCAAGTTCTAGGTGATAGGCGTGGGCATTTGTCAGCACTCGTACGTGGTACACTTAAGATCCATGCGTCGTCATGTGTAAAACTTAAAAGAAGTAACTGCAAAGGATATTGAACTATTGTTCGTGCTATGATGCTGAAGTATTTGCCAAATGGGTACTAATGTCTGCACCTTACTTTATTTTTTTTTAATTTTTTTATGTTCTTTATTTATTTTTGAGAGACAGAGACAGTGGGAATAGGGGAGGGTCAGAGGGAGAGGGAGACACAGAATCCGAAGCAGGCTCCAGGCTCTGAGCTAGCTGTCAGCACAGAGCCCGAAGCGGGGCTCGAACCCACGAACCGTGAGATCATGACCTGAGCCAAAGCCGGACGCTTAACCGACTAAGCCACCCAGGCGCCCCTGCACCTTACTTTAAAATACACCCAAAAATATGAGGGGTGGATGGATAGAGGGATGGAGAGCTGGACGGACATGGGATAAAGCGCATGTGACAAAATGTTCATGGTGGAATCTAGCGGTGGGTCTGTGGTGCTTGCTGTAGAAACCTTTCACCTGTCCTATAGGTGTCCAGTCTTCATAATCGAACATGGATACAAACAGAACCCACTCATCCGGGCAGCATCTTACTTCCGTAGGACCCTCTCAGTCCTCTTGCAGGGTCTTGGTTCATTCAATTCTGTGGATTCTGGCTGAAGGGAAAGGCAAGTCACCCTTCTTAGCACTAGTCATGCAGCTGCCCTCCTGCTCTGTCACCTGAGCTCCCTGCCCCGGGCAGACCCAATGACCTGATGACCACTCCAGACGTCGTTGGCCCGCTGGGCACAGGGAAATGCTGTGTCTCACAGACTCCTCACCATTTCCCTGTTCTAAGGACCAAAGAATTAGCTTTCTTGATAACTTTTTGGCCAGCGGGCAGGCAGCACCTCTCTGCTGTATTCCAAGCCCACGCCCCGGGACAGAAATAAGTAAGGGGTATAGTTCCTCTGCACCTCTTACTTCTTTCTTTTATTGCTCTTCTTTCCACCCAGGCTTGAAGATGTTCTGTAATAGGGACTGCACACCTGATTTATCCAGTTGCCTCTGGACAAGTCCAGCTTAAGGGTCTCCCCACCCCCACCTTCATCCCCACAACCAGAGAGATGAGCATTTCTTCCACGCTTATGAAGCCTACCATACTTCTTTCAGAAAGTTCCACCCTGTTCAGTTTCTGATTTAATAGTCTCACCCCAAAAAGTTCTCCTTGGTGTCTAACTTAAATCTTGCATGCTGCCTTTTTTTTTTTTTTTTTACATTTATTTATTTTTGAAAGACAGAGAGAGCCAGAGCATGAACAGGGGAGGGGCAGAGAGAGAGGGAGACACAGAATCCAAAGCAGGTTCCAGGCTCTGAGCAGCTGTCAGCACAGAGCCCAATGCAGGGCTCAAACTCATGAACCATGAGATCATGACCTGAGCCAAAGTCGGATGCTCAACTGACTGAGCCACCCAGGCGTCCCTTGCACGCTGCTTTTCTATAGAAGCCAATGAATCCTCGGGTCTAGGTCTGTGGCTCTCAGCATGTGGGTGTTCTCATGTCTTGTGCAGGGCTGTGTTTGTATAATTGGTGGGGCAGCAAAAACAGGGGCACTCGGGTTAAACCAACCTTTCTTCCCCACTGGCCGTTTATCCTGCACTCCACCCAAGCACCTGGTATGGCTGGCCCACTCGAGGTGAAAGAGCAAGTCCCCATCCCCCCCTCACCAGTCTCCCTGGGCTGAGGACTTCTCTCAAATGGCACCTCCCAGGCGCAGCCTAGCGTGGTTAAACGGCCCACCACAGTTCACACAATGCCCTCTTTTCAACGCCGCGCTCAGCGTCCGACACTTCCTAAGCGTAAGTTAAAACACATAGTTTTTCAGCCCAGCAGGGTACAGAAGTAAGAACACAGGCTTGAAATCAGGACCCTGGAGGTCTGGTGCAAGCCTGGGCATTTCCCGGCTGTGAGTAACTGATCCTCAGTCTCCCCATATGTAAGACGGGGATGAGTAGCCCCCGTCCACGTCACAGGACATGGCCAGCAATTAGTAACACAGGTGAAAGCACCCTATAAACCGGAAATATTCTACAAATGCAAGGAGTCATTAAAGCATTATGTTTTCTTAACCTCCCTTAGTAACACAACTATATATGTCACCTGCCTGCTATTCCCAGACTATCAAGCCTAGAAGTTACCAACCCACAGAATGCTTTCCTGATCCTAAAGACCCCTAATTCTTCCCCGCATCTTCTCAATCGGGAGGGCTGAGCTCTCACCCTGGGAGGGCTCACCATCACTGGGGGCATCGATCATGAAGATTCTGCCTTTAGAGATGCATGGGGCTGGGCAACCCAGCTGACCCGCCAGTGTCTGGGTATGTCCGATGAGCCCATGAATCAGAGCCCTCCAGACCTCTCTTTACAGGAGAAGGAGAAGGAAACCCCAAGAAATGGACTTCTATTGCCCCTTTGCAAGCCAAGCCCCGGGAACCGGTCCAGCCCTCGGGACTGTGAGCAGAAGCTGGAAGGGACTGTGTTCTCATCACACTCAGTCAGGCCCACATGTGTGGTGAAGACTAAACACCAATACCATGGAGAGAACCCTGATATGGGGGATTGCAGAACATAGGAGTTTTTCTCCAACAGCCCTGAACAGGCTCAAGGTGAACAGTCCAGACTGATGGGGCTCTCAGCTTTGTGAGGTCATTGGTGGGCTCAGGTCCCTTCCATGTGTTGCTCTCCCGTTTGCCAGGCCATCGTCATCATGCATGATGGAGGCTGGGTCACCAGCATGACACGGGAGGCATGCCCAACGCTTTGAGGCCAGACCAGGAAGTGGCCCACCTCATTCTCTACTCGACTGCCAAGGGCTCGCCATAGAGAGAGCTGGGACATGGGGTCCAGCTTGCCTCCATGTGTTCCCTGTAACACTGTCCCCAATGGTAGATAGCTGTCATAGTCTGTACCGCAGCTCCACCAGGGCTGGGCCAACACAATGTGACACAAACCACCACCCACACTTCTGTGTGACACATGACAAGGATGCCAGTGGCTTTGTGCCCCGAGATGGTGGGCCCAGAAGGGGTGGAGCTCTAGGACGCAGCCCAGAATTCTCAAGGGGGGGGGGTCCCTCTCTCCATGACTGGTGGGCAATAGACAGTAAGAATGAGTTTGAGGCAGAAAAACCCAGAGACACCCAGAGCCTCCCAAGCCTGGGAACCTGCAGTTGAGGAGACTCGGGCTCTGAGTCAGAAGCAAGGGACACAAGCCAGCAATTTGTGGGAAGATCACAATACTGTGAGCTCACCACCTGGTAGGGTGTGGCCGTACTTGAAGCCCACTCCGGAACCCTCAGAGCTTCCCAGAGCACAGCTGAAACCACCAGGGAAACGATCCTTCTAACTGCCCTGGGGCAGGACCCGGGACGGGTGCATCCAGTCAATGGTAAGCACTTGGGTTAGTATGCAGAGTACATTTTGGTCCGAAAAGGACACAATTGAAGCAAAACACCCAAATCCTATGGCGTAGGAAGGTAGCTTTTTGTAAACCATTAGAGCCAAATCCCAAACAGCCCATGGTCAGGGGCTAGCTTCGGTTATCACCTGAGAGTAATAGGAGCATGGGAACAATCAGGCAGGCTTCCTAGAGGAGGTGTGGCTTGAGCTGAAGGACTTGGACAACTGAGAAGGGAAGGGAGGACATTTGCAGCTGAATGGGGAGGGGCATGAAAGAAAGATTAGTGGTGGCCAGGTAGGCTCTCTGAACTGTGCCTGTTTTTCATGCATTACCTTGTCTTACTTAACCTGCCCAGCGTCACTCTCAGATGGGTGCTACTCTGATCCACATTTCGCAGAGGAGGATACAGAGAGCTCAGAAAAGTTCCGTAACTTGCCCATAAGCACACAGCTTGTGTGGCTCTGGTGGACGGGTCTGCCCTCGGCCTCCTCGCCAGGGCGGGCGACCGTGTCAGAACCTCCCAGGCACACTCGCCGCAGCCTTTGGCAAACAGCCCGACCGGTCACACCACAGGCTGATGAGGCCCTGCTGCTTCTGAGCTCCCTGCTCAGTGGAGAAGCCTGGGTCCTGCCCACAAGCCCGGCGCCCTGCCCGCCCCCGAAGATGTCTTCAGGGGGAATCACAGCCAACGAATGTACCAGCAGGATGAGAGAGCTAAATGCTCAAGAGGCTCCCAGGGAACAATGCGGCTCTGTGAGGAGCTGGGGCTGGAGCGGGGCCCTGCAGGGCCGACAGGAACTAGCCCCAGCCGACCGAGGCGTCCCCAGGACTCCTCAGAACCTATTCGTGCTGCAGCCTGCCCTCTGCGCTCTGGGGGTTAGGAAACGCACTTCTAGAACCTCTGGACCCCAGGGCTACGCAGCCAGCTTCTGCCATACCCACCTCTGCCTGCTGAGACCCAGAAAAGTGGCCCAAGCTGAAGTCCCAGAGAGCCACCCCCCAATTCCCTCCTGCAGTCTCACCCTGGGACCACCTTCTTAGGGAATTCCGTGTGTATCAGGCTCAAGCTAGTCAGACTGAGGATCCCTAAAGGACCCTGAGTCTGGCCCCGGTGCTCAGCCCCAGTCCCCACCCAGAGTGGACAAGCCCCTTCTCTAGGGCTGGAAACCTAATCCCCGCCTGTGCTCCCACCCCTGCCTTAGCCCTTTAGGAGCAGCGCAGGGCAGAGGGGTTTGCTGGAAGGAGGGAGAGGGAGGAGTCATGGCGCTCAGTGCCTTGGAAGGTTAAAAAACAAAACAAAACAAAAACAGCCACAAGAGGCTTATTTGGGAGAGGGGCACTGATAAAGTCCTAGACTTGTCCCCCAGACAGCCTCCGGGAAAGAACTCATAGTAGACACAGCCTCCCTTGAACCAAGGGCAACTGCACCTATGAGACTCTGTTCTCGCAAAAGCTGCCCACACCTGGTGTGAGTCTGACTCTAAAAAGACTAGTTTATTCCTCAGACAGAGGGTTCCAGGACCTACAGGGTTGGTGGGCTCACCCCCAACCACCAGATAGCCACCTGCATCAGGACCAGGTGAGGGACCGCAGGTCATCAGAGAGGATGAGGGCGAGGAAGGTGTATACATATCCTGAGTCCCACTCCCTCTTGAAAAAGCGTCCCTGCTGCTGATCAGCACACGTCAGATGCTCACATTACAGATGCCCAGTCTTCCCTAGGCACGTCCCAGAGGCAAAAGGGGACAGTGGTGGCCGGGGCTCCAAAGCCAGAGCTCAGGTGATACAGTGATGATTTTGTTCTACTACAGCAGCTCAGGAGAAGACCCTTTCCTGAATCCATTCTGCGAACTAGCTGCATCCTGGAAGACGGAGGGCAAGACCTGTGAGAAGAGCTCAGCATCTTGGCTCCTGGGGACAAGGGGGCACAGGCACCCATTGTGCAGGGTGAAGAAAGGTGTCCGCCGGCCGGGGTGAGGCTGAAGCCGTTGGGTGTCAGAGAGCTGATGGAGGGGAATAATGGCGATGCACTACGCAGCCACGTGGGGGGCGTGTGTGTGCCCGAGGGAACCCTTATGAAAGCACTTCACTTTGGTCATGTGTCCCCTTTTACAGATGAACAAACCAAGCCTCAGAGAGGTTAACACTTTACCCAAGGTACATGACTAGGAAACCCAGAGTCAGGGTTTCACCATGAAGTCTGTTCTTCCCATTATATCTTGATGCTTCCCAGGGGCAGACACTACAGTCCCTGACAAAGGGCTGTTGAAGGGAAGACACCTCAGGGACCTAGAAGGCCCCCGCTTCTGCCAGCAGTGGGATTCAGAGAGCACAGCTTCGGCACTGGGAAATGAGAGGCCTGTGTGATCGGGGTGATCGGAAAGGAAGAGTTGGAGGCACTGGACCAGTGTTGGGTGACAGATACCTTCCATTCTTACCCTTTCCTGGAGACCGTGAACTAGGAAAAGGGACATGGGAAGGCTCGTTTTCTTATGACTTTCCCAAGGTCACGACGCAACACCTTCTGACCCAATTCTCTTGCAGCCCAAGCTGGGCCCTGGAACCCACACTTACCATTTCCATGTTTCTCCAGCTACTACATTGCTCCCTGAATTGTGGTCTCGACCCTCTACACCCCACCCTTAGAGACAGCCCTATACTCAGGTTAATATATGCCTGGTGTAAGGCCCCAGAGCCGATTATAGCCAGGAGGCCATCAGTCAGCATTAATAGCCTGGAACTCACCCCCTCCCCACCTTCAGCCTCATCTCCGGCCTGGCCAGGGTGGTGTGAACTGCCTTGAACACCCTCAGCCAGTCTGCCAATTTCTGGTTCTGAGCAGAATCTTTTCCTCTGGAAGCCGCAGGACTGGCCCATCCAGGAACCGCATCCCCTGGGCTCTCACGCCCCAACACACAGGCCTGCTTCCCCAAAGCCCCTCCCTTAACATCGGCTTCTCCCAAACCCCTCCCTTAAAAAAGTCAGCTGGCGCCCAGTGAACAAGACAGTGCCCCTCACGTGCCCACCTTGAGAGAACATCGTGTCTCTGGGTAACAACTGAGTGTGACACTGAGAATGGGGACCTGGAGGGGGTCCACAAGTCTCCTCCTATTCCCCTTTGGGGAGAGAAACTTGTTCTGTGCTCGAGTCCTGGGGTGAGCACCGACCTCAGCCCTGTCACGGCCTCTCTGGGTGACCTTGGGCAGGTCCCTCCCATCTCTGGGGCCTCAAGCTTCTCATCTGTGACACAGGGAGGTGATTCAGATGAACGCTAAGGCTCATTCCTCTTCTCCCTGTTCAATAGGTCTTTGACACTCCCTTTTCTCTGACCTCAGATGCCTGGGGGTCTTGGCCAGCTGCAACCTGACTCTCTCCTGAGAGCCCTTACCCTCCACACTTCAGACCCCACCCCTTGGGTCCTTCCAACAGACTGCCCTCCAGCCGTCCTTGTGTGTACTCAGAGAGGCCCTTGATCTGCTCCTTTCAGAGTCTTGACCTCCAGGGATTGGCTCTCAGGGGTCTTGTGTCCCCAACACCTAGCACAGTACTGGGTTCCTGGTGGGAGTTCAGGTTCCCTGGGCTGGAGGACCAGACACAGGTTGGCCTCACTACTCACCCTGCCTCCCATCTCCTGACTGGTCTAAGATGCTCACAGTTGGGGCACTGAGCCCCTGACTTCCCTGGAGGGAAAAAATGAGACTTCGCCTTGCTGTGTCCTCAGTGCCCCCTCCCCACCGGTGCCCATGCACTCGTGAAACTGGCAGCCGCAGGGCCAAGTCAGACCTTGCCACCCCAGGGCAGGGTGGTGAGACTTTTCTGTCCCCAGCCTTGAGGTGTTTGTTTAAGTCACTGCCCAAAACATGATCCTGCCCACACCTTTGGCACGGGCCCCACACAGAGCACACGCACAAGGAGCCAGCAGGTGCAGATAAGGCGAGACACCCAAGGATGGACAGAGGCGGCAGAATGAGCCTCCTTGAGGGACTAGCCTCAGTTTGCTCATCTGAAAACTAGCTGTGCCCTAACTGGACCAGCTCCAAGGTGAGGTGTGTCAGGAGGATAATTTGTGAATACTTTGGCCTCATCTGCATAACTCAGTAAATCCCCAAGACTCATCGGTATGAGTGTGTGTGTGTGTGTGTATCTGTGTGTGTTCACACTTCCTCATGAAAGTGGCCACCCTGGGGTTTAGAACTCAGGTCTCCAGGGTCTCCAGGCTCCAGCCACAGCAGGCTCTCTTTCTCCCCCACCTCCCACACCAGGGGAAGTCCTCCCTGACCTCCTTCCCTCTCCCCTCAAGGGCTGAGCCAAGTGCCTCTGCTCTGTTCTCCCACAGCATTCCACGTTCTAGAGGACAGTGATCTCTTCATCTCCCTGCCTTCCCCACCAGAGTGAGATCTTTTCAGGGAAGAGAGTGTGGTGTCTTATCTATCTCAGGATTCCCAGAACAGGATCCAGGCACTCGAAGAGGGGTTTTAAGTGAATGGATAAATGAAAAAATAAATAAATACAGCTTTTAATCCTGGAGGTGGGGGTAAAGTAGCTTGCTAGCAAAGGACAACCTATTCTGCTCCACTGGGAGGGATGGAGTAGATACTCACCTGTTTTCACTGTGAAAACAGTGATTTAACAAACCTCAAGACTGAGCTGCTTTGGAAGCAAAACAGTAGTGTTTTCTGCAGTTCTCTCTCTGTTTCTGTGTCTGTCTCTTTTTCTCTGTATTTCTTTTTTTCAATGTTTATTTATTTTTGAGAGAGAGAGAGGGCACAGACAGGGGAGGAGCAAAGAGAGAGGGAGACACAGAATCCGAAGCAGGCTCCAGGCTCCGAGCTGTCAGCTCAGAGGCAGACGCAAGGCTGGAACTCACGAACTATTAGATCATGACCTGAGCCAAAGCCGGACGCTTAGCCGGCTGAGCCACCCAGGGGGCCCATTTTCTCTGTACTTCTGCTGCTACCATCTGTCTCACCATGTCTTTGTTTTCTCCCCAAGAGCCCTAACTCTGCCCCACAGTTTAACTCTACCCAAGATCCCGGTAACAGGCCCTTTTGAGCCATCAGGGTTATACCTCACCTGTCCTCTGCTCATCCAACCTCTGGTCTGGCTTCCTCCTTCCTGGGTCTCCCACCCATGACCAGTGCCCAGATTCTGAGACCTCCATCCATCTCCCTTGGTGACTTCATAGAAACCTCTGGGCTCATCTATCCTTCCTGCCCTACTTATACAAGACCTATCTCAAATTTTGCCAAAATGTCAGGAGAAGTGTTAGAGAGGAGAGCTAACAAGTTCTCTGGCCCAGAATCTGTTCTGGAGGCTCCAGACATCTTCTTCGAGGTTACTTTTGAAGATATACCTAACAGGGAGACTGAAACTGTCTAAAAGGTAGGGTCTTGTATAGGGTCTCATCCCTAGCTTTTCAGGTTCAAACATAAAAGCAGAGTAGTGGACAAAGCAAAAGATCTGAAACTATAATATCCAGGTTTGATTCTTTCTCTTCCGTCCAGATCGTTCTGTCCTAGTGGCAAGTAATTTCACTTGAGTCAACCTCAGATTCCTCATCTGAAAAATGAGAGCAACATGCCTACATTACATGATTGTTATGAGAATCAAACCAGATCATCTATGTCAAAGCCACATGTTACTATGCAAAGTCAATCTCTGAAGGGAGACTGAATCACATTAACAAAACCCACACTAGACCAACTGATAGACCAGAATGGCCATAGGTCATTAAAGAGACAAATGTACCTGCAGGCAGCCCCAGGTGCTCCAGTCCGTTGGGCAATACATTCTCTGTTCTGAAGGAACCAAATTCCAACCAGAAGTTTCCTTGTGAGGCATTGTATCCCAGGAGGGGACTTAGTTGTTTGATCTTGATGGCCACTGTTGGAAGCCTGGGTGGCACAGTCGGTTAAGCGTCTGACTTCATCTCAGGTCATGATCTCACAGTTGTGGGTTCGAGCCCAGCGTTGGGATCTGTGCTGACAGCTCAAAGCCTGGAGCCTGCTTTGGATTCTGTGTCTCCCTCTCTCTCTCTGCCTCTCCCCCGCTCTCTCTCTGTCTCTGTCTCTCAAAAATAAAGACATAAAAAAAAAAAAAAATGATGGCCACTCTCACCCTGGCTGTAGGGAGAGCCAGATGACTCTGCTTTCTAGGAAATTCCAGAACAGGTCAATGCCACTGGACAATACTCGTGACACCTAGACAAATCCCTGCCCTCCAGCTCTGCTTTGTTTAAAGACTCCATCAGGCAGTCCTTCCCTTATTCCATAAATCTATCCTAAGATCCTTCTAAGTGCAGGCACTAGGGGAGGAGGTAGGGATATCAAAGTGAATAAAACCGGCACTGCCCCGCCCTTCTTGTGGAGTTCCAACTCTTTGGAGAAACACTGACAATGGAAGGCACAGTTACCATCGGTTGTGACCAGTGTATGGTTCCTATGGTGAAGCAAAGGGAGTCATGGAAACCAGCAGCTGAGCCAATGCAGGATTCTGGGGAAGTGCTCCTGGAGGACGCGGCCCTGCACACATGCTTCCTGCAGCAGGGGGTAGTGCACCGGGTGGCAGGGTGGCTGGTACCCTAGCCCTCTTTCATCATGTCCAGGCCCCTGACTACATCCTGACAACTCTCAGTGACCTCTGGCATTTCTCTAGTCCCCACAGGCAATGCCTCTATGAGCTCTCCCCTGGGTTGGGCTTACAGACAATTCATTCTTTCACTGATTCAATAAATATTTATTGAACCCCTATTATGTGCTGAAATCAGCTCAATTTGCCTTCCCATGGGGGCTTTCATCCTGACTTCCAAGGAAGCCTTGCTGAAGTACCCTGTACTGGCTTCAGCCCGCCTCAGAGCCTCTGTTTCCTTCTGGAGAGATGGGACAGTTCAGGACCAGAGCAGCACTTCCCAGATATCCCAAAGAAGGAGCTCTTGGCATCAGGTGGGGACTCTCCTTCCTTGGAGATATTTCAAGAAGGTTACCCCGCCCCCAACTCCACCCTCTTTGAGGTTCTCCCACAGTGCTCAGTGGACATGGGACAGGTGGGCAGCTCTTCTGCAGAAGGCAGGGAGCAGTTTGAGCAGAGCCATGACCAGGCAGACATTAATTCCTGGGAGTGTCAGAGGCCTATGACTTAGAGCCTTGCCAGCCTTCCTGTCACCTTACATATAATTGCCCTAAGTCCCGTTTCCTGAGCTCCTTTACCTGATCCCAAACCCCAATGCTCCCCCTGCACCCCACCTGGGAAGTTAAGAGGGCGAGGAATACTTTCCCCTGTGGCGCTGGTGGATAGACCAAGGTGTGGAGCTAACGAGCGGCTTAAGGTTCGGGACTGAACTAGGAACCAGGTCTCCACTGCAGCCCCAGACCTCCCAAGGGCCCTCAGGGCTTCCCAGGCATGGCTCTGTCCCCTTACTCAGGGGCACTCAGAGGTCTACTGTCCCTCCAACAGAAGCCCAGCTCTCCAACCTTCAAAGCAAGCGGCCCCAGGACCCCACCCCTTGAGTGGCCTCAATGGGTTCCATTGTCCAAGAGGCTCTTTGGCTTGACCCCAGCCCCACAAGTGGCAGGACAGCAAGCTCGGAGAGGGGTCTGCCTTGTCCCCTCCTCAGGCTCTGCTCGTTGACTTGGGGGAGCCTGTGGGCCGGGGGCCCCGCTGAATGTGACCTATTGTCTTCGGGGTGGATTTAGGAAGTGCCAAGCTCCCATCAAACAGCTCTGCTCCTCAGGTAAAACAAAAAAGGGCTGTTCATTTGGGAACTTTTCCCCCTTATCTCCTTTTCCTATCTCCTCAGGCTTAGCTATGGTGTAGTGTTCAAAACCACTTCCCCTCGGAGCCAATCAGAAGCCGGGGCTCACCCCGTGGCCCTGAGGTAAAGTTATTTATAAACGCCTCCCTGGATTATTTGAGCAGAGCCCTTTCGCACACCTCGGAACACCTTTCGGCTCCCTGCTGCCCAGACACACCTGCGCCCTGCCCAGCCGGCCCTGCTCACCCACCGGTAAGCCCCACCCAGCCCGCCCCACAGGGCTGGGGGTCATCCCTTGAAGAGGGTGGGCACCGGGGGCACCCAGAGGAGTGACAGGAGACAACCGGTCGTGGGGGTGGGCTGTTCGCCAACCTGAGTACAAGTGGGAAAGAGGCTGTGGCCCCCCTGAGTCTGAGAGCCGCCCCCAGCCCTTCACGTCTGAGGAACCCACTGGGTCCTCACGCCCATGTAAGGACCTCAGCTGCAGGGCAGAAGGCCGAAGGGAGCATGTAGGATGGAAGGCTCTAGTGGAGGAGGTCTGCCGGACCCCAAAACAGAGTGAGGTGAAAGAAAGGGCTGCTGCTTTGCAATGGCTGCTTTCCTCTGCAAAGGAAACAACAAGAATATTGGACCTTCCTTGGGGCACCAGCCTTGGAAGCTGCCGGCCGCACCTCCCCCCTGTTTTCAAGTCTTGGAAGCAAAAAGCTCTTACTGGTTGGCTCACCAGCCTGCTGTGTGACCGTCTCCTTCTCCTTCTGCCCCTCAGATGTCCTCTGGCACTTCTTTATCTCTCCACCAGCTTTGGGCACCCACACGGGCTGCATGGAGTCCCATTTGTCCCCATCAATCCTGAGGGGTTGGAAGAGACAGAAGGAAGGGAGAGTGAGGATCAGGAGAGACAGAGCAAGGGAGCAGCTCCATCAGATGGGGAAACAGGACCCAGGGGACCTGCTCCCAGCTGAAAGCTTCAACACAAGAGGGTTTGGGTCAGGACAGTGGTTTTAGCCGCTCCACCAGCTCCCAGCTTCCTAACTTCTCATCCTAAAGCCCTGAGGGGCCCCAAGTCACCCTCAGAAAGTGCTCTCATTTCTCAAAATCAGCCCATGATGCTCCCAGCCTAGGTCAAGCCAATCTTTTCTCTTTCTAGCATAAACTTACACTTGGCCCTTTTGGGTCTGAGCCACCAGAAGGAAGACTTAGTTAAGAGTGTGCCCCTAAGAGTGGCATGGGCCCCAAGTAGGGCAGACGAAGAGAGGGCCATGCCCCTGGATGGCTTCATTCACATAGACAACCCTCTCCCAGAGCCCCCATGGTGCTCCCCACTCCCTCTTTACACCCAGAGCTCCACAGTCCTCCCCCTCTTACCCCACACCCAGAGCCCCATGGTCCTAGTGCTCAGAACCTGGCAAACCCCCCTTGGGCAGCATGGAGACTAACGCACGCCCCCTCCACCACCATGTTGGCCTTCCCAGCTCTTCCCATACTCTGATGACTGCTCTAAATCCCCATTTGTCTAAAACCCTGAGGGCAGGGATGGAGGGATGGACCTTTGGTGTTTGTTTTTTTTTTTTTTTTGTATCTTTTAATGTCCAGAATCTTCCTAGAGATCAGCACCTAGTGGTTGCTGAGCGAATGTGTGTTGATCTAAACTGAACAACTACAGCCAGAAGAAAGTGCCAAAAGGGTGCTGACCAAGCTCTGGAGTCCTTGAACCAGCCCGCAGGGCCGTCACTGGTCTCCTTGTCCACTCACCCGCTTCCAAGTAAAACTAATCCCAGTCTCCTTGCGGCACTCCAAGAGCCTATTTTAAATGTCTGTTTCAGGGAGCCCATAACCTTGGTCTGGTCTCACTGCTAGAAAGTGTTTTTGCAAAGTCTGACCTCAATCCCTTCTGCTGGAGCCAATTTCCCTAGTAGGGAAAGCAGAGAAAGAAGAGAGAGTGGGTGGACGGAGGAGGATTTGGGGGGTGGTAGCAGTGACTCTCTGCCCTGCAAGGGCACCAATCCCTAGAACTGCCAGAGAGCGGGAATACAACTCAGGGACATCTCGTCCTCCTCTTCATTTACTGATGAGGAAACCAGGCCTGGGTGAAAAAGGGGTGAGAAATTTGCCCAAGAAACATGCGGGCAGTAGGAATAAAAGGAATATTGATAACATGCCTGGGAGACCTGCAGCCTCTATCCTCACTCCACCTGCCAAGAGTCCCCAGCCGAGAGGCCAACCCTCCTGTCCCAGCCCCAGCCCCCAGCCACTCAGAGAGGGCTCTTTCCTGTGGCTCCCACCCTGGATGAGCCGGGAAGGAAGCAGCACTTAGAGCAAAGGGAAGCCCTCAAAGTAACCTTTCCTTTACCCAGAACACAGCGACCGCCCAAGTACAGACAAGCGATAAGAACGCCAGGGCAAGTTGGCCATGCCAGGGCTGCGCCCGTGCCTGGCACATGTGCCCATCAAAGAACTTCTCCCCTTCACACACACATACACACACACACACACACACACACACACACACACACGGCAGGGCTGAGGAGGAAGTCAGACTGGGCCACAATGACAGGATCACCTCCAGACCTAACCCAAAACCCACACAGGGCTCTTTGCCTCCCTGCTCCTGAGAGGGTCTGCCCTCATCTAAAAAGAGATTCTGATTTCTTCTAACCAGTTCTGGAAAATTTTGGAGGTTCAAGGGCATGAAGAGGGAGGGTGGACTGGATGTACCTACGGGGGCAGATAGGCAAAGAAAGGTCAAGAAAGGCAGAGTGACCTGCCTGAGGTTCCAGAGTAAGGAAGAGAATCCTCTAGGGTAACCAAAGTAATAATAATAATAACACGGTCAGATCTGTGGCACACTCTCCACAGCCAGGCACCTTTCCAAGCCGTTCTGTGCATTAACTTGGGCACCATGCCGGAGCCCACCTCTGTCCAAAGTATTCTGCTGATGTAGACAGACCTAGTGAAAATATGGCTGGGAAGAGATACCTGTGGGCTTCCTTTTGTACAAACTCACTGTGGGGGGAATTAGGGTTCTATGAGGGGCCCTGAGGGAGCCCAGGAGGAAGACTGCTCAGCCCATAACCACCCCCTCCCCACGCAGTCTATTTCCCCTTTGTCCTACCCCCACCCCCAGCTTCTTAGCTCTGCAAAATCCCCAGATCCCCCCTTGCCCCAAATGTGACCCCATTCCCCTGCCAAGCCTTGGAAACTGTCCACACACACACCTCTCCTACCCTGTGCACGCTCTTCCCTTCTGGCCCTCTACTTCCCTTAAGCCCCACCACCCCCCCCCAACCAGGTCTCTCCAGTAAATCAGGACCTGCCCCTCCTTCCCCCCACAGAGGGGGAGGCGGCAGGGGCACCCTTTTGTTCCTCAATATTGTCACATGGCACCTGCTGTTTATCCCTGATCCTGTGGGGGTGGGGGGCGGGAGGCGGAGAGGGGCTGACACTGTTTGATGAGAGGCAGGGCTCCTTGATACGAACCTATGGCAAGAGAGCACTCGACTTTTTTCAGCGATGCTGACATCACTCGGTAGGGCTGTGTTTGTTTAACTAGGGATCAAGTCTTCATGTCCCCTACACCTCTCTCACTTTCTTGCTCCCTCTTTCATCTTCCTACCCCTAGCCTAGCATTGTCAGAACCCTGTCTGGGGGTCCTTGGGAACCCCCTAGCTATCTAAGAACCCCAGAGCTGTCTAAAAGAGGTGGTGCCTCCCGCTACCCAGCCTCTCCCATCCCCCTTTCCTCCTCAGCCTAAGGACTGGCCTGGGATGAAATAACCCCCCTCCTAAGCCCCACCCCACCTCAACCCTATTCTTGGAATTAGGAAGTGTGCCCAGGGCACCTCCTCACCAGCCGCTGGGGCAGCTCGTGTGGCTACAGATTTGCCACTCTGCCTGTCTTTGTCCTGAGACAGCCAAGGCCAGAAGAGAGGTCAGATCCCCAGCGGAGCCCTCAAGAAGAGAAGCAGCACTAAGAAGTCTTGTCTCACCCATTGGCAGAGGTAGAAGGTCACCAGGGTGGTGCAAAAGAGGCACTCTGGTGCTCTCTGGGGACAACCCCCAGAGAGCAAGCGCAGGAGGTCTGGGGCCCAACAGGAGCATTTAAGATGGCGTCAAAAGCCCCGTACAGGGGCGCCTGGGTGGCTCAGTCGGTTAAGCCTCCGACTTCAGCTCAGGTCAGATCTCACGTTCATGGGTTCGAGCCCTGCATCAGGCTCTGTGCTGACAGCCAGCTCAGAGCCTGGAGCCTGCTTCCAGTTCTGTGTCTCCTTCTCTCTCTGCCCCTCCCCCTCTCATGCTCTGTCTCTCTCTGTATCAAAAATAAATAAAGCATTAAAAATTTAAAAAATAAAAGCCCCGTACAAATCCCGAGACCACCTCTCTCTAAGACTCCATTTTTGTATCCACAAAATGAGAAGATTAGAGCAGCCTGGTGCTCAAGTTCCTTTCTGGACAAAACTTCCTGAGTAGATCAAGCTGCTGATTCACCTTCTTTTGTGTGGCACAAACCTGGGATTGGGAAAGCTCCCAGAGCCTGCTCCCCTTCAACACCCTATTTCCAGAATGAAATGGGCAGAGCATATGGGAGAGGACAGATTTCGCATTCCAGTAAAGCAAGGGGACTTTTTCCCCTCAGTTAGCCTGTATAAGCAGGAAATCCCCAGCATCTGGTCCCCATCTGTAGGAAGCCTGCTACTGGGCAGAAACAGTCCTGAGTCACCCCCCTTGCAGAAGGGTTTCCACCAGTGCCACCCCCTTGCTGCCCTCCCTTCCCTGGAAGTGACAGCCAGGAGTGGCCAAAGCCAACATTGCTGTGCAGGCTGGAGAGGCCCAAAGAAAGGACGTCTGAGGAATAAAAGAGATCCTAGGTCAGGAAAGGCTTCATAGAAGAGGAGGAGGTGGAGGAAGGCTAGGCAGAGAGGAGAGGAAGGGAGGGGAGGAGGAGGGACCCAAGAAGGTCTTAAGGATGGGCAGATCTAGGGAGGCAGAATGAGTCAGGGCATCACAGGTGAGGCGGATGGTGTGGACAGAGCCTGGGGGAAAACCTGAGCCCAGCAGCCTGTCTAGGGGGGAGGGGGGCTGGGTGGTGCCAGGGGACCCAGTCCACAACTCTACCGAGTCCACCAAAACAGAGCCAGATGGGGAAAGGAAAAACACACCAAAATAAGGAGTTTGGGCTTGATGCTCCCGGAAATGAGGAGGCTGAGGGTTTCTGATCAGGGGGTGTAGGCTGGAGATGGGAAAATCAGTCAGAAGGCTAATGCAATAGTCCAGGTGTGCGATAAGGACTGAGGGGGTGGGGGACAGGAGGGACACTGGAAGAAAATAGCAAAAGGATTTGATGAACAGCTGAACGCGGATGCTGGCAGGGGTATAGAAAGGGCATGGACATATGTGGGGGCGGCTGGGGTGACAAGGAGGAAGAGCCCCACTGGGGAAATGAGGAAGTGAGGGGGTTAGCAGGGTTCTGTGGGATCAGATGTTAGCCTTCTTCCCACGGACGCACTACTGGAGCTTAGAGTCTTTGAAAAAGCAGCCTGGGAAAGGGCTTCAGGGACCCCCCACCACCTGCCAGGGGCACGGACACGAGATCTCCCACCACCCCCTCTTCCAGGGAACTCCCTCTTCCGGATTCAGTTCCCCTTGAGCACCTGGCTACTCCTTTGGGGGCAGTCTGTTTGGTGGCCAGGGATAGACCCCTTCCGCCAAACCCCAAGTCCTTCTCCGAAGCCAGGCTGGAGCTCTGGGTTCCTCTAGGCAGTCATGCTCCCTACTCATTGCTCCCAAAGGGCGCACCAGGGAAGCTACCTAGAAAGCTAGACCCTTGCAACTCTTGGAGAGGGTGGGGGGAAGAAGGAGGCACAGAGGCACCTGCCTTACTGGAGGGTGAAAGACTGGAAGTGTCTAAATTGTCTCTCCAAAGAGGAAGGCAGCACCCTCCTATCTGGATAATCATCGCCATTACCATTTACCGGGCACCTGGCCAGGCTGGCCACTTTACACATACGGTCTCCTTTCAACCACTCAGAACCGTTACTTTCCCCATTTACAGATGAAGAAACTGAATCTTGAACCCAGGCCATCCTGGCTCTAAAGCATGTGCTGTTTTCCTTATGCTTCTCTGTCTCTTGCTGAAATGTCTCACATGCCATCGCTTTTACTCATTTCTGCCCATGTCTTCTCCAAAACACCCATGTATTGATTCATTCCACAAGCATTTGTTGAGTGTGTACTAAGTGCCAGGCAAGGCGGCGGGCAACAAGCACTGTGAGTGGGTTCATCCCCCCACTCTCTCCCAGCTGGGTATCACCCTAGTAATCTGGTGGGGTGTCCAGACCTTGCTTAAGGGTTCTGATGGACCTGGGGTTCCTGCAACCAAATGAATGGAATGCCCCAGCCCAACCTGCATCGACTTGGGTACGATCTTATTAATAAAAACGACTCATATATGCCTCATTTTGGGTACATTTCACATATCCCTTTCTTGACCATAATTCATCTGATGGTCACAATAACCCTGTGAAATGGACATGTTTCTCCCATTTTACTGACCAGGAATCTTAGGCTCAGAAAGGTGATGTTGTCTGTTCTATGTCACCACTGAAGCAGGACTAAACGCAGGCTTCTGGACCCTTTGTTAATGTGCTTTCCATCTTTCTGCCGTGTTCTCTTCCACAAAAGGCATCAACCAACCTGCTCGCCTCTGATCACCCCTATGCACCCAGGCTCCCCCGCAGGAACCTGAGGGACATCCCTAGCCCCCTGTGTGGATTCTCGCTTTCAGCTCCATCTCAGATCTTTTGCCTCACTGGCCACAGCCACCCCACACTGCCCGCCTCCTTCCTCCAAACGTGTCCCTCCTCTTTCTTCTCCCTCCTTGCTTGGAGGTCCTCCTAGGGGGTTCTCCCAGCTCCCAGGGGCAGGGTACAGGAGGAGGGACTGGTAGTTGCAGGAGGGAGGGGGAAAGGCTCCCACGAGGAACTCCTCTGAGCCTCAGGGGCCCTGGCACTCAGCTCTGCCTTACTCCACTCCTGAAACATCAGCAAGGTTGCGCAAAAAGCAAGGAGGAGAGAAACACCAGTACACAAGGGTGGGGGAAAGGTTAGGCCCAGGAAGCCGTGGGAGAGCCAGCCGGTACAGGCCATCCTGATTTCCCCAAACACACCATTATCCCCCGGGAAAACCTGTTGGTGAAGTCCTAGTTGTCTCTTTCAAGAAGGGTCCTCCTGAGGTCACCTCAGTCATCCCCCTGCCTCCGGGCAGGCTGTTTTCTATATTTTTTTCCAAGCTCACTGGCTGAATGGTATGAGCATTTCTGCCAGAAAAACTGAGGTCCAGGGAGGGAGAGGAGCTTGTCGGGGTCCAGCGGCCGGGGCTGGGGGTGGGCAATAGGACCAATGTGCTGACATCCAGTTGTGACTCCTGCCCTTGCACTACCGCCTCCTTTTTGCCTGGTGTTCGGCAGGGGTGACGATGATGTCACAGGTGTGGCGTGCCAGCCACGTGCTGGGCGCCAAGCAAAACAGCCAGGGCAAGTGTGTGCATCATCAGTACCTGGGAAGGAAGGCTACCAGAAGAAGTGAGTCTGGCGGAAAGACCTGAAAGAGGGAAGGGAGGCACCTTGCTGGATGGGGGCGGAGAAGGGACCAGAATAAAACCCTGCTGTAGCCAGACCTAGAGAGAGAAGGCCAGAACTGGCACTGGGGAGAGATGCCCCCTCATCTTCCCCTCCTCTGCCTCTCCCAAAGCTTGTAAATGCCCCAGACATGAGCCAGCCCAGGCCCCGCTACGTGGTAGACAGAGCCGCGTACTCTCTCACCCTCTTTGATGATGAGTTTGAGAAGAAGGACCGGACATACCCACTGGGAGAGAAACTTCGCAATGCCTTCAGGTAATGTGGCCCGGAGCCCAGACACCTCTTTCCTCTGCTCCCCACCAAAATCCTTTCTGCACCAGAGTATAGCTCCTGTACCATATCCCTAAACAGGGCTCTGGGAAGCCTTGGGGAGGGGAGGTTCGGAACCCTGACTTTAAGACCCTACAACCTCTTCTGTACTGACACCCACCTTGTGGAGGATGGGGAGTAGCAGCAAGGACCATCTCAGGCTCAGAAGAGTTGTAGGGCATCTCCAACCCCTGCATGAGGCCTTCCCATATTCTCAGTCCACTCAAGTCTCTCTTCGTTTCTTAAGGGAGCTCTAGATGGGCGCACTACCAGATGGGGCAGGGGGAGCATCAAGCCCTTAGTTAAAGTCCTGTTCCCTCCTGATTATGAAAAATCTGATGCCCTTTGTCCTCTTTCCCTCTTAGATGTTCTTTCCTTTTCCTGATCCAGAGAAAGCCCAAAGGCATCCCCTAAATTCCTGGCCCCTCCTAAAGGGTACCTACCAGGATGTGGTCCTGCCAGACCCCCGGGCTCTTTTCACTCTCAAAATGTGAGACTGTGCTAGCGGGTAGTAAAACTTCACCTCCAAGGAGGGGGCTTCAGAAGGTGATCTATGCCCCTACTCCAGGAACTTGAGGCTATGAGCTTCACCTTCCCCCTCCCTACACTTCTGGCAGACCTTGCTCTGTCCTGGCTGTGGGCTGACTTGCTCTTCCTCACTCCCCTGGGGAAACAGCTGATTCAGTTACCTGGATCGAGGTCACTGGCAATGGCTGAAGTGGAGATGCAGGTGGAACTGGTTCAGACTAGGGGAATCACCCACTCGAGTCTTCACTAAAGCCCTGGTCCAACCCTACTTCTCCTGGGAGGCTCCATTCCTGCTGGGTCACAGCTAAAGCCTTGGGTGTTCAGTGTCTAGACACCTTACCCACAGCTGAGCTCCTCGGACGCTGGGCTCTGTCAGCCTTAGTTCCCAGCTTAAGTCTCATTTGTTTCTGTGCTGGAGGGATAAGGGCATCTACTGTTGTCCTAAAAGATTATAGATTAAAACTATAAACTGATGTAGGAAACTAACAATTCCTACGAGGCTGGCATTGAGCCTTAAACAGTGCCTGACACAGAAGGTGCTCCAATAAATATTTGTTTAATGAATGAATGAATGGCTAGAGGGTTTATCCCTCTGTCCACTTCCCTCTTGGCCTCTGAAACCTCTGTATGGGTGTTTGGCATCTGTTTCCAGTTATTCTATCAGGCTTCAGATTGCCTTGCCCAAAATATGGCAGGCCTGCAAATAAGGCTGGGCAGATACTGGCCCTCAAGGGGTGTTTTGTCCTCCCTTACTCAGCTCTCTATTTGTGAGTCCAGTCTTTCCTGCCACAAACAAGCCTGAGAGAGTTCCCAAAGTGCCGTGCTCCCTATGACAAAGCTTTAGAGATGCTTGAAGCTATTTACCACCTGTCCGATGCCCTGTCCACCAGCCCAAGGATGGAAGAGGCACACCCACCGATTCCAGAGGAGACTGGGGACTCAGATGTTGATGGTGATGCCCTTCCACAGAGTACTGGTTGAGACTGAAAATCTGTCCAGACTCTACAGGGTACAAAGCATTGTCTGTGTTGATTTTAGTCTTGGGGGACATTCAGGGAACCCAGGGCTGGGGAAGCTATTGTTGAACAATAGCAAAGAGCAGGAATTGGTACCAGGCAGGAAAGGAGGCCTAATCAGAGCAGGCTAGTGAGTCACCAAATAGGCCTTGAGTATTTGAGTTCCCTCAACTGGGAGAAGAAAAGCAAATGCCTCCCACCCCCTTCCAGTCATCAATCCAGGAGCTGTCACCCCTGAGTTTTTTAGGCCCTTGTTCCTACCGCTCCTGGGTCTCTATGAAAATACCTCAAGGTGTTCAACAAACAGGGAAGGGATCAACTTTCCCCACCCTGAGTTGGCCAACTAACAGCTTGCCCATTTCTTCCGCCCCCAATGAATTAACAGTGGGAAGAACTCCAGCCCTGGAATCATGGCACACGAGGGACAGTGGGTCAGCAGAGGCACACCCTGTAGGGACAATGGAGCCTTCTTTGGGGGAGGTGCTAAGAAAGATGGCAGCAGCCCTTACTCAGACTGAGTTTCAATACCAGCCAGTCCTTTCACTCTTTCATTCATTCATTTATTCAGCAAATATTTACTAAGCACCCCAATGCAATGTGCAAGGTATGAAAGGTGAACCAGAGAGCCAGACTTTTGGCCATGGTGGGGTTTGCTGTCCAGTGAGAACGACAGATGAAAAGCAAGCACATATAACCAGTGTGTACATGAAGCTGCAGGAGCCAGCTCATGGGTGCCCAGGCCTGTGCTTGGTCAGACTGGAGAAAGGCCATCTAGATGGAGGGGGGGCTGGACTCAGCAGCTTGGAAGGCTAAGTGATCACAAAATCCATACCTTTGTTCCAAGTCTCTGGATGTCCCAAAAGGGCAGCTGGCTCCAGACACCCCAGCTAAAGCCAAGGACAGGTAAATGGCTCTCCAAAGAAAGCCCCTGCCTTTTTTTCTCAGTGTCCCCAGCCTACTGTATGGTGTGGGTGCTCACTGAATTCTGAATGAGTGAATGAATGAATGAATGAATGAAGGATGGATGAGCAGGAACAGAATATTATAATCCCTCCCCAACTCAGAGTGTCCAAATCATGCAGTGCCAACTGGAATCCTACCCTCTTCCCCTCCAGATGTTCCTCAGCCAAGATCAAAGCCGTGGTGTTTGGGCTGCTCCCTGTGCTCTCCTGGCTCCCCAAGTACAAGATCAAAGATTACATCGTCCCCGACCTGCTGGGTGGACTCAGTGGTGGATCCATCCAGGTCCCGCAAGGTGAGGGGGTCTGTCCCCCAGGCTGGCTTGGCCTGCTGCTCTCCCCCCTTCTTCTCCCTGTCCCCTGTGACCTCCATACACCGGCCATGCCCCTGAGCCTTCAATCTCCTGTTCTCTGCAGGCATGGCATTTGCTCTGCTGGCCAACCTTCCTGCAGTCAACGGCCTCTACTCCTCCTTCTTTCCCCTCCTCACCTACTTCTTCCTAGGGGGTATACACCAGATGGTGCCAGGTGAGTCCTTTCCCCTCTCAACAGGCCAGGTGACCTGGACCACAAGGACAGGTGATGTGGCAAAGGGGCGTTGGGAGTTTTCCATCTGCATTCTCCTAGAGTTGGTGCTGGGTGGTCCTGAAGGGACTGTCACCATGAGTGTCAGTCCCACATCCACTGTGACCTTAAAGAAACCACTTAGCTTGTGTGAACTTGGTTAGCATCACCTGTTCTGTCTCCATCCCTGGCACGTGGGGAAGACTTGGTGGAACAAGATGTACTATGCCAAAGAGATGGGAGAAATTACTCTCGGGCTGGTTCCTGCAGGGATATTTGGAATTCTCTGGTGCTAAATGACATTGAGAAAAAGGGCCTGGTCACAAGGTCTGTTTCTGGGTCAGATGCCACTTGTATTCCCAAGCTCATTTCCTCGTGTGTCCGATGAAATGATTTTAGCAGTTGAGGTGAAAGCCTCTTGAAAAGTATAGATGGCAATTCCATGTGAATGGCTGTTTCTTGCTGGACAGGAGCCTGGGAGATGTGGGGCTCCATCCCCTCGGGGTCGGGAAGCACCCCTGGGCCCCTTTCTGTTGTCCGTGGGCATGGTCTCGACCTCTGACTCCTGCCGGCGGGGTGGGCACCGCAGGTACCTTTGCCGTTATCAGCATCCTGGTGGGTAACATCTGTCTGCAGCTGGCCCCAGAGTCGAAATTCTGGGTCTTCAACAATGCCACCAACAAGAGCTACGTGGACACGGCAGCCATGGAGGCCGAGAGGCTGCACGTGTCAGCGACACTGGCCTGCCTGACTGCCATCATCCAGGTGAGGGGACGGCCGTGGCCCTGTCAAGGGCACAGCCTCACGGGGGGGGGGGGGGGGGTGGCATCTCTCCATCCTGCGCCTGCCTCAAAGCCCCGTGTTGACATTAAAGCTGATTCAGGGCTCTTCCTCCTTCCTCCTCCCCATTCCCAGGGCCACAAAAGACCTTGAAAAATCAGTGTATCTTCTCACCCACCTCCAGCAGGTCCGTAAGACCAGTATCTGCACCCAGTAAAATGTCCTGAGTTAGAGTCTGGAGGGCTCACGGGCTCCCTCCACCACCCTCTCCAGTCCTCCTGTTTCTCTAACCCCTTACCCTCCCTCCAGCCTCCACCGCCCCAAGCCACAGCATCACCTGCACAGCATAAATTACACAAATCACAAAGGAATCTGCATGATGGAACATAAGAGCGGGAAGCAACCTCAGAGGACACTTTTCATTCATTCATTCATTCATTCATTCATTCATTCATTCTGTTCATGGTTTTGGTTGTCACTGTGCCAGAAACCGAGCTGGGCCTTGGGGGGAAAGATAAGTAAAGAAGAGGCCCAGTTCTCCAGGAGCACACAGCCCGGCAGAGGAAGTAACAATGTCAACAGCTAAACTTGTAGGCAGGGAGATAAGCAGCATAATAGAGCTATGTTCCTATGGTGGTGGGAACACCAAAGATAGAGTCAGGGAAGGGCTCACCTCAGAGAGGAGATGACATTTGACCTGAACAGTAAAGGATGAATAGAGGTTGGCCAGTAATCAAATGAATGAAGCTCGGGAAGGCAGTCCCCGGAGAGGGAATGCACCCCAAAGCATTGAGGTTTAAGAGTATGATCTGACCAGGGAATGACAAGGCAAGAAGTTCGGTGTGGCTGGACAGCAGGAGGCCTTTTGGGGATGGGCCAGAGAAGAGGCTGGAAAGGTAGGCAGAGGCTGGACGATGAAGTCTGAAGTCTGTCCCCCCCACACTGGCTTTGGGTCTGATTGGCAGTTTATAAGGATCATTCAAGCGATGGAGAAGAGAGGTGGGAGGTGGATTACAGTCAAAGTTAGGAGCCTATGCAGAAGCCCAGGCAAGACGAATGAAGGTCTAGACCAGGGAGGCAGCCACAGGAGGGCCGAGATGGGGTGGACTTAAGGAACATTTTGCCAGGAGCATTAAAAGGCTTGGTGACAGACCTGATGTGGGGCTGAAGGAGGATGGCTCCCAAGATTTGGGTTAGCCAACTGGGTGGAGAGGAAACACTGGGGGAGGGCCAGGCTTATTTTTCTGATAAGAAAATTATAGCCAGAGAGGTAACGTGACAAAGAGGTAACCAGACTAAAGGTCTGCTGGCACAGTAAAGGGCAAGACAAGGTCACAGAGGGCTCACTTTCCTAGGGGTGCTGCACAAAACTACAGCCTGGGTTGGGGTCAGGCACATGTGGGAGCTGCTGACCATTCTTGGTCTTCCCCACCCCTACCCCCACCTCTCTCCTCTCAGATGGGCCTGGGCTTCGTGCAGTTCGGTTTTGTGGCCATCTACCTCTCCGAGTCCTTCATCCGGGGCTTCATGACGGCAGCCGGCCTGCAGATCCTGATCTCGGTGCTCAAGTACATCTTTGGACTGACCGTCCCCTCCTACACGGGCCCGGGGTCCATCGTCTTTGTGAGTCTAAAAACACATCCCTGCAAATGGAGGGGGGCTCAGGCAGACAGAGGCAGGGTTTACTGTAGTTGTGAGCTCCTCCTCATAAGATGTCCTCAAGCAAGGGTCTGGCTGGCCCACTGTTCGGAGAGGGGTTTCCACTTTGGGAGGGAGGGTCAAACACATGACCTTGGGGGCTCACTGAGGTTTTCTATGGTTAATCCCTACTGAAAAAGAGATGTTCATTTCTCCATCAGTTCCCTGATACAGTGCCTCAATCCCTCCCTGCCTGGGAGGTCCTTCCTTACGTCTAATCGCCATCCCTCCTCCTTGGGCTTGAATTCTTTCCAGAGAAAGAGAATCACCATCCCCACCCTGGCATGAGATCTCAGCATGCCCTTTAGGAGAGGGAGGTGGAAGATGGGATGCTATTGGTGACCAAGGTCTGGATTCTGCTTTGGTGTGCCCCCATTTGCATCGATGACATCCTTCTGCTGGGTTAGACATCCAAGGGTGGGGATAGTATGGGAAGAAGTGGGAGCCCATGAGTATGATGCTGTCTCCCCTAGACCTTCATTGATATTTGCAAAAACCTCCCCCACACCAACATCGCCTCGCTCATCTTCGCCCTCATCAGTGGCATCTTCCTCGTGCTGGTGAAGGAGCTCAATGCTCGCTACATGCACAAGATCCGCTTTCCCATCCCTACAGAGATGATTGTGGTAAGGACCTTCCCCAGGGCTGGGGTTTTGGGGGCCAGGCTAGAGAGGCCATGAGAAAAGGATTCCAGCCCTGGCCAAAGCCACGGCCTTCCCCACCTTCACTGCCTCCTCTGCTGGCAGCCAGCAGAACAGGAAGTTGGGGGAATCTATTCCATACCCCTGTATATGGCTCCCACTTTTCCTACTCCTTGGGTTGTTCCCCCTTGAGGAGGCAGGGGAGTGGGATTTGAACTCCCCAGAGAAAAGAGAGGCTTGAAAGGGACCCCTGCCTTGCCAATCCCCATTCTCCATGGGATTTGCAGGTGGTTGTGGCAACAGCTATCTCCGGGGGCTGTAAGATGCCCAAGAAGTATCACATGCAGATCGTGGGAGAGATCCAACAAGGGTGAGTCCAGGTGGCCAGGAAGCCTGCCCCTCACCCATGGAGACCTGGGCTCAGAGGCTGAGATAAGACCCTCTCTAATAAAAGAGCATTGTAAACTCTATGACACCCACTAAATGTGAATTATTTTTATTACTTATTATGGAAGAAAGCTGTACAACCAGCCAACGCTAGGCATGTTATAAACAGTGAGCCTTAACTGCCACACACACCCCCAAAAGTCTCATTCAGTGGATGCTACTAAAACAAAGCCTCTCTGATCAGCCCTTCTCTGGCTTCTTGCCTTGTTCTAATGTTTTGGTTCTTCTCACTCACATGGAAAAGAAGCTATTAGGATCAACACTGAGCATCCACTCTGTGCCAAGCACCACACTTGGCCCCCGCTGGGAAAGGGTGGGCTTGTGCTGTAGGGTTGGAGGAGGAGGGTGGGGAGAGGGCAGGGGAGGGCGGTGGCTATGGGTCTGTGGACTAGTGAGTGTAGAGTCAAGAATCTGGGTATGAACAAATGAGGTCCCACCACCTACTGGCTCTGTGTGACCTTGGACAAGTGAGGGTTTTTCTCTGTCAATGGGAGTGATGGCAGCCAACCCACAGTGTTGTGCTGAGGACTCAGATGACAAGGGGTAATTCATGTAGACCCTGGCACACACTGGGGCCCTGCTGGTCCCTGTGGGTTGAGGAAGGACTTGCCTTGCCTCCCCTCACACCCTTGCGCCCTGCCTCCTTTCTGTCTCCTTGGCAGGTTCCCAACTCCCGTGTCACCTGTGGTTTCGCAGTGGAAGGACATGATGGGCACGGCCTTCTCTCTGGCCATCGTGGGCTACGTCATCAACCTGGCTGTGGGCCGGACCCTGGCCACCAAGCACGGCTATGACGTAGATTCTAACCAGGTAGGTCCACCTGAGCAGAGCTGAGCAGGATGAGCTGCGTCCCACAGAGGCCTGGCTAGAGATACGGTGGGCTCTTGGAGCTGAAGGGAACAAGGTGCCTACCGGTGAGGAGGAGGGGCTCTGACCACAAGAAGCCAAATTCCGCTTGGCTAGGAGTGTAGGGCTTTCTAGCAGTAAGATCATTCTTAAGTCCTAGGCCCAGGATCTGGCTTGCATGGACTACTATGTTTGGGTGACACCTGCTGCCCACCCCCCTCCGCCCCCTGCTTCTAATCCTGCCCCTGTCCCCACAGGAGATGATCGCCCTGGGCTGCAGCAACTTCTTTGGCTCCTTCTTTAAAATCCATGTCATTTGTTGTGCTCTCTCTGTCACTCTGGCTGTGGATGGAGCTGGAGGAAAATCCCAGGTGAGCACTGGACCAGAGGCGTGGGAAAAGAGGGGAGAAGGCAGCAAAGCAGCTGCCCCAGGGAAGCCTAGGCACATGCAAGCCAGGCCAGTTGCTTCTCCAACCTTCCTCTCCCCTCCTCGGCCTTCACTCCATCAAAGATATCTATCGAAAATTAACCAAAAGCAAGAATTTCACACCTGTGCCTTGTTCCCAACTCTTTCTCTGAATAGGTGGCAAGCCTGTGTGTGTCCCTAGTAGTGATGGTCACCATGCTGGTCCTGGGGTCCTACCTATACCCTCTCCCCAAGGTAAGAGCACAGCGGGAGAGCAGAGGCCAGCCGGAGACTTCAGTAAGAACAATCGCTAAGAGTTGTATAACCCTTTACAGTCCACACAGTGCCAACATTGTCGCACTTTGTCCTAATCACAACATGTAAAGTAGACAATGTGGCTTTACTATCCTCATTTTACAGGTGAGGGAAACTGAGGCTGAGAAAGTCCAAGTGATCTGTGGTGACACAACTCCTAAGTGCAGGGCTGGTGGTAATCTCCAGCCTTCCGACCTAAGAGTCAATTCTCCAGGTAGCATTTAGAAGTGCTTATGAGCACCTGACTAGGAAGGCCCTGGGCATGGACGGTTTGGAGATGAGGGAAGTAAGGAGGGGCAGAGATGGGCAGAGAGTATGGGCCCCGTGGTTTAGCACCTGCACTGCACTCTTGAGCCCCGAGACTGAGTGCAGAGATCCGGGGGCCTCTGCAGGCAGAGATGTTCTGGAACTGAGCCTGTCCTGCCAGGCTCTGGGCTCCGGTGTTTCTAGGCAGGGCGGGAAGGAGGGGCCACCACAGGTGAGAAAGAACAATGTTCTGCTTCCCAGTCTGTGCTAGGAGCTCTGATAGCTGTCAACCTCAAGAACTCCCTCAAGCAACTCGCTGACCCCTATTACCTGTGGAAGAAGAGCAGGCTGGACTGCGTAGGTATTGGGTGGCCTCTGGGCACCCCTTCCTGCCCCGCCCCCTCCTCCAACCCCACGGTGGGTCAGCTCTTCTGTCAGTGACCCCTCTGTTGGGCTGCTCCCTAATTAGCATAGCCAACTGTGAAGAGCCCAGGTTTTGGAGTGAGACATCCTATGTTCGTGTCCTAACTCAACTGTTCACTGGCTCTATGGTATGGCCCTAGAGTAGCAAGTCCCTAAACTTCTCTGAGTCTTGACTTTCTCATCTGAGAAATGGGTATCTTATACTCTCTACACCCCCCCCCAGAGGTTGTTTATGAAGAAGAAATGAGATAATACAAGTAAGGAGCACGTTATCTAAATTATATCCCGGGTTCAGTAAAAAAAAAATTAGCCATGATTATTTTTATGATTTATAGTTCCAAAAAAAAAAAAAGCAAAAAGAAATAGTTTTAAAAACCAATAACAACAACAAACTAGGACATAAAGCCAGCAGACCAGGATCTTGAGCAAGCTACCAGACTTCTCTAGAGTTCTATTTCCTCATCTGTAATGGGGGTGACAGTCATGACTTCATTATACACTGGTTCTCAGGATTAGATGAGATCGTATGGGTAAGCTCCGTGTCACCGTAAAACACTCAGCAAACGTGACTTGTTGTTAAGGTTAGTCACCAGCCCAGCGCATCTAGCATCGGACAATAGTAACAAGGTTGCCACGTACTGCCAACACTGACAACAAACCCCATTTAAGCTCCACCGTAAGGGGATTTACTGACCTCCTTGCAAGATGGTGAAACAAAGGGGGCCCTGGCTGGCTCAGTTAGAAGAGCATGATGACTCTTGATCTCGGGGTTGTGGGTTCAAGCCCCATGTTGGGTGTAGAGATTACTTAAATAAATAAAACTTCTTTAAAAAGATGATGAAACCAAGGCTCAGAGAGATTAAGTAATTTGCCAAAAACCACAGAGGTAGTAGAAAGAGGTAGAGTCAGGATTGGAACCCAAATCTTAGGCTGCAAACCTCTGGGTGGCTCTGTCTTTCGGGGATGGAGGCTGACCTGTATGGGACACAAAGAAAATCCTTAAAGCCAGAGAAGTGAGTGGCCCATCTGGGGTCCCCCAGTGAGTGATGGGGATAGGAGAGAATACGATGTTCCCGTTCCCACCCCCAAGGATCTGCTCTTACCACATCCCAGCAATCCCCCACCAAATACAGCCTCTGGCATTTCCAGACGTGCCTGGGCTCCCATCTTATCTTCACAGTTTTCTAGGGGAATGTGGGCAGATTCGTTTTCTTTAGAGGAATTTGGGGGACTGTAAAGGACCATAAAGGAGGCAACTATCAAAACTGCATCCGATCCTGCCCCCCACCCAAACAGCCAGACCCCCGAGTGTCAGGCCGGGAAGGTCACTGAGTGTGTGTTGGGAATACACAGCCTCCCATCAGGTGGAGAGAGGGAGCTCAGGTTTGTTGAGTAACCACTGGGTGCCCGTCACTAGGCTAGGACCTTTGGCTGCCTTAGCTTTTTAATCCCTCCATGAAACCGGTATTATCATTGCCCTTTTCTGGATCAGGCAACCTGGCTCACAGAGCCAGTAAACGAGAGAATGAAACTTTGAAACCAGGCATATGTGACCCTCATGCTCTCAGAGTGCGCCATGCTGCCTCCCTGTGTGGGCTGAGGTTGCCTATTAAAAAACAAGCAAGATTTCTGGGCACACTCAATCTGGGCGAAATGTGCAGGTGTAAGCAGAGAACCAAAACATAAGACAGTGCAAAGATGCCCTGACAGGAGGAGGGCGGGTCAGAGGTTGTGGAAACAGAGAAGACCCTGGCTATTCCAGGAAGACCTCCCAGAGAAGCAGCCTTCTCCCTGGGCCCACTTTGACATCTCTCTCCTCTCTCCAGTGTGTCTGGATGGTGAGCTTCCTCTCCTCGTTCTTTCTGAGCCTGCCCTACGGTGTGGCGGTGGGTGTCACCTTCTCCGCCCTGGTTGTGGTCTTCCAGACTCAGTTGTAAGTAAAGACCCCCACACAGCACAGCAGCGCAGCCCCAAGCACTGGCTGGGCTGTCAGACTGCCATATCCTGAAAGCCCCGGAGGAAGCCCTCAGGGGCTTGGAGAGCTGGGGGCCATACAAAGTAGGAGAAGTACAGGAGGGTAAGACCCTGAGCCTGTCCAAAGGCATTGCAAGTCCCCAGACCAAATAGAACCCTCCTGAGGGGAACACCAGGCCAGAGGACAGATGCCCTGTCCTTCCTATAGAAAGGTTGAGGAGTACAGGACAGGGGCACCAAAGGAAAAGGCCAGGGCAGGAGAAGATGCTCTGTCTTCTCTTCTTGAGAACTCAGAACCAGGAAGTATGACTTTGGGGCCACCTAAGCTTGTCACTTGTGTACCTCACCTTTCCTCCGTGCTGAGCCCCAGTCTGGGAGCTATGTCAAGGGCTTGCCTGTCATCCCTCTAGTTACAGTCAAGCCATAGGCCACCAGGCATGTGTCTCCATGCAGAAAGACCAACACAACACACCCCCAGGATGAGGAAGGGGCCCATCCCGCCCTGCTTTTGCTCCAGCTCCCACCCATTGTCCTTCCAGGCTCTTATTTGATTTTGGTTTTGGTTTTGGTATGGTCTTAAGTTTTTCTTTTCCTTTCTCATCTAGTCGAAATGGCTATGCTTTGGCCCAGGTCATGGACACTGATATTTATGTGAATCCCAAGACCTATAATAGAGTGAGTAATCCAAACTGATGACCTCCCTCTTTTCTCTTTCCCCCCCCCCAAATAAAAGAAGGTTCAAGGGTGCCTAGGTAGCTCAGTCAGTTAGACATCTGACTCTCAATTTTGGCTCAGGTCATGATCTCACACTCATGAGACTGAGTCCCACGTTGGGCTCTGTCCTGAGCATGAAGCCTGCTTGGGAGTCTCTCTCTCCCTCTCTCTACTCAAGCATGCACACATTCTCTCTCTCCCTCTCTCTCTCTCAAAATAAGCGTTTAAAAAAAAGAAGTTAAAAAAAAGGCAATAACGACATTTCTGCCACCTGAGCTCAGTTTCCCTGTTGTAGGTCCAGGAAATCGAGGGGGTTAAGATTGTCACTTACTGCTCCCCTCTCTACTTTGCCAATTCAGAGATCTTCCGGCAAAAGGTCATTGCCAAGGTAAGGTTCAGAACTCTAGTGACCAAAGGGGTTGACCAGAGAGTAACCAGTAGATGGGAGAAAGGGGGGTGGGGGGCAGGCCACCTCCAAAGAGGATGGACATCCAAACTGCTATTGATTCTCTCCCTACAGACAGGTGTGGACCCCCAGAAAGTACTGCTGGCCAAGCAAAAATACCTCAGGAAGCAGGAGAAGGGGAGAAGGATGCCCACGCAGCAGAGGAAGTCTCTGTTCATGAAAACCAAGGTGAACTGAGGCTAAGAACTGCCTGCCTGCTCTGATCTTGCCCCTTGGTGTCCCACCTCCCAGCATCCTTTGAGGCAAAGACTTAAAGTCTCTGTAGCCATTGCCTGGTGGCCACAGAAGCCTCTTCTCCTTGGATGAGGAGATACCACTGAACTCCCACGGCCCCTCCCCATTTTCCAGCTAAGATACAGCATGGCCCATTGACTTATGAACAACTCCAAATGGGGAGCATCAGCGAATCTCCTGGCGTGCCCAGACAGCTCTGACGTGGGTGTGGGAGTTCTGGGGAGAAGCAGGCAGGCACAGACAAATATATAAAGGAGCACAGTTGTTTCTAGAAGCGTGTTCTCCCAGAGCAGGGTGGACAGAGGCTTCAGTGCCTTTCTTGTGTGGGTTCTCCAGCTGGTTTGTGGAAGCCTGAACGTGCAGCATCTGCCTAAGGAAAGAGCGCTGGGAGATGCCTCCTCTATGGGGTTCTGCGGGCTTATATCCACCACCACCAAGTTCACGTATTCACCGCCACCTGCACACTCCTTGCCCCTGCCTCAACTATAGCAAAGTCTGATTCCATTTGCTGATCCCTGCCCCCCTCCACCCTTGCCCCTCAGACTGTCTCCCTGCAGGAGCTCCAGCAGGACTTCGAGAATGCCACCCCAACTGACCCCAACAACAACCAGACTTCTGCTAATGGAGCCAGCGTGTCCTACATCACCTTCAGCCCTGACAGCGCTCCAGCTGCCCCTAGTGCGCCATCTGCCTCCGCTGAGACCCCCAATGAGCCCAGTGACATGCTGGCCAGCGTCCCGCCCTTTGTCACCTTCCACACCATCATCCTTGATATGAGTGGGGTCAGCTTTGTGGACCTGATGGGCATCAAAGCCCTGGGCAAGGTGAGGGCCCAGGCAGAGGGAGTGCTGGCCCATCCTCTATCTCAGCACCCTCACCCCTGCTCTCCCACACTCCCTTTCTTGAGACCCTCATTTGGGCAAGCTGAGAGGGGAAGCTCACCAAGGAGGCAAATGGCTCCTAAGAACCCCTTTTCCCCAGACATGACCAAGACTGCTCTCTGCAAAGCAGGCCCAAATAGCCCACGCTGACAGGAGCTGGAAAGGGTTACTAGAGAGATATCTGTGGTCCCACCCGGCCCTAGCATGCCTCCCTAGCAGAGGCCATCCCAGGTTCCCTCTCAGGCCACCAGGAACCAACCCCGAGGTCTTTCGAGTAGAGTCCAGGTTGGTCCTGGTTCATGGTCTACTGCTCCTTCCCGCACTCACCGAGACACGCCAGCATCGGCCAGTTGCAGTCAGCTGAGAAGAGAAGAAGAAATAGTATAAGTGCCCCGCATTCCCAGGTCAAATTGGCTGTTCATGGGACACCTTGAATAGAGGTATCCATCCGTCTGATAACTTCTCAGCAGCACCTCCAACAGCAGGGAGTTAGCAAACCTCAGAGCTGGCTCTGACAGAGGCAGTCCCGAGAGCATAGAGGCTGAGTGTCACCCAGAGAGCACCTGCCAGGTCCCCCGAAGGCCGCGTCCCCGCCACGGGCCCAGCCTGCTGCCCTAGCCTGGTCCTGGAGCCTGGCGGGCCTCCCCTGCAGCTTTGCCTGAAGCCACAAAGTCGGGAAAGAGGTGGACCCTGGGAATATAAGCTACTGAGAGAGAAGACCTGACCCCAGAAGAAGAGGCCATGGTGACTTTAAGTGCCCGCCTCTTTGGCAAGGCCCCACTTCTGTCCTGCTTTCCAGAAAAGTGGACGACCAACACTCCAGGGAGAAGTGGCGTGCTTCACTGCTATTTTTGTCTTCGGCTCCCAGGGCTCTTGGGGTTGCTTGTTTGTTTGGCTTCCCCTCTGAAGTGCATTTTGTGAATCACTTTTGAGACCCACTCAGAACATTCCTTTCCTTTTCTCTCCCAATACCCTTCCCCCACCACTTCCAGCTGAGCTCCACCTACGGGAAGATTGGTGTGAAGGTCTTCCTGGTGAACATCCACGGTAAGAGAAGGAGGACATTTATGGGGACCAAAAGGCTGGGAGGTGGGGAGGGGAGGAGAGGAACAGGTTGGCAGAATGCTCAACAGAGGGGTAGAAAATGAAAGCACCCAAATAGTCCCCCAAAGCATAAAGCATACACGTGTTGCAGCTATCTGGGGAACACACACACAGTTTTATACACACACCATCTCCAAAGGTGTGTGCATACACACAGCCCCAAGGACACGTCCACAGCGCAGCGGACTTGCATATTAGCACGTATACAGAGTGCAGGGGTGTGGACACAGAGCAAACACACACAGACACACAACAGAATGTGAAAGGGTGCCTACACCTCACTTCCTGCAGAAAGTCAGAAAGTCAGAGCCCTTCCAGAGGCCTCCCCAGCTTCAGAATTGGCCTGAGCAGATCCAGAGCCCTGGGAACCTACTCCGACAGAGACTCTGCAATGGCAATTAGAGTCTACGGGCTATCCTCACCCTCACCAGACACTCCTCAGGCAATCACCTCTACGATTTGGCCAAAGGAAGGGCTCTGTCACACACTGGAGGTTGCAAGATAGGTCTAGAGAAACAAGAGGAAGAATGAACCATCCAGGGATAGAATGGGCAGCAGCCTCCTCTAAGACATTTTAGCCTTTCCCTCTCAATTGCCACAAAGTACTGACTCCCTGAATCAAACTGCTTCCTTCTGCCCTGGGTTGAAGGTTCTGCATCCTCAAGCTCATGTTGCCCTCTGCTGTCCAGCATTGATATTGCAAGACCAATGCCATGGCCTGGCCTTTGGATGTTGAAGAACACACAACACACACACACACACAGTCCTCTCTCTCCTTCCCTCCCTCCCCTCTTACCATCCTTGCCCCATCCCCACTCCAAACCACAAGGCTGTTATCTTTCTGATGGCCTTTTCCTCTTCCAGCCCAGGTGTACAATGACATCAGCCACGGAGGTGTCTTTGAAGACGGGTGTCTAGAGCGTCATCACGTCTTCCCCAGCATACATGATGCAGTCCTCTTCGCCCAGGCAAATGCCAGAGAAGTGGCCCTAGGACACAACTTCCAAGGGGTAAGGTCCCTTGGGAATCTTAGGTCCCAGGGCACCGACATGGCAAGAGACCGGGGCATTAGAAAGAACACAGGAGAAGGTTTGAGTTCCAACGCCAATTCTGTCATTTAACTTTTCTGAAACTGCCGTTTCAGCATTCTTTTTCTGTAGAACACCACCCTAAATTAACATTAGCTTTCCCATGGGGCGTTTCTTTTGCTTCTGTTTAGCATTAACTGATAATTATGCCTCTTCGGTCACTTGAAAGCACTTTGTATACTCTAAAATCTTTTATTAATATTAATTTCCAAACACTCTAGGCATATTAGGTTATGCCCAGGTATGCTGGCATGATTCACCCGCCCTCCTCCTTCACTCCTTCTAGAAGAGGCTCTGGGCAAGGGAAGGGAGGACACCTGCCCGTTTTAATTTAGCAGAGCTTAGAGATTTCAGACCGGTGATGGATAAAGAGACTGGATCCAAGTTTTATCTCAGTTTCTTGACATTTAATGTACTAGCTCACTAAGTGGCATGCAAATGAGCTACACATAACACTGTCTAGGACTCCAGAAAGCTGTGGAAGCAGAAAAACTCCACCCCACGAGGGCCCCTGCCTTGGCATCTCCAGCCCCTCCCACCCCCAGGGTCCCTCTCCACTCAGCCCCTCCCCCTAGCCTCCCAAGACTCTGTGCCCCAGGCTTCCCTATATATAAAACCTCCCCCACACTCAGTGGGTCATAAGAAGGGCTTTATTGGCCCTTGAGCAACCAGTTGCTCTTTGCTCTAAAGAGAGGGTGAAGGTGAAGCCATCTGTTCTAAGTGCTGGAAGACTGCCCGCCCAGGCAAACACAGGGCCCTGGTGCCCGCCCTCCACGCTTAGCAAGAACAACTGTGGGAAACAGACTTTGTGGGTTCACAAGCCTTGTCCAGAGAGCAAAAAGAGAGAGATTCTGGAAGAACTCTTGCCATTTGCTATTGCACAAATAATGTCCAGTTATCATAGTTATATATTTAAATAATTTTTACTACAGAACATATCTATATTTGCATATTACAAAATATACTCATATACCTAAATTACACACACACACACACACACACACACACACACACATACACACACACACACACCCCTTGTCAACAGCAAGGTGCTATAGAAAGCCCACAAAGTGAGTTTGATTATCTTACTTTTCAGACGAGGAAACAGATTTCCAGAGGAAGGAAATGGATTCCCCAACATCAGGCAGCTAGCCAGTCTTCCTCGTAAGCTAGGCCGCCTCTCCTGCCTCTAAGCTGCCCACAAAAGAGGGCAGACCCTGATACACGTCTCTGCTGAAAGGGGGAAGGCCACCCTGTGCCACATTTTGTGAGGCAGATGGGGGAGGGAAGGGAAGAAGCCACAGGGCAGTCATGTGGCAGAAAACTTGACGCCCACTCGGAGGCTGCCATTTGCACTGAACTGTGTCACTGGGTCATGGAGCTCATTCTGCACCCATTTCCCACCTTCCAGGCTTCCGTGGACCCAGAGCTATCTTTATATGATTCAGAAGAGGACAGCCCCAGCTACTGGGACTTGGAGCAGGTGAGCTGAGGGCCATGGGCACCGGGGAGGTCAGGACTGGCTGAGGAGGAGACCCTCTCAAACTCAAGTAGTCACCTTGAAGGCAACATTTCTCTCTCACCTCTCTTGTAACAGCAGATCCTAATTCTTCCCACTCCCCGAAAGGCATCACGGGGGAAGGGAGAGGCACTGGAGGGAGCTCTTGAGAAGGGGCATCCATTTTACTCTGAGCCGTGTCCACACATGATCTTGGACAGGCCGCATAACACACAGGGCCCCAGTTTCTGTCATTCCAAAGTAGGGGAAATACGGGTGACATCTGCCCCCTCAACCTCACAGGAGCAGCGGGGGACTCCTGTGCCCTCCATTAATTCAACAGATATGTAACGACCGCATGCCTGACATCATTTTAGTGGGGGGCAGACAGCAGTGAACAAAAGAAAGACCCCTGCCCTTGGAAAACTTAGGTCAGGGTGGGGTCAGATGAATGCGAGGGGTACAAGTATTACTGCATGTAGACAGCCCTTAAGCACTGAGGACTGAAGTGTTACAGCTGCCCTAGGCCCTGTCACCCTGACAAAGTAGCCCAAGGCCCTGAAGTAAAAGAAACTGAGATTCTAGGTTCAGAGAAATCTGGCTTTCAGCCTCCTAGAAATCACATCTCACTTTGTACCTCTTCACACCCCTTTTGAGCTTCAGTTCCACGTCTCCTGAACGTGTCCCTGGGAGCACTGATGGCATGTGGGAGACATTAGGAAGTAGAGGCAGAGCCACAAGGTTTGGAAGACTGATCTCTGTGCCCCTGTGGAATCTCTAGCACATTCCAAAACCCTGGGATAGGCCCCCCAATAGCTTATCAGAGCAAGAAAGGACTTCAGAACCTGTCTCGTCTCCACCATCATTTCACTTAACAATGAAAGCGAAGCCAAAAAGGACTGACACATGGAGGTCACAGAGCAGGTCAGAGGTGATTCAAAGTAGATTTCACGCATCTTCTCTCACCACCTCTGTACACCTCACCTATTAGGCTGCCCCCCCACCCCTCCCCTGTTCATGCACACGCTCACATTCACACTCACGCACACTTGCTCATGAAGCTCTCTCTGGCCAGGGGCTCCTAGAGTCACCTCATGGTTGCAGCCACTGTGAACTCAGCAGGTCTAATGCTCTCCCTTCTCCTCCCCTGTCCTTCTGTGGTCCTGCAGGAAATGTTCGGGAGTATGTTTCATGCAGAGACCCTGACTGCCCTGTGAGGACCCAGCCCACCCCCACGCTGCCTCCAGAGGGCATGGCCTCTGGGCCCCCAAGAAGGATGAGCCTGGGGTCACGAGGAGTGGCCAATAGAGGAGAGCACATCCACCAGGACCAGGGCTCCTCCCTCCCCTCTCCCCCACCTCTCTCCCTCTCCTACCTCCTTCCTGGCATCTCTAGAGCCAGCCAATCTCAGCAGGAAAGAGAGCCACGTCTTCACCCTCCTGCTGAGCCTCAGGGCCCTGGCCAGAAGGAGAAAACCTCCTGCTCACCTTACTGTACCCACCCATGCCCTGCCCAAGGCAACTGACTGCCAACTTTAAGAGTGAGCCAAGAACAGAAGGGAAAGTATGACCCTGCTGACCCAGGGTGCAAAGGCCATTTGGCCTGCACAGCTTGGTGTCAGGTGGTGTCAAGCTATCACAAGACACAGAGCTGAACTTGCTTACGACTCTGTGGTTTGTCTCCTCCGGCTGCCCCAGCTTTGTTCCTGAAAGTTCTGCGCTCCTGGGACAACATGCTCCCTACAGCCCAGGAATCTCCATCTTCCTCCACCCTTCCTCCTCATCGCAAGGCTACTGGGACCTCCACTGCTATTCAGTACTTCAGACTCCAGGTTGGGGGGTTGGCCAGGGTCCTCAAGGCCACTGGAGCCAACTCCCCAGGGGCAGCCCACCCTCTGAAACACAATCACTCCCTGTGCCTTCAGGGGCTGTTCCTTTCCACTTGAGGCCAGGTAGAACTCCAAAAAGAACAGGGCGGGTAGCTACCAGAATCCTCTGGCACCCTAGTAACAGATACCAGTTATTATGCATAAATCCTTTTTGGAATCCTTCTTTGTACAGAGATGGGGAGGGGGAGGGAGTGTAGGTGCCAACTCAGGGTCAACTGGAGGGACCTGAGCCCTGTGGGTCCCCCTGACTTCAGAAATAACTCCCTCGCATCGGAAATCTGCCTTGTGCTTTTTCACTTGGCAAAGAGCCAATGATTTTAACTCTCTCTTATCAGTTTGGGGCCTGAATCCTTCAGCCATGTGGGAGAGGAAGCCCCCCAAGGACCAGCCACATCATATGACTGGGTGCAGGGTGTGACAAGGGCTGATCCAGATTGGGTCTTCCTTCACGGGGTTCCTTAACAAACTCAGGACCTGAGAAGAGGGGTATGTTTTCCATGTTTGTGAGGAGGTCACAGAGGAACCTGTTGACTTGAAAATAAATAGATTGCATGTGCAAGTGTTTGGGGAAATTTCCATGGAAGTGCACAGAAAATCTGAAGCCACACTTTGAGTATGAAGATTACTGCTTCCCTCAAGCTCCTTCAGCTCATAGACCCTGCCCAACAGGCTGGGCTGGCCCAGCCTGAAAAGAAACTTCCCAATTCATAACTTCAGCCTGACCTGCATTGTGTGTTTGTGTGTTGAGTGAGCTGGTCAGCTAGGGAGTCTTTTTAGAGTTAAAGGTGCTGGCAAAGAGCTAACAGATTCTTGGCCTTCGAGCATTGCTTCTCTGTGATTTCATTATGCCCTCTGGCTGCCAATGGAACTCAAAACTTGGAAGGCAGAAGACAATGTTATCTGGGATTCACCGTGCTCAGCACCCGAAGTGCCAATTCCAGGAGGACAAGAATTTTAGCCAATGACAACTCACCCTCCCCTACTCCACCTCCTTCAAGGTCCAACTCAGGCCCAGGAGGTAGCGGAAGGCCACAGAGCCTCCAGACACCCCAAGCAGAGTTGTCCTTTGAACCAAGTGTCTAGACAGTGAAGGTGAAATTGGAAACACACTGGGGAGAGGGAGACACTGAAGAAAACTTCACCGTTGGAATACTTTGAAAAGAACACAAGCAAATTCAAACAGACCACACTCTGGACATGACTGAGGCAGACAAGGAGGGCAGGGTGGTGAGATAATCCAGAATTTCAATCCTTTTGAATGTTCTTAGTAATACTGACCTGTGATGAGAGGGTTCCCGGGGAAGATCGGGGACTCGAGATGTTTGTGTAATTTATTTAATTTAAACAGCATCCTCCTTTTCATTTTGGTAATAAAGTGGCTTTGAAATGTGACTAAATTGCATGTTTTTGGATTGCTTTACACCAAGGCAAAGCAAATCACCTCCAGAAAAAGCTGGCCTTGCTTTGCATTGTCCTAGAGGGAAACAAGGAGCTAAGACAAATCCTCCAACCCTAGGGAAGATTTCAGTACATTTCTCTCACTGTTGATAAATCATATGGATTTTAAAAAGTGTTGTATGAAAGAGTGAAAAGACAAAGTAAACAATCTTGATTTAACAGATAGGTATTGAATGGTGCACACAATTAAAATGTATATCTCTTAAGCATGCATGAAGTATTTACAAAAGCTGATCACAGTCTAGGCTTTAAAGCATTTTCAAAAATTTCAAAGAATAAATATCCATCCATAGTCTCTAACCACAATGCATGAAAGTTAAAAATCAATTATAAAAGATAACTTGCACCAAAAAATACACATTTAGAATTTTAAAAAATACTTCTAAATAACTCAGAATCAAAAAAGAGATAATATGGAAAATTAAAAACACTCAGACTTAAACAACAATGAAAATACTACATATCAAAACTATGCAAGGAGCACCTGGATGGCTGGGTTAATAGAGCATGCAACTCTTGATCTCTGTGTTGTGGATTCAAGCCCCACGTTGGGCATGGAGATTACTTAAAAATAATAAGTTTTTTTAACTGTGCAGGGAATAGTGCTTTGAAGAAAATATATAGCCTTTAATGTTTCTACTAGAAAAGAAAAAAGATGAGTCACCTGGCTGGCTCAGTAGGTGGAACATATGACTCGTGATCACCTGATTGTTGGTTGAAGCCACATTTTGAGTATGAAGATTACTTAAAAATTGTCTTGTCCCGCCCCGGCCAGCAGGGCGGAAAATCCTTGTGGGTTCTTGATCCTGAGGGAGGGAAAGAAAGGGCAGGAGGGAGACGCACAGAGAGTAAAGACAGCACACAGTATCCGATCAAGCCTCTCCTTTATTGAGAAAACATCCTATCTTATAAAGGTTTCAAGGCGGGAAAACAAGGCAGCTGACCTAGGTCGGTTGCTAGGAAACAGGGTTAAGGGATTAAAGCTAGGGTAAAAGAGGAACCAAACTAAAGTGTTTTAGCACAGCGCCTGAGGGGCTGATACTACCCTGCCTACAGATGGTTGATCTTTGATCTTCTGGCTTCTCCTGACAGGGAGTGGTGCTCCCCTGCCTATTTTTGCAACTCCCCTGAGGGGAGTGACATATCTGGCTAGCAAATGGCCAAGCAGCTGAATCTTTGCCGCTTCCCACAGGTCCTCCCTTTTTTTTCTCTAAATTTAAAAAGGGCTTCTTCCAGAATATGATAGTATGGGCAAGGAAAGGACTGTGCCTGTCTTAGGTTGGAGACC
>NC_043702.1:151237038-151241633 GCF_006229205.1 Suricata suricatta | reverse complement strand
GGCTGTCAATGTGTTCCTTCCTCCTCTTCTCCAGGTTCCTTTTGAAGCTTCTTTTCCCAGCATGGTCCTAAAGGAAAAGACAAAGATTTCTCTCAAGGAGATTTTTTCTCCCTGGAGGACTGAGTATTTTGATCGATTTGTTTTATTAATCTCTCTGGCAGCCATCTGGCTGCATCTGTTTTTTGTGAATAAATGCAAACTGATCCTCATCCCCAGATTAAAACTGGGTCTGGACCATACCATTTGTTATCCAAAGGGTCCTTCCAAAGCACGGTAGCAAAAGTTTTTTGTGTCTCATTTTGCCAGAGACACTCAGCAGCTGAGCGTCCTTCTTTATCCAAAGTTTAAAAATTTAAAATAAACAGTGCATGGTGCAAAAGATTTCTGGGAGATCCCTTGATGGGGTACCAGTCCCCCCCTTTTATTTTATCAAGGGTATTTTTTAAAGATAGATGTGCCCATTCTACTATAACTTGTCCTTGTGGATTATAAGGAATTCCAGTGATGTGTTTAATGTGTAACTGTTGTCAAAATTTAGAGAACACAGTCCCAGTATATCCTGGTCCATTGTCAGTTTTCACTTGTTTTGGGATTCCTAACACTGATATGGCAGAAAGCATGTGTGCTACAACATGCTTTCCTGCTTCTCCAGTTTGTAAAGTAGCATATAGGAAACTGCTGTAGGTATCAATATTCGCATGAACATACTTTAGATTTCCAAACTCTAAAATGTGTGTTACATCCATTTGCCAGATGGCATTGGGCACCAGTCCTCGAGAATTTCCTCCCAAATGAGGAACAGGTAAATGCACAACACAAGAAGGACACTGTTTCACTATTTGTCGTGCCTGCTCACGGGAAATCTTAAACATGATTCTTAAGGTGCAGGCACTGAGATGATGGGTAGCGTGAGCCCTTGAGGCTGCTTCTAGTCCTGTATCCTGGGGAAGTGTGATATTATAGATTCCTTTTGTAGCTAAATCAGCCTTTTGATTACCTAAGGACAGCAGACCTGGAAGGCCAGTGTGAGCTCTTAAATGACCAATGAAGAAAGGATTTTTCTTTTATGAATTAAAGACTGAAGTCGCATAAAAAGAGGAGTGGCCCCTGAACTCTGTTTAATTTGGGCTGCAGTTTCTAGCAAGGGTACAGAGTTAGCTATATAAGCACTGTCTGTGTATAGATTAAAAGGTTTATCATGAAAAGCGGAAAAGACCGCAATAACTGCGTGCAATTCCACAAGTTGAGCAGAAGTGGACGGGGTGGAAAAGCTTATGACCTGGTCCTCAAAAGTATAAGCCGCAATACCAGTAGAGGATCCGTCAGTAAAAACTACTAAGGCCTGTGATAGGGGCTGTTAAGAGGTTCTTGTTGGGAATATAAATTCATGATTCTTAAAGAAATGTAGGAGCTTATGAGGTAGATAGTGATTGTCTATCTTACCTGAAGAGGAAGCACACGCAATAGGCCAGCAATCAGTAGTCCAAAAAAGCTGGTCAAGCTCACCTTTTGAACAGGGTTGTATGATGGAATCAGGCTCCTTGCCAAAGTACTTTACACTTTGTTCTCTTCCTAGAGCAATGAGGTCAACCACAGACAGATAGTAAGAATAGATAACCTTTGCAGGTAAGGAGGGAAGATGCACCCACATAATGGGATTATTTTGCCAGAAAACTGCTGTAGGAGTAAAAGAGGTATTGCAAATAATAAGCATGAGGGGTTGATCATAATCTATGGCAGTGACAAACTGGGAGTGGATGGCTTCTTCCACAATTTTTAATGCTTGCTGCTTCCCACAAAAAATAAAATCTTTAAAACTGAAAAGAAAAAAGGTGAAAAATAATGAACCAGATGTTCAACCACCATAGTTAGAAAAAGAAAAATTCAAAGAGAGCAAGAGGGAAAAGATAGTAATAAAAGTATAGCTAACATTAATTGAATGGTTACTCTAAGCTATGCATGCTTCCAAGTGCTTTCCATGTACCAACTCAATTAATATTCCCAACAATGCTAAGAGGGACATACTGTTATTATCCCCATTTCATGGATGAGGAAACTAAGACTCAGAAAGGTTAAATAAGTTTCCCACTCAACACAACTCTATGAACATGAAGGAGCTTAAGATTTCAACCCAAGCAATCTGGCTCTAGAGCTTAAATTCTTGACTACTACAAAGTTGAAAACTTAGTAAATGAATAAATTGCTAACAAAATATAATTTACCAAAGTGGACACTCAATAAAAACAAAAAAATGGGAGGAGGGTCACTCCTTTAATTATTTAAATTTAGTAGAAATACATGTCTCTCTCTCTCCCTTTCTCTCTCTCTATCTCTCTCAGTTAAAGTAACCCCAAAGTCACTTAACCAACTGAGCCACCCAGTTGTCTCAGTTTTGAAGTTTTTAATAAGAAATGTGCCAGTATGAGTATAAGCAGTTGATTTTAGTAACATTGGACTTAAAGTACATTAGGGGTTCGAAGTATAGGTATGTTCACTAGCAAAAGAATAGAGGGAATGAGGGTCTGGACCAAGACCCAAGTTTGATAGATCAAATGTCAAAACAATGAAGAGCAATCAACTGACCTGGCCTATCTCAAGAACAGAGGGGATTTAGGGAATGAGACCACATATCTCTCATCCCCAGGTTTCCCTCCCTCTTGCTTCCCCCCCCCCAATAAATAAACATTTAAAAAATAAATAAGTAACTTCTGCATAGAGTTTTGTGTGTGTGTGAAATTAAAGATTTTATTAACCTTATAAAAAATAAAAATAAAACAGACCCATCTTATATGTATTTGAAGACATAAGAAAAGATTGAATAACACATCATAATATTATGAGTGAATATCCCTGAATAATGATTTTTTTTATTTTTAGTATAAAAGGCAAAAGTTTAAAACTTTTAAAAGATGACATGCTGGAGTCCAGCTCCAGCAGGTCCAGGGGTCCCTGAAGGATGGACAGTGTCAGTGTGAGAGAGCGATGAGAGAGCCACATGTCTCTTTCTTGATCACCAGGCAGGCATCTCTGCTCTGTCTGCTTTGGTGTCTCTTTTTATTGATCAAGCAATGACATGCAATCAGAAAATAAGAATTATTTACACTGACTAATTCTTAGTGATAAGATGCTTTAATCATGGGAAGTGATGACATTAGAAAAATAGAAATTTTTTATAATGACTAATTTTTATGATAAGAGCTTTAATCATCATAAGTATACAGAGAACTGTCTCATTTATTTTTGCATCAGTCCCCAAGATTAAGAAAGTGACAAGCCTATCTCATTTTGTATGGGTTGGTTTTTGCCAATATTTATGACTTTGTTTTGATTAACAAATTACAACCAAGTTATGTAACACACTTACAGTGAGGTTGAGCAAATCCCAAAACCAAGAACATAACAGGATGTCTTCAGCAAAAACCAGGATAATATACATATCATTTAAGCCAGTAAAACTAAGATTAAAACATAGGTCAAGCTGTACACAGATAGGCCAGGAGCCATTTTATCAGGATCACAAACCACAAGAAAGAGAACACTTGCTAACAAGTTGTTTGAGAAGGGCCTTACTTTGATGTAAGCACAATGGAAGCGCTATGTATGTTGGCCTTGGACTTGGGTTTCTCACATCCTTATCCATCCTCATAACTGAAGTCAGCACAAGGTAGAATGCAGACCTTGGGAAGGCACTATGTTCTGTCCTTGTCTTCCACTTCTAATCTCCAGTTTAGGTTCCAATTCTCTTCAGACCAGACTCAAATGGACTATGTTTTTGACTTTGTATTTATTTCTAATCTCCAAATTAGGATCCTTTTCTCTGGGCCAGACTCAAATGCAATTTTTGTGTTTTTAACCCCGTTACGTCTATATTTTGGGTCTGCAAGGCTCATTAGAAGAGCCTTTTGTCAAATATTTATAATTTTTTGATCTAAAATCTCTTATGCAGGGACAGGAAAATGTTTTTTCTTATGGGATAACTGTGTGGGGAATATCCATCTGAGTTGGAACACTGTAAGGCCTAATTAATGACAACAGGCTTATTTTCTTTTTTTTTTTCTTTTTTTTTAAATAGTTTATTGTCAAATCAGTTTCCATACAACACCCAGTGCTCTTCCCCACAAGTGCCCTCCTCCATCACCACCTCTTTTCCCCCCTCCCCCTTCCCCCTCAACCCTCAGTTCGTTTTCAGTATTCAATAGTCTCTCAAGTTTTCTGTCCCTCTCTCTCCTCAACTCTCTTTCCCTCTTCCCCTCCGCTGGTCCTCCATTAGGTTTCTCCTGTTCTCCTGTTAGACCTATGAGTGCAAACATATGGTATCTGTCCTTCTCTGCCTGACTTATTTCCCTTAGCATGACACCCTCGAGGTCCATCCACTTTCCTACAAATGGCCATATGTCATTCTTTCTCATTGCCATGTAATACTCCATTGTATATATATACCACATCTTCTTGATCCATTCATCAGGTGATGGACATATAGGCTCTTTCCATGTTTTGGCTATTGTTGACAGTGCTGCTGTGAACATTGGGGTACATGTGCTCCTATGCATCAGCACTTCTGTGTCCCTTGAGTAAATCCCTAGCAGTGCTATTTC
>NC_043702.1:151227066-151236938 GCF_006229205.1 Suricata suricatta | reverse complement strand
GGAAAGAGGAATCAAGAAACTGATCCCATTCACAATTGCATGAAAAACCATAGAATTCCTAGGAGTAAACCTAACCAAGGATGTAAAAGACCTATATGATGAAAACTATAGAAAACTTATGAAAGAGATTAAAGAAGACACCAAGAAATGGAAAAAAATTCCCTGTTCATGGATCAGAAGAATAAACATTGTGAAAATGTCATTACTACCCAAAGCAATCTACACATTCAATGCAATCTCCATCAAAATTGCACCAGCGTTCTTCTCAAAGCTAGAACAGGCTTGTTTTCAACATGAGCAGTAGTATAGAAGGAGATACGAGTTTTGTCTCTCCTGGCAGGAGCTGTGCAACGTCTGCCATTTCCTCACTGTGACTGTGTCACCCAGTAAGGCCGGTGCAGCTCCCAGCAAAGACACATCAAAATATATGACCTTGAAACAGAGAAAGACTTATTAAGCAAGAAAACAAAAAAGACTAACCATGTAGGAAATGTGATTTGTTTTCTTTATATTTTCTTATATTGTCCAAATAATTCACAAGGGCCTAAATGCATATTAATTTTACAATCATAAAAATTTTTAAGTTTGACAAAAATTAAAAATTATGCCATTGTTCACACTTATAAAAACTAATTTCAACTCAGGGTTCCCAGATGGCTCAGTTGATTTAAGTATACAACTCTTGATTTTGGCTCAGGTTATGATCTCATGGTTTGTGGGATCGAGTCCTGAGTTAGACTCCTCTTTAAGCATGGAGCCTGACTGGAATTATCTTTTTCTCCATCTGTCCCTCTCCCACACGCATTCTTTTGCTCTCAAAAACTAAATGAATAAATAACTCATTTCAACTCTATTTTTAATGTTCTAGATCTTAAGCTGAGTGGTGAATACAGAAATGCTCATTATATTACCTTCTACACCTTTCCATATGTGTGAAATGTTTCAAAATACTGGTTTTTTTTTTTTAGTTTACTTATTTTGGGAGAGATGGAGAGAGTGTGAGCCAAGCCGAGAGGGGCAGAAAGAGAAAGAGGGAGAATCTCAAGCAGGTTCCCAGCTGTGAGCACAGAGCCAGACATGGGGATGGAACTCATGAAACTGTGAAATCATGACCTGAGCCAAATCAAGACTCCAACACTTAACCAACTGAACCACCCAGGCACTCCCAAATACTGTTTTTAGATTACTATTGAAAAGTAAATATATGATTTTAGTTTGGGGGGGGGAAGGGTGGTTTGTTTTGTTTTGTTTAAATAGGATCACTGAAATGGAGCAAAGTACTCTCTCTCTGAGCTTTGGCAAACACCCCGAGGGTGAATATGCAGCTTCGGTCATGAGTAGCTATGCAGCCCTACTATTGATTTTTTTCTATAGTAATATATGTGACTGGTGGCAGATCAGACTGTATCAAGGGATCTGAAAAGAGTGGTTTCTTCTGGTTCCAATAAATCTAATTTTATTCTCTGTGTCTTAAGCTTTTTTTTCTAAAATGACCCTTTACCCTCGATAGCTATGAAATCACATTTTATTAAATATATCAAAATTATTAAAACATAATCTTACTCAAAATCTTTCAGTCTCCATGTATTTGCCTAGAGTTGCAAAAATGCAGTAACATTAAAGTGAATTGCTAAGTAGGAGCAAGCCCTCTGAACTCAGCATCAACAGCAACATCTATAGATGGAGTAATACGGTTTCAGTTTCATCCTAAATAAAGCCAGGAGCACGCAGAGCTCCAGCACAGAATCTGGGGGGATGGTAATCAAGTCCTAAACTTCAGAAGTGAGAAGCAGACTAAAGTCTAGTAGGCTTTGTTCATTTTATTTTGCCTTTTTGCCCTTTAATTTGACTTCTCATAGAGTGATAAGGGATTTCTGAGTATCTCAAAGCAGACCAAGCGCAGGTGAACACCTGAGTTTTACCTGGGCCCTCACCTTTACCGGGGGCCCTCATCTTTATCCTACCTTTGCCTGTTCCGGGCGGAGAAACCACAACTCCCAAAAGACCCTGCGGCGCTGGGCGGAGCCTTCCCATGAATTGGTTGTTCCGAAGCCCCAGACAAGCGGCGATTGGTCAGATCTGGGGATAGGGCGGTGCTAAGGCGGCTGTGGTCATTGGAGCGGTAACGGGACGACCTCCGCGGGCTAGTCGTTGGGGTCCAAACTCGAGCTGCAGACTGGAGAGAAGCATGGCTCCGCAGCGTGTTTGCATGCTGGCCCTGGCGGCTGTGCTGCTGCTGGGTATCCCCACAAACTCCAGATCGAAGGGCCTGGGGGACCAGAAGCATCAGAGGGGGTCGCAAATCCCTTCTCAGTTCAGCCAAGGCGAGCGCTTTGCGATGAAGGAAGCCCTGAAAGGTGAGCCTGAACCTCTTCGCCCACCTATGCTCAGACACAGGTCCCTCTCTCCTTGGGCCAACCCATGCCCACTCCCTCCTCACAGGGTCCGCCACTGTAATTGGAGCTCCGCCACACACCCGAACCCAACCCTAACGCGCAGCCCTGAACCTTGTGCCCAGGTTTGCGAGTCACACTCCTGCCCCAGACCTGGCTTCTGCTGACTTTGGTGTTCCCTGCCTAGCCTGGAACTTTCCTTCCCTAGCTTCACCCTTGACCCTGTTGCCTTGGTGTCACCCAAGCCAATACTCTCTGTCTCAGTATTGCAATAGATTTTATTTGTACTTTTAACCTTTGAAAGTTTTACTTCTGTTAAATCTCTGCAGTATCTTAGTCTTATCTACCGAGGAGGGAAATTGAAGCTTAGGCCAATTAAATGACCTTCCCCAGGGACCCCACAGCAAGGACTGAGCACTGGATGATACCATCTATCGCTTGTAGGATCCTTCCAGCTCCCGATGACCCCCAGGGACGCCACAGCAAGGAGTGAGCACCAGATGATAACACCTATCACTCCAAAAAGGGACGTGGGGGGTTCCAAACTTCCTCTCCTAATTAAAAGACATCTTTCCCCTAGACCTCAAACCAAAGTTAAAAACTCATTTGCCTTCTCAGTGTGCATTTTCCAGGAGAAAAGAGGAAAGTTTCTGCTGAGTGCTAGATCCTGTGGGATAATGACATCTTTCTCTCCACTGGGCTTAGCTCCAGTCTTTTCCCTTTCAATAAGTAGTGGATCAAAAGAAACTGCCTACACAGACATGTGCAGGCAGATGCAGGGACCAACAGCTAACCCCTGTGATTGAATATATATTGTGCATGTGCTTGAGCAATTGGCCAGGAGGCAGAGTAGAGCTTTCCCAAAGCACAGGACGAATAGTTCATTCTCTGAAATCCCATGGGCAGCTGCTCACCAGAGTCTCTTTACCCAGAAGAAAGCAAAAAGCTTTCTTATTTAAAGGACCCAAAGTAGGGACCTAATAGTTATATGCGTCCTGCTCTAGCTCTGAACAGAAGGCAAAACACTTGAGTTCAGATTTTGAGTTTGCCTCATAGAAGTTCATCTTTTTGAGCCTTGACTTTCCCATCTATAGGGTGGGCTGTGATGTAGGGTTGATCGTTAGAAAAACTAACTGTAGAGGTGTGAGAAATAAGCCCACTGACCCAATCAAAGGAGGGACACGGAGACTTGGAGCAGAGTAATGTGAGGTTTTAATCAACATTCTTGCAAGAGTGGGTGTCTGATGGACAGGCACACTGGGGCAGTTACAGCAGGCAATCTATCTCCTAGCGTGCAGCTCCCTTCCTGATTCCTCATTGGCTGAGTACTGCAGAGATTGTAGCCTTACCCAGAAGTCGCGTATGCCCACATAAGGCAAAGTGGTTGGAACAAATGTCCATTCCTCGAGGTGATGCAGAGACTTCAGTTCTTTGGCACATGCTCATTGCAAAACCTGTGAAATGGAGAGGGAAGAAGCAGGAAGTGAAGTGTCTAAGGGTTTGGGACTCCATTGGGGTGGCGGTGGGAGTTCATACATATTTCCAATAGGCTGTAAACTTATTGTTAACTAGGCAGCACAGATTTTATTTCATATTTCTGAGAATGAATCATCCCACTTCTCATAATCCCTCCTCTTCTTTTCTAAGTGGATTCCATTTTCATTTATAGGTTATTTTGGGCGCAAGGCACAGATGTTTGTTTCTTAAGAGGAATCTTGCCTGAGTTCAGCTCCAGCAGGTCCAGGGTTCCCTAAAGGATGGACGGTGTCAGCAAGAGAGAGTGAGAGAGCCTCGAGTTTCTTTCTGAGCACCAGGCAGGCATCTCTTCTCTGTCTGCTTTGGTGTCTTTTTTTCATTAGTCAAGCAATAACATGACATAAGAAAATAGAATTTCTTTGTGATACGATGCTTTGATCAGCAAAAGTATACAGAAACAGGTTTTACAGAAGTATTTTTGTAGAACCATCCCATTTATTTTTGGCATTGGTCCCCCAGAACAAGAAAGTAACAAACTTATCATATTTTGTATGGGCTGGTTTCTTGCCAATATTTATGACTTTGTTTTTAATTAACAAGTTATAACCAAGTCATGTAATACACTTACAGTGAGGTTGAGTAAATCTTATAACCAAGAGAATAACAGGATGTTTTTAATAAAACAACAAGATAATATAAATATTACTTAAGTTAGTAATGCTAAAATTAAAACATAGGTTAAATTGTATGTAGATAGGCTAGGAGTTATTTTATCTAGCTCATTAACCACAAGAGAAAGAATGCTTGTTAACAAGTTGTTTGAGAAAGCCCTTTCTTTGATGTAAGCACAATGGGGGCCCTGTGTGTATTAGCCTTGTATCTGGGTTTCTAGTTTCTTATCGATCCTCTTAACTGAAGTCAGTACAAGGGAGGGTATTTGTGACTCCAATTAGCAATGGTATATGCAGCAACTTATGTCCGGTCCTTGTCTGTTTCTTATCTGTAAGTTAGGCTCTTCTTCTCTGGTCCAGAGTTAATCGTAATTCTTGTGTTCTTAGCCCCCCTTATGTCTTGGGTCTGCAAAGCTCATTAGAAGAGCCTTTTGGCAAACATCTGCAGCGGTTTGATCTGAAATCTCTTATGCAGAGGCGCCTGGGTGGCTCAGTCAGTTAAGCCTCCGGCTTCGGCTCAGGTCATGATCTCACAGTTTGTGCATTCAAGCCCTGCGTTGGGCTCTGTGCTGACAGCTAGTTCAGAGCCTGGAACCTGCTTCAGATTCTGTCTCCCTCTCTGCCCTCCCCTGCTCACACTATCTCTCTCTGTCTCTCAAAAATAAATTTAAAAAACATTTAAAAAATTTAAGCTCTAATGCAGGGACAGGAATATTCTTTTTCTTATGGGCTAACTGTGTGGGGAAGCATCAGTCTGATTTGGAACATTGTGAGGCCTAATCAGTAACAGCAGTCCCATTCCCAATATCAGCCAATAATAGAAGGAGATACCAGTTTTGCTTCATGGCAGGAGCCATGCAAACGTCTGCCATTTCTTCGCTATGACTGTGTCACTACCCCCAGCGGGGTTTGCTGTGGTCAGATGCTCCCAGCACTGTTCCAAAATGTGTGTGTGTGTTTGTTTGTTTGTTTTCCACCCAGGGACCTCAGGCCATAACCTTTTCCCTCTCTGCCTACTGAATTCCATCTTTTCTATCATAGTCCCCCCTTTGAACACGTGACTCCTAACGGCCATATTTTTCTAAATATGCAACAGCTTCTACAAATGACATACAAAAAAGAATATTAGACTAACAAGCATTAATATCCCAAATGCAATGTCTCCTAGGAAGGAGGCCACACCATGGGAAGACGCACTGTAGCCATCCAAAAAGCCCGTGACCTGTCTGGTCATTTTTAAAAATTTATTTACCTGTAGCTTTCCTTCCCTCTTCCATATTTATTTTGATCTTGTAATATACTTAGAATAACTAAGCATTTCAACTAGTTTTTGGTACTCAATCTTCAAATCTTCCTTTGGCCATCCAGTTTGCATTGGAACAACTCCATAGGGCATATTGAATTTTACCTCTTGGAAAGACTGATCTTTGATATTCAGATCACTATAAGTTTAGGCAATTGTTCATCTGTCCTGGAGCTAGTAACACTCTAGTCCCTAAATCAGTCATAACTGTCTCTTCTGAGTGAGGGAATAGGGCTCTCTGGCATTACCCAAAAAATGCTGGGGAAAAAAGTCACCCCCCATATGCACCCAAGTGGCTGAGAGAAAAATTGAGTCATAAGTTTTCTGGAGACGCCCAGAATGTACTGTGTTTGGATGGTTGGCCGGGAGTGGAAAGGAAAGGTGGCTCCAGTGTCAAGAAGGAAATAAACCAGTTTTCCTTCTATTTTCAGAGTTACCCAAGGCTCTGGATTTTCAATAGTTGGTTCAAGGGAGCCACCGTGAAGAACCCCAGGTCCCACCTGTCTCTTTCAGGGACACTGGTCATCTGAGCCCTTCATATTAAGGTCCCTGAGGCATTCAGATTTTCCAGTGACTATCTCCACACCAGGGGCATGGCCTAAGGGGTTTTGACTTCCATTGTCCCCTCTGACATTCTTGTTTCCAGTGCTGTGATTGGCCACATAAATGGCACTTGGTGCCAGGACCTCAGGAAGTCTAGGCTGACATAGTGCATAAGGCTGCGACTTAGGCCTTAGATTTTTTTTTTTAAGCCTCCTTTCCTGTTCCTTATTCTCCTCTCCATCTCAATTGTAATATGCCCAATTGGTAGCTCGTAAGAGCTTCTCCAGGGTTCCTTCTGGGCCAACAGCTGTTTTTGCAGCTTCCTTCAAATATCTGGGGCTGAACGAGTGACAAATATGTCCTTTAGAATCGTCTCAGCTTTGGGGGGTATCAGGGAGATAGCCATATATTTAACTTTAACCTTTCCAGGAATCCCACCAGGCTCTCATCCTATGTCTGTAAATGGTGGCTAATTTAGCATCATTTAAGGGTTTAACCTTAGGCCTCCTTAATTTCTCCAATACACAACTTGGAAGGGGCAGCGATACCACTCCCTAGTGGGATTATCATAGTCCCACTTAGGATCTTGGGGCAGAACTGCCTGAACCCTAGTAGGGAACTGGAAGTTCCTTATAGGACCTCCAGTCCCCTGATAATTAAGGAGTTGCCCGTCCCCATATCTCTCTTAGCCGCTGCCAAAACATCACGCTTTTCTGTCTCATTAAGAGTCTAATTCAGCAAAAGCATTGTATCTTTCCAGGTCAACTCAAAAACATACCTAATATTCTGAAAAGCCTGTATACTTACCCGGATCATCAGAAAATTTACCCATTTTACCTGTCTTAAGTCTTGCAATGAAAAGAGTACTTGTAAATCTTCTCTTGGTGGTGCCTCCCGGTGTTTCTTCTCCGGCACTCTAGCTTCTTGTAGGAGCTACACACCTGCTGCATTATGCGGAGGGCCCGGCTAAGGTGGACAGCAGGGAGCAGCCTGGATATACGGATCAAGGACCCAGGGAGAAGGGTGAGCTGGAAGACTTCCCTTCCTCCTTTTCTAGGTCTGCTTTGGGCACAAGCAAGGGTCCCTCAGTTTCCTCCCTTCATCATTGTGAATCCTTAGAAAGGGTTGCCAGTAAGGCCAGGACCAACCTTACACACATCTCAGTTTTCTCTTGAGGCCCCAAAAACACTGGACATAGGGGACTACTCCCCACTTCCCTTCACATTGCAAAACAAGCCAAACTGTAGCGTAGCATTATAATTGATAATTCCCTATGGCAGCCTGATTTCCTCCTCCAGTTTGTATTGGGACCACGTCTTGGTGCCAAAGAAAATGAATGGCTTTTTCTTTAGGGTTTGTGGATCAAAATCATCCCAGTTTTTCAGAATATATCCCAAAGGAGTATTGGCCTTGGTTGGGGAATTGCCCATCTCGAGGAAGAAGAAGGGAAAGGTTTCCCTTATCTCAGTTTCCTATAGCAGGCCAGGAGAAACCTCATCTCTTGACCCTGACCATTGGCCAGGAGAAGCCTCATCTGTTGGCCCATGTTTTGGCTGGCTATTCAATTGGAAGTCAAAAGCCCTGTCAGTCTTGCGAGGTGCTGGGAATAGTTGCTCTCACCCAGGCTTGGCCCCACCACTGGGAATTGACCTGTCTTCCCCAGTTTCTCCTACCCCTCCAGTTTCCTGCCTGCAGGACTTTGAGAGTATCAACTGTGACCAAGCAAGATTCCCTTGGTTGTCGAGGGATGCATTAATAATTTTATTTTGGCCCAACTGTCATTTACATATCAATCGTAATAAAGCTGTTCCTCTTTACAAATATGTTTTAAAAGGCTGGCAAAAACCTTTTCCTAAAGATAAAATGAGGCGTTGAAGGGGGCTAAAAGGGCAAAAGCTGAGGTCTATTCCCTTGTCTTTTTTTTTTTTCCAGCAGTGCTCACACAAATATGTTCCAACCGTGTGGGTGTCCATTTTAAAGCCACTAGATCGGTAGAAGTCGGCATACACTGGACTAAGTGTAGCCAAATGGCTCCGGTGTTATCCTGGTAAAAGCCCTTCAAAGTCATGGTCATCCACTCCTCTACCTTGCAAAATAATTCAAAAGAGAGAGATACCCAGCCCTTTTGATTCAAATCTTAGTTTTTTCCATCTTTTTGGGCAGGCAAAGGAGGAAAAAACGTTTACCTTTTTTTTCTTAAAAGCAGACCAACAATCTTGTCTTTTTAACAGAGTAAAGCAGAATTTTAATCTTATGCCAGCGTACTTGTAAAATCTGTTCATTTTAACCTTTGTCCATCCTGACCACACATAAAATTCCTTTCTGAAGATTTCCCTTTACAAACCTACAACTTTCCTTTGCATTTAGATTTTGTCCCAAGCCATTCCTCTCCAAACAACAGTCTCATTTAGGGCAAAATTATTTTCTTTTACCTCCAACAAAAATGTATTTCCATTTTTTTGGTAATTTTTTTACATATCTAATTTTACATGCAAAATTGCTTTTCTTATTTCCATCAAACTTAAGTACGCTTACCAGAATTTAACTCTTAGAAACCTTAGTCTCCGATGAAAACTCAGTTACCAACTGAGAACTGTTACACTCGAATTTTTTTGGATGGCAAGTTCATGAATCAATTAAGCACAAAACAGGTTTTCCATAGTAAAATCTTAAAGCATAAAGCCTGTTGACCAGACCCAATAGACTTAGTTTCTCTGAAAGAAGTCAAAAGCACACACCTACGTTTAGTAATCAGTGCTTTAGCTTTTATCTCATTAGACATCCAATGGATTCAATCTCATTTATCATACTAGCAAAAGTTTAAAGTTTCAGGTTACCAAAGACATTGAAAGCTATCTTAATAACTACCCATGAAAACCTTGAGACAGACAGAATTTACCATCATTTTAAGCCATCTTTTTGCTAACAAACTGTGGCAGAGATAACATGAGCTCATTTGACCTTTAGCAAACCTTGGTAGAATAAAAGTTTCATATTTAACACTGATAACTCTAAAGACAGGTTTGTCTTAATTAAATCAACAAACTTAAATTGCTTTAAACACCAAATATGTTGATTTCATGGGTGGGAGGAGGAGCCAATGGTGCCTGAGGCAATGAGGGTGGTACAGGACCCAGTTATGTAGGCTGCATCGAAGGTGGTGCAGAAACAGGAGGGGAGACAGGGCAGAAGGCAGACAGAGGATTTCCGGTTCTAAACTTTGTCAGCTGGGACAGGGGAGCTGACGCCATGTCTCCTCCCTGCCCCCCTCCCCCCACCCAACTAGTGGAATTAGGCAGTCCATGTCAGGGAATTTCCCCACAAAGCTCTAAAATGGAGTTTTGTCCATTTCTTCTGTGTTGTCCAGTTTGTTGGCATATAGTTTTTCATAGTAATCTCTGATGATTGCTTGTATTTCTAAGGGGTTGGTTGTAATAGATCCTTCTTCGTTCATGATTTTGTCTATCTGAGTGCTCTCTCTTTTTT
>NC_043702.1:151105966-151226966 GCF_006229205.1 Suricata suricatta | reverse complement strand
TAGCAGCAATGTCAACAATAGCCAAAACATGGAAAGAGCCTATATGTCCATCACCTGACGAATGGATCAAGAAGATGTGGTATATATACACGATGGAGTACTACATGGCAATGAGAGGGAATGACATATGGCCATTCGTAGGAAAGTGGATGGACCTTGAGGGTGTCATGCTGAGTGAAGTAAGCCAGGCAGAGAAGGACAGATACCATATGTTTGCACTCATATGTCTAACAGGAAAACAGGAGAGACCTAATGGAGAACACGGGGGAGCAGAGGAAGGAGAGAGAGTTGGGGAGAGAGAGGGATGTAAAATTTGAGAGACTATTGAATGCTGAAAATGAACTGAGAGTTGAAGGGGAAGGGGGAGGGGGGAGAAGAGGTGGTGGTGATGGTGGAGGGCACTTATGGGGAAGAGCACTGGGTGTTGTATGGAAAACAATTTGACAATAAAATATTATGGAAAAAAAATAAAATAAAATAAAATAAAATAAAATGGAGTTTTGACAGCTGCTTGAGAATATTCCTGAAAGTCCCCATCCTGAGGTTGACTAACCACAGTTGGCTCCAATTATCAGCCATTAACCTGAGAAATGAATGAAGGAGAAGCCTTCACATATATTAGGAGGAAGAACAAAGAGAAAGAGTCTATCCCCTTTGTCAAGGATGGTCTATATTTCCTCTAGCAACCTCGGTTCTATTAGGAGGAGGCCTGTTTAGATAATAGCATCCAATATATGAGGTTGTTAGCCTGTACTTTGCCCTCAGCTTGCCCCACGCTCCCTCATCACCTATATTTCCATTTTCCTACCTTAGTCCATGCACAGTTACCGGTTGCCATAGTATCTGTATTTTACCCTTTCCCCAACATCACTCCTTCTGTCTCCAAACGCAAAAAGTCTCGAGCTCCATGGATCCCGCCAGGGGCCAGCGGCCTTCCCACAGGAAGGTCGCCCAAACCTAGGTGGGACACATCTCCCCTGTCACAGGAGGACCTGGACCCCGTGGGTCGAGGTGAATCCCGCACAGCCCCCAAATATGAGAAAAAGCCCATGGACCCAGTCAAAGGAGGGATGCAGAGACTCGGAGCAGATTGAAGTGAGACTTTAATCAACGTTCTTGCAAGAGCGGGTGTCTGATGGACCCGAACATTTGGGCAGTTACAACAGGCAATATATCTCCTTGCCTGCAACCCCCTTTCCTGATTCCTCATTGGCTGAGTACTGCAGAGGTTACAGTCTTACCCGGGTTTGCCTATGCCCACCTAAGGCAAAAAGTCCGACTGGAACAAACGTACATTCTTTGAGGTGATGCAGAGACTTCAGTTCTTTGGCGCATGCTCATTGCAAAGCCCATGAAATGGAAGAGAAGCAGCAGGAAGTGAAGTGTCTAAGAGTTTGGGACTCCATTGTGGGGGTTCGGAGCGTTCATACATATTTTCAATACATTGTAAACTGGACGCCACAGCTTTTATTTGGTACTTCTGAAAATGAATCATTTCACTTCTCCCAAGGGATCGGTTTGTGTTTTATAAGCCTTCCCTTGACAAATACACTGCCTAGGTGCATTTGCTCTTCTCAGTGTTGGGATATCTAATGAAACATTCTCATAATTTATTGTGTTCTCCCCCCCCCATTGGTGTTTACATGTAATAATGGAATGCTACAGTCAAAGGCCTTCAAGGCTCAAAAGGACAAACCTAATGACAATTCGGTAAATTGGATAAGATTTAAAAAGTGGGTAAAGTGGATGACATTATTTAGGACTGAGGAGTTTTTTGGGAGCCTCTAAATCTACCACTTCCCAGGCATCATGTGCCCCAAAAAGCTGGCCTTGGCTGAGAGATCAGTGAGACTGGATGGGTCAGTCTATGAGGAACAAGCCTGCTCATCCATGTAGGACGCAGGGTAGTGGGCCCCTCTGGCTCATCAAAGGGACGATGGTCTCAGAGGCAGAGGGAGACTTAGAAGCAATTTATAGCAGCTTCCTACTTAGGGTTAGGGTCCCAAATCTACTCCTGTCCACCTCCCCTACCCCCATCTTGAACTTTATCTTAAGAATTGTATTAGCCTAAACAAACACGAACCGCGAGGGTTTAAATCTCAGTTCTGCTGCTTGCCTCAGGACAGTCCTGAGCAGCTCACCTAACTCCTCTAAGCTTATTTTCTCCCCTTCAAATTAGGGGAAATAGCAGTGCCCTCCGTATAGGATTGTTCTGACCTCCATAATAAGTTCATGAATGCTAAAGAACTTTCTATGCCCAGAGGGCCAGGGGAGAAGCAATGGTTGTTTTCACCTCTAATCTTCCATCTTTTGACTGCCTGATCCTGACAGGTGCCATCAAGATTCCAACAGTGTCTTTCAGCCCCTCCATGTTTAATGCAACAGCCCTGGCCGAGTTCGGAGAATACCTTCGTTCAGGTCAGCCACAAGCTGCGGAAGGGGGTGGGGAGCTGGGGGGGACCAGTAGCCCTGGAGACATGATTCTTTCACAAGATGATAAAGAAGCTTCTGTTACTGACCAGAGGACAGCCAAATTCTGTGGGCCTATTTTGAGTGTATACACCATGGGGAGGAATAGAAGGTCTCCAAGGGTCAGAATGGTGGCAGAGTACAGACTATAGATTTATTTGGCCTTTGAAGAGGTCCCTGGGTGGTTCAGTTGATTAGACGTCTGACTCTTGATTTAGGGTCAGGTCATGATCTCACAGTTCGTGAGGTCAAGCCTGTGTCAGGCTCTGTGCTGGCAGCATGGGACCTTCTTGGGATTCTTTCTGTCTCTCCTTTGGTCTCTGCCCCTCCCTTGCTAGCGCTCTCTCTATTTCTCAAAATAAATAAGTAAATATCTTTTTTTTAATGTTTTTTATTTATTTTTGATACAGAGAGAGACAGAGCATGAGAGGGGGAGGGGCAGAGAGAGAAGGAGACACAGAACCGGAAGCAGGCTCCAGGCTCTGAGCCCACTGTCTGCACAGAGCCTGACGCAGGGCTTGAACCCACGAACGTGAGATCTGACCTGAGCTGAAGTTGGAGGCTTAACCGACTGAGCCACCCAGGCGCCCCAGTAAATATCTTTTTAAAACCTTATTAAGGCACCCAGGTGGCTCAGTCAGTTCAGGTCATGATCTCACGGTTCATGAGTTCGAGCCCCACGGCAGTCTGTGTGCTGACAGCTCAGAACCTGGAGCCTGCTTCAGATTCTGTGTCTCCCTCCCTCTGTCTCTATTTCTCCCCCACTTTTTTCCTCTCAAAAATAAACAAACATTAAAAGAAAAGAAAAAAAAATTTTAATTATTTGGCCTTTGAAAAACTAAGACACATAGCTGTTGGGTTGGAGTTTGAACTCTCCTGATCTTTGCCCTAAATATGTATCAAGTCAATAAATATGCTGCAATCCAGAGGTAGGGCTAGGAAAGGAAATAAAAGGCACAGCATAAGGAATAAGAAGGCCTAGGAATTCTTTCTTCTGTCCAAGTCTCCAGAACTACACCCCATGTGCCTCCCACCCCTACCTCTGTATACACACCTACACATCTATGCACATACTCCACACCCAGGCCCTTTCTTGGATTCTTTACTGCCCCACTTCTGAGCTTTGAGGCAGTCAGCAGCTTTGAGCTGCCACATCAGCCCCTCACTCCCACCACCAATGAGCTGCAGAAGGGATGGGTCAAGAAAAAAAGGAGACTTGGAACTCCCCACTCCATGTGTGAAAAGCTCACGGAAAGTAGTGAGACCGTCTTCCTAAATCTTCCCAATAAAAAACAAGCTTCTCCAAAGTTGTTGGGGGTGGAAGGAGCTGGCCTAGGTACAGCAAGTAACCGTCTCTCTACCACTATCTGAGTAACTGACCCTGAGAACATCCACACCCTCATGCAGAAATATGGCCTTGACACTAGACAGAACAAGTTCTTTCTTTCTTCTTTTTTTAATTAAGGGTCATGCTTGGTCCCAAGTAATTTGGATATCAGAGACTACTATATTTAAAATTTAACTGGGGTGCCTGTGTCGCTCAGTCGGTTAGGCGTCCGACTTCGGTTCAGGTCATGGTCTCATAGTTCGTGAGTTCAAGCCCCATGTCTGGCTCTGTGCTAACATCTACTTCAGATTCTGTGTCTCCCCCTCTCTCTGCTCTTTCCTCGCTTGCTCTGTCTCTCTCTCAAAAATAAACATTAAAAATAAATAAATAAAAGAAAACACACCCCTAGCATCTGTACAGCCCTGTAGCATATACTTGAGATAACATGTTAGAGGTCCGACCAAGTCAGATCTTAATCTTTTAGCTGTCATAATGATGGAATCTTGATGTGCACATTATTATATAGTAGTAACACATTAAAATATGAGGAAGACGAATTTTAGAGATCTTCTTGGCAAATCAGAAATTTGCTCCAGAAGGCTACCTAAAGGACGCGTAGGTTTTCATGAAAAGGGACAGGGGTGGGCATATTCTATCAAATGGTAGAAAAACCAAAGGAAATTATTAAATCTGGCTTCCTCACTGCTTTCCATCCCTTTGCCTCTAGTCTTTCCTACAGTTTTCAAAACCAGGTTTATCCAGCATGAAGTCATAGGAGAATACAGTCACCTGTTCACCGTCCAAGGCTTGGACCCCAGCCTGCAGCCCTACATGCTGATGGCTCACAGTGACGTGGTGCCAGCCCCTGACGAAGGATGGGAGGTGCCCCCTTTCTCCGGATTGGAGCGTGATGGCTTCATCCATGGCCGAGGCACACTGGACAACAAGAACTCTTTAATGGTGAAGCACTTTGTTCCCTTCACCTTGGGGCCCTAAGGATTCTCCCAGGAACGCGAGCTCTCCCCTGACCCCCGGGGAGGCAGGAGGTTATGGGAGAAAGAACCTTGGCTCCAGGAGACTTGAGTCCAGCTAACACTTTTCTAGGTCTTGATTTCTCAACTGTGAAATATGGGCTAGAGTAGACGATCTCTAGGGATCCTTGTAACTCTGACAGTGACACATTTATGCTTTCCTCCAGGTGGCAAATGTTTCATGCAGAGCTACGCTTCCTCACATCCCATCCCCCACAACCACTTGAATTTGTTCTCCTTCAAGAGAGTCTGTCTGATCCCACCAGCTGACTGTCACTGATGTCCTGATACTCCCTTTTCCTTTGTGCTTCTGTCCTCCCCAGGCAATCCTGCAGGCCTTGGAGTTCCTGCTGATCAGAAACTACATTCCCCGAAGATCTTTCTTCATTACTCTGGGCCATGATGAGGAGGTAGAGCCTCCTTACCCTATAAACTATCTCTAAGACCCCTGTTTGGAGTTGGGGGGAGAGTGTTTAGCTCTAGTCCAGCTTGCTTCCCAACTGTAGGGTCTCCAGAATATGGTGTGGTGGTGGGCAAACTTCTCAGGGTACCTGTGTGCCAAAGAGATCTAAATCCCCTGACCAAGATGCAGATTCCCAGGCCCTGTGCCATAGATTGACATTTGTTGTTAAAAGACTTTATATGTCTTAGAGCACTTTTAGGTTCACAGCAAAAATGAGAAGGTTTCCAGATTTCCCTTATGCCGCCTCCCCTCACACATGCACAGCCTCCTCCATTATCTACATTCCCACCAGAGTGGTGTTTGTTAACAACCGATGAACCTACACTGATAACTCATAATTACCCAAAGCCCTAGTTTATACTAGGGTTTACTCTGGGTGTACATTCTGTTGGTTTGGATGATTGCATAATGACATGTGTCCACCATGATAGTCTCACACAGAATAGTTGCACTGCCCTAAAAATCCTCTGTGCTCCACCTGTTCATCCCTCTCTCCCTCCCCCAGCCCATGGAAACCACTAATCTTTTTCCTGTCTCTGTAGTCTTGCCTTTTTCCAGAATGTCCTATAGCTAGACTCATACAGTATGTAGTCTTTTTGGATTGGCTCCTTTCATTTAGTGACATGCATAGATCTGATTTTCTAACCGGCTCCCTGGTAAGATCTGAGGCAAGCAGGTGTCCCATCAGTGACACCTCAGAAACACTGATGTGACAGAAAGAGAACCAACAGGGAGCAAGGAATCAATGTTTTATTTCTAGTGATGTCACTTACTTTGACCTCGGGCCAGTCACTTCATTCCATGGTTCCCAGTCTCCTCATTTGTGAAATGAGGGCGGTTTGGCCCTTTCGGCTGTGACATTCCAAGATTCTGTGAAGCAGGATTATGTAGGTCCCTGGCCCTCCCTCGCCCCTACAGGAAGGAGACTGGGCAGGGAAGTTCTGGAGTCCCTAGCAATACTGGATGGGTTTTCATTAGCTATTGGAGGTCTGGCTGAGGAGGACTGTGGGTGTGGTTTCCATGTTTACAGGTCTCAGGCCACAATGGGACTCAGAAGATTTCAGCCCTGCTACAGGCAAGGGGTGTCCAGCTAGCCTTCATTGTGGATGAGGGTGGCTACATCTTGGATGGTATCATCCCCAACCTCCAGAAGCCCTTTGCCATGTGAGTAAAGAACCCCATTCCCCCCATCTTGGAAGATGTTCTCATCCCATTTCAGATGACCCCAGCCTGGTGTCTGTAGGCCACACTAAGGCAACTCTTCATTTTACCCCTCTTGAACTGAACTTCAACCAGTTCTGGGCTCCCCCTTCCCTTTCTCCTCTAGTGTATATTGTTGAAAGCAGCATGAAGCCAACCTCCTAACCCACCAAACCACTGTGCAGATGAGCCCGTGGGCCCATGTGCTGATTCAAGGTGGGAGTAAGTCAGAAGGGCCCTCTGATCCTCTTCTACAGGGTTTCAGTCACAGAGAAGGGTGCAATTAGTCTCATGCTGCAAGTAAACATGACTCCAGGCCACTCTTCAGCTCCTCCAAAGGAGACAAGCATTGGTATCCTCGCAGCCGCTGTCAGCCGGTAAGCAACGCCTGTCTCTGCTCCCTTGCCAGACTCGAGTTGGAGGACCCAGCATGTTCCCACTTTGAGTCTGAAGAGGCTATGCTTCCTGGCCTGAAGCTGGGCTGAGAAACCACAACGGGCGCCACACAGAGGGCAGAGCCACCAGGAGCCAAGCAGGGGGGTAGAGGGCAGAAGAGGATCTACCCATATTGTAAGTAAGAGGTGGCCAATAAAAGCTAGGTCAGGACATAAGGACTGCAGGCTGTAGGTGAGCACAGCAGGTCGGTAACAAGAGAGCTTACCCCTGGCTGGGTTTTCTTAGCAAAGTGGGAAGAACTATATTAATTCAGTTAAGTGTGTAAATGATTATCTAGCAATGTTGAAGGCTTTGTGCCCAGTGATGGGCATACAATGGTGGAAAAACCAGGCAGCCCCTTTCCTCAAGGAATTCACAGTTTGCAGCAGAGACCAATAATTGTGCTACACCTTGGGAGGTGACATGAGAGGAAGGGTTGCCTCCTTGGACTTGGTAGACAGGGACAGCTTCTTCCGATGGACTAGAGGTGGTTCCACTTGGGCTTGGAGATCTCCCAATGGGTGGGTCAGTGGAGGTGATAAGAAGGTGAGTGGGGGACCTCCTGGCCAGGCCTGTTGAAAAATCTTGTCTCCTTCCTTCTCTTCAGACCGCTGAACTTTGACTTGAGTTGGGGAAGTCTTGACAACTTCATTTCTCTTCCAGACTGGAGCAGACGCCACTGCCGAACATGTTTGGAAGCGGACTGCTGAAAGAGATGTTACAGGAACTGGCGCCTGAGGTGGGAGAAGGAGTCTCACGTGCCCTTGGTCAGCTGTGGAAGAGGAAGAAAGGGGGGCAAAAAAGTAGCGTCTAGAGTAAGAGAAGGGCCCACTGCTGACCAGTGCTCTGCACATTCTCACCTACTCTCAGCCCGAGGCTGAGCCAAGGCATAACGGTCTGGCCTGGTCCCAACGCTTTGGTGCTTTTCTAGACCCTAAGACCTGACACAACCAGGTGCCCTTTGGGAGCTGGTTCCCACCCATCCTTGAGGCTACGATTGAGGGACTTCAAGGCAGACATGAAGCAGGGAGAGACCAGGCCTCAGGTACAGTGACCCTGTTAGGCTGACCCCTTCGAGATTGGCTGACCTGGTTCTTTCCTTTGCAGTTTCCCTTCCCTACCAATATAATCTTGAGCAACCTGTGGCTATTTGGGCCCCTTGTAAGCAGGTAAAGTTTAACCTTTCCTTCTCTCTCATCCTCTCCCCACCGCCCCCGCCAAACCTACTTAACTGGGCCTGACTATGCATCCTTTAGCCACCAGATGCTACATCTAGTTCATATATAGGATGTCCCTCTTAGTCGTAAAGATCTCCAAAATTCAGGAAAGTGGGTGACCTTCAACCTGTGCTTTCTTCACATGAGGTGGTTTTCCTAATGTCTGACCTTTGTCCTCTTGCTTTAGGATATTAGAGAGGAATTATATAACCAATGCACTGGTCAGGACCACCACGGCACTCACCATGTTCAATGCAGGAGTCAAGGTAACATCTCCTGGATCCTCCCCTATACCTTTCCTTCAGTGCCCACCCACCCTTCTACCTTCTGGCTTTATCTCCTGTCTCCTTCCTTCTCAGATTACAGTTTGAATAATAGGAAGGCCCAATGCTGAAGTGTACAGTGATATCAGTTGTGTAAGCCTCAAGAGCCGGTGGTCTAGCTGAGATCCATAAACCTTTGGAAATTGCAGATTTTATATATGTGTATTTTAGGGGGTTTCCATGGCCCCTCTCAGGTTCCTTGGGTCTGTACCCCTTCAAAATCAAGCATTACACTGGTATGAAGGAGGGTTATTTGAGAGTTAATTTTTGTGAACTATACTCATTCAACATGTTACATACTTACCTAGCATTTTGGTCATGTAAACTAAATGCTCTACGTTTTACCATCAAGGCTCTTTTAACTGTTCTACATTATACTTTGGAAGATTTTTCCACCTAACAAATTTCATAAGGGACTAATGTCTTTTCCCCTTTTCAATCCTGAGTTGAAAGAGAGAAACTCACCTGCCATTTACAAAATCTATAATAACATTCATGGGGCACCTGGATGGCTCAGTCGGCTGAGCATCCAGCTTCAGCTCAGGTCATGATCTCACAGTTGGTGGGTATGAGCCCTGTGCCAGACTTTGTGCTGACAACTAGCTCAGAGCCTGGAGCCTTACTTCAGATTCTATGTCTCTCTCTCTCTCTGACTCTCCCCTGCTTATGGCTGTCTCTCTCTCTCTCTCTCTCTCAAAAATAAATAAAACATTAAAAAAGTAAAATAAAATAACATTCATGATATATACAACCCATAAAATGTATTTCCCAAAGTACATTAAATATCTTTGTTATTTAATTTTATTTAATGTTTACTTATTTTTTTAATTTTTCCATGTTTTTATTTGCAAGTATTCTGAATGAGTTTTTCCCACATAATGGTGTATATTATGGTTTTGGTTTTTTCTTTATTTTATAGTTTATTATCAAGTTGGTTTCCACATATCACCCAGCGCTCATCCCCACAACTGCCCTCTTCCATGACCATCACCCCGCTTTCCCTCTCCCCCTCCCCCATCAGCCCTCAGTTTGTTCTCAGTATTCAAGAGTCTCTCGTGGTTTTCCTCCCTCCCTCTCCCCAACTATTTTTCCCCTTCCGCTCCCCCATGGTCCTATGTTAAGTTTCTCCTGTTACACTTCTGAATGAAAACATATGGTATCTGTCTTTCTCCGCCTGACTTATCTCACTTAGCATGACACCCTCGAGTTCCATCTACATTGCTACGAATGGCCAGATTTCATTCTTTCTCATTGCCATGTAGTATTCAATAATGTGTAATCTTAGCAAACATAAATTCTATAAAGTTTGCATAAGTTTTGAGTGAATTAATACTTTGATAGATTTTCTTTTTTTCCAAGAACCACTTTTTGGCAAATTGGTCTGTTTCCAGTTGGATTAGCCACGAAGGGGCATCTCTGTTTAAAGGAACGGGGTGCCTGGGTGGTTTAGTCAGTTGAGCATCCAACTCATGATCTCCGCTTAGGTCTTCATCTCAGAACCATGAGTTCAAGCTCCACACTGGGCTCTACGCTGGGCACGAAGCCTGTGAAGGAAGGAAAGGGAAGGAGCGGGGGAGACAAGGAAGGAAGAAAGAAGGAAGCCACAGCCACACTGGGTAACACGGGCCTAGGCCTTTCTGAGATCTTGGGAGAAGTGAGAGGAGCTTTCCAGTCACTACCAGTTCCACCAGCACGCCGTTCAGGAGTGCCATTCCCCTAGCACGGTGTGGCCTTGTGGAGTTCTGGTAATCTGGGGCCCAGGTTGAACACAATGAAAGGCGCCTCAGTGAATTCCTGGCGTAACTGACAGGAGGGTCCCGTGGGTCGGCCAGACCCGAGCTGTCTTCACCAGCTGCCTCAAAGTGTTCACCGAAACAATAGTACCGTGTCCTTGCATTTGACCCCCGCTTTCATCTGTCCAGAACGCTTTCACAGTTGTTACTCCATTTGATCCTTCTCACAGCCCTCCTTAGTACTATTGTCCCGATTGCCACTTGGGAAACAGAGGCACCAACAGGTTATAATTATTCAAAATCACACAGTTAATTTATAAACAGCCCAGTTGTTCTGTCCCTAGTCTGGTGCTTTTTTGGACCAAAGCAGTTCAAAGAAAGATTCAGGGTCAAGGAGTCTGTTCTTTCATGGCCTCTGAGGAGAAAATCCTCTCAGAGCCTAACTCTCTTCTCTAGATGGTGCTGGGTTCTTCCCGGTCGGGCCGAGAACAGAGTCATATTTTGCAAGTAGATGTGGGAAACCACCCTCATCGTCCCCTTTGCGGGGCAAACACACGACAGTGGGGGTTTTCAGAGTCTCGGGGTACCCTGTCCTTAGTAAGCCCTGACTGCTTAGGGGATGTCCTGGGTGCCCCAGGAAAGAGAGCACACACACGAGATCACCAGTGGCACCGCACGGGGCCAGAAGACAGATGTCCAGGTGGTCACCGAGAAAACAAGTCTTGCTCTGAACAGCCCTTTGTGACCCCCTCCAGGCCCAAGAAGCATGGAGGTCTGACCTAACGCAGAGACACATCTCTAGCTCTGAACATTCCCACTTGTCACGGCCCCAGAAAAGACAAGGGGCTGACCAAAAATTAAGCCCTGGACCTTTCAATCAAATCAGCTTCCTTTTTCTCTACCGAGGGTAGGTGGCCCTTCCTGGCCAGGGAGCACGTGTGGCTCAGCCCAGGGTTTGTGGTTCTCTCTCCAGGAGAATGTCATCCCCCCAGTGGCCCAGGCCATAATCAACATCCGGATTCATCCTGCTCAGACAGTCCAGGAGGTATGTAACCTGTGTTCCCACCAACTGGCTCCATGTCAGGGCCATGTGGCCCTCTGAATTTGGGTTTAGCTGCAGCCTCAGGGCTGGCCAACCAACATTTGTTGCCTTCTTCAATAACATCAACATTTTTCTAAAGCTTCCGGGTATCTGGCTAGGATAGGGGACCTCTGGTTCGGGGAAACTTGCAGGCTGGGGGTTGGAGATGAACGCTGATAAATGGTAACAATAGCACCAGACATGTCCAGCAGGCTTGCTCTGTGTGTGGCATTGTTCTAAGGCATACATGTGCTCATTTAATGCCCGCAAACCCACTATGAGGTAGGAATTGTATCATCCTTCTTTAACAGAGAAACTGAGGCACAGATCAGAAAGGCAGGTAAGTGCGCACCTCGGTGGCTGAGTGGGCAAAGCATCTGACTTTGGCTCAGGTCATGATCTCACAGTTAGTGAATTCAACTCCCGCATCAGGTGAGCTCAAACCCCGCTTCAGTTGAGCCTCATTTCTCTCTCTTCCTCTCTCTCTCTGCCCCCTGCTCACTTGTACCCTCTCTCTCTCAAAAACAAAAACAAAAAACGGCAGGTAAGTGCCGTGCCCAGGATTACACGTCTAGCAGCCTAGCTACAGAACCACCACACCAGGTTACGATTAAAACACATCGGGGTGACCCGCCGAAAGACCAGCGCAAGGAAGGGAACTCTCAGCACCTCCGTGGGTCAAGAAAGACTTTTCCGAAGGCCAGAAACTTGAGCTTCGATGGAAAGGACAATTAGCACTGTGTAGAAGCCAGGCATTCAGAGTCCGGCTAAAATAACATAAGGCTAAAGAGGAGTACAGAGCGAGCAGAAGCGGCAGGTGGTGAAAATGGAGTTGTAGCGTGGGGGTCAGGGCCTTGCACACCGTGCTGAGGATTTGGGGCTCTAGTCAGTGGACAGAGGGAACTCTGAGGGGTCTTCCGACAGGGCCGTGATGTCCCCAGCCCAGCTTTTAGGCAGCTGATGGTGGTGGCACTGCGGAGGAAGTGACAGGGTAGGAAGAGATGGTTGGGAAGCGGTCACAGCATCTCGGGCAGTGGACTGAGCCGGAGTGATGGGGCGGAGAAGGGCCCCTTCCAGGGCTGTGGGAGATGGTTCAGCAGAACGTGGTGTGTCCGGGGTATGGGGACACAGAAAGGCAGGGTGGCTCCTCGGTTTTAATCTGGGTGGCTGGCCAGGTGCCAATGCCTTTAACCAAGACCAAGAGTTTAGGAAGTAGAGCAGAGCAACTTCACAGAGAAATGTAATGGTTTAGAAGTTTGAGAAGCTTATAAATTCTAAATAGGCAATTATAAATACCTCGGGTCTGGAGAGAGAATGAACTAGAGATTCAGGCTGGAGTGTTATCAACATAAATGAAACCTCTGGAGTTAACAAAAATCCCACAGGAAGGATGTGTAAAATTAGAAGTAAAGAGGATTGAGGACAGAGCCTCTCCATGGCCTGCTATAAACATCAATTTAAAGACTATTAAAAATCAGTATGTAATCGCGAGCTGTGAGGAGTGTGCTGACGCAGAGGGCCTGGGTGCTAGTGGTGGACGGGACACAGGCCCAGACCTGGCAGAGGGGCAGGCAAGCCTTCCCCAGGGAAGTGGTGTTTGAGCTGAAAGATAAGGGGTGGGTAGATATTATTCAGAATGTTTGGCATCTACAGGAAAGGCTAGGTTATTTAAAAGGCAGGTTAAGCTAAAAAATATAAGAGAGAGTTCAAAAGGTAAATCTAATCCTTCCAAAAATGACCTCAAGAGGCAGCCCCACGACTGCCCAATGAATGGTACCTTCCAGAATTCAGCAGGGGCCGTGTTCCCTGAGTCTCTGCTGTGGATCCTCGAGGCTCAGCCACACTCAGATTTCTGCGGTCCTTTCTCCCTAAGTTCTACACCCTGAGGGTTCTGTTTGGGCTCACACAGGGTGGGAGGCACACCCCTCATTGCAGGGGGGCGGGGGCGATGGATTCATGGCCTGCCCAGCGTCACCTAGCCTTCAGGGGAGGCTGGGATCGGCGTGAGCCCTGGGCTTTGCTGCTTTTCATCAAGTGCCAACCTTTGTCCTCTCCCTGGAGGATCACAGGGCCAGGAAATCACCGAATTCCCCCCATTGAACTTCTTTCAACCAGTTTTTTTCCAGCCTCATTCCAGCTCCATGCCCTTTCCAAGGGCTGTTTTCCACCAGCTGGGGCCTTCGTCTCCCCAGATTCTGGCACTCCCCCTCCTCTCTAGTCCCCCACCACCGTGCCCTTCCTTCCAAGTTTAATATATGCGCTGCCAAAGCAAGCACTTCCCTTCCTTCCCAACCTATCTCATGAAATCCTTGGGATCCCTGGACCCATCCTGCCCACCCAACCGGTGAGGAATGGAAAGTCTCCAATAATACTGAAAGCACACAGCACCCTTTTCTTCTGGTCCTTTCTCTCATTCCCTGGTTCTGTGCGTTGGGTTCTGTCCTCACTGTGCTGGTCTGAAGGCCAAGGATGCAGGGCCTAGGGCTGGATCTGGCAGGAGCATAAATAGTTCCCAAAACCCTCTTCCTCCATCTCTAACTGGGTTCTCCCATGTTGTGGATGTAGATAGCCCTCCACTTGTAAGGAACATTCTTCAGAAATGTGCTAGGCTACCCTGGAAAGGGTTTGTGCTGAATGGGCCACAAGGAGTAAAAATATGGCTACTGGGAGATGTTTCAGGAAGCCCCCCTTAAAGGAGAGTTTGGGAATATGGTACCTTGGTTGATAATGAGTTTCTCAGAGGGTGGATGTCTACCTATCTGGAGTGTTGTATAGAAGATTCTTTCCTTTCTTCTTTCCTTCACCAAGTGTTTATTGAGTGGCTACTAAGGGTAAACACTTGGGAAAATGGTGAGCAAGAAGCCCAGATCCCCATTCTGATGGCACTTATGCTCTAGTGGGGAAGGGACAGCAATAAGCAAGTAATCAAATCCTTTAAAAGGTAAGTGCCATAAAGAAAATCATGGGATATGTGTCCCAAAGTGATTGTGGAGTGGGTGTGGAACAGAGTCAGTTCTCCAAGGTGACATTTACTCAGAGATTTGAGATAGAACAAAGACCTGGGAATGGCATCCAGGCAGCAAGGGGACAGAAGATATTCAGGGGGGCCTGGGTGACTCAGTAGGCAAAGCATCCAATTCTTGATTTCGGTTCAAGTCATGATCTCACAGTTCCTTTGATTGAGCCCTGTGTTAGGCTCTGCTCTGGGCATGGAGCCTGCTAAGGATTGTCTCTCTTTCTCTCTTTCTCTGCCCCTCCCCCATGCATGTGCTCACATGGGCACATGCGCTCTCTCTCTCTCAAAATAAATAGACATTAAAAAGGGGGGGGGGGTGCCTGGATAGCTCAATCAGTCATTAAGCAACCAACTTTGGCTCAGGTCATGATCTCACAGTTGGTGAGTTCAAGCCTCACATCTGGCTCTCTGGTGTCAGCACAGAGCCCTCTTCAAATCTCCTGTCTGCCTCCTCTCTCTCTCTCTCTGCCCCTCCTCTGCTCTAGCTCTCTCTCCCTTTGTCTCCCCAAAATAAATAAACATGAATAAAAGAAGATATTCATAACCAAGTTGCTCAAAGGCAGAATGGACTATAAAGTGTGGTGGTGAGCTTTCTGCCATGGAAGTATTCAAGTACAGGCTGGATGATAATCTCATGGGTGTCAATGAGAGGCCTTGCCTTACAGCAGGATGGAGGCTGGACTTGCTAACTCTGACTCTAAAGACCTTACCAATTTGTTGGCATCCCTTGTCCTTGCCTTCAGCAAATGTATTATTCCCTTGAGGGGAAGACATATCTACACATGAAACAGAGGGAAAACGTGATGATCTGGGAAGGTGCTGTCAGGGCTGTAGGAACTCAGAGAAAGGAGAGACCAATGTAACCTTTGAGGTCCTTCTCACCATCAGCATGTCCCTCCTCTTAATGCCATCCTGTGCCCCTGGTTAGTGCCCAGAGTGGCCCCTCTATTCTAAGCAAATAACAGCTAGCATGTATTGAGTGCTTACTGTGTGCCAGGACCGGACCAGGCACATTCCAGATGTTAATTCCAGTATCGGTCACAACCACCTTGCCAGGTGGATGCTGCTGTTATCCTGATGTTAACAGATGAGCATGTGGATGGCACAGAGGTGAAGGAGTTTGCCCAAGGTCACACAACTATAAGTGGCTGTCCATGGCACAAAGTTTGGTGTCACCCTGCAGTTTTTGTATATGCCCCTCTCCAAGCTCAGACTGTCTCTTGCTTCTTCTCTGTCAGTTTCATATCCTTTCTTGAAATTCTGGTTTAAAATCCATACTACTAAGGAATCCATCCTCCTGGGGTGCCTGGCTGGCTCAGTTGGAAGAGCATGCAACTATTGATCTCAGGGTTGTGAGTTAGAGCCCCACATTGGCTATAGAGTACTAAAAAATATTTAAACTAACTTTTAAAAAAAACATCCTCTTTCTGGGCCTACCCCACACCACCTGAACCTTTATGTGCTTTGGAGATAGTAAACCATCATCCCTGTGAAGTCAGAGACCAGGTTCAGACCTCCAGCCCAGCGATAGATACCAGCTGTACCTGGCCGAGTTACTTCAGGAGACAACACCCATGTTTTTTGTTTTGGTTTTTGTTTTGGTTCATATCTTTTAAATTTCTGGTATCCAACATTCGACTCATGCTATTATGCTCCTGGTATGAGAAACACAGAAATGAGGTAGACACAACCCTTCCTCTTATGTCAGGACCTGGCCTAGCACTTAGTAGGCAATTTGAGCTCTTGTGGCCTCTCACTGAGGGGGGCTCCCACCTGTGTGCTCTCCTCAGTTTCTGGGGGCAGGAATCTTCAAGTCATTTGGGACAGAGGGCAGCAGGCATGGTCCCAACCCACCTTATAGGGGATGACTGGGAGCCTCCCAGTTGGATGAGGATATATCAAGACTAGGCACTAATTCCTATATTAAAGGATTTCAGACAGAAGTGCTAGAGCGAAAATAAGCTCAGGTAAATGAGTTGTCCATCCTTCTTCCAACTCATCCAAGAGCAGGGAATTAAGATTGGCTCAGTGCTGGTTTCTAAGCCAGAAATAGGAACCTTCATCCTTTCCAGACTCTACTCCTAGCACACTTCTAGGGGACACTGCCCTAAAAAGGAGTACCCTTTAGATCATGTCCCCCTGCAGGTGATCCTCAGCTATGGGACACCCCCCTTTCCAGGACAGAAGCAGTTCTAAAGCAATTGCTGATCAAATGAGTTGAGGCTAGCGCTGGGACTTTCCTGTGAGACAGAACAGGCTTGGGGGTGGCCCTAAACCAGCCTCCTGGTCCATTCCCACAAGGCTCCATGTGACCTGAGCCTGAGGGTCTGGTCTACGTCCTGCCTGAGACCAGGACTTGTGCTGCATTCAGCTCTGGTTGTTTCAGACTGAATTCTCCAGGAGCTTCCTCAGGCTCCTTCCTGAGGAAAGGAAGCAAAGAGAAAACTTAAATACCAGTCACCCAACTCCTGACTTTTTTTGTCTGTGTTGAGCTCATCTTCCTGGCTCCAGTGCAGTTGGTTACAAACAGGAAGCAGGGATGCCCAGAGAGGAGAAAGAAAAGTGTGTGACCTTGTCCTCAACTGTCTGTGACTCCCAGGTTGAAGTGAGGTCATCATATCTATTGCCCTGCCTCAAGATGGTTGAGTTCCCCTTTCTGCTGTCTCTTCTACATTCCAGCTGACCCATGACTCACAGCTCAAGAGGAAGGACACACAATTTCTGATTTTCCAATTCTCTGCCCCATGGCTGTAAGGCAAGCCTCCTGAACATTTAACCTAAATCTACCATGCTGTAGATTGCTTTCCAGGATCCTATCTATCTCCTCTATAGCCAGTCAGCTGAAATTGAGGTCCCAGTGCTAAAATGAGCTCCTTTGTAAACTCCAAGGCAATCCCTTGCTGGAGACAAATCAGGACTATTTCAATTCATAGGGTACTTATGCAGCAGACAATAAGAACTCAAGCTCCCGTTTGTTTGCTCCCTCAAGGTCCTAGAACTCATCAAGAACATTGTGGCTGACGACAGGGTCCAGTTCCATGTATTGAATGCCTTTGACCCCCTACCTGTCAGCCCCTCTGACCATCAGGCCTTGGGCTACCAGCTGCTCCGCCAGACCATACAGTCTGTCTTCCCGGAAGTCAACACTGTTACCCCAGGTAATGACTTCATCAGCTGTGGCTGAAGAGAGGCGGGGGGTCTGGAACTGTTTCCTATCTAATGTCTACTGCCCCACCTCCACCCCAGCTGTTCAGCCTGGAAACATCTGCCTGCTTCCCCTCGTGATGGGGCTGGAACTGTATTTTCCCCTCTGGAGTGGAAGTCAGAAAGCAAACAGGAAAAGAGCAGAAACAATAAATTAGGTCAGTCATGCCTGGGTCCTCACTTAACCTAGGCCAGCCACTCTGGCATGAAAGAAAGGATCAGCCCAGCCCCTCACCCCCACCCTACTCCTTGAGGAGCCACAGAAGAGGCCAAGTTTGCCCTACGCTGGTTCTGATCTGCCCAAGGACAAAAGCTCAGCAACAAAGCTCAGAATCTACAGCCCAGAAATGCCTCCCCACCTATGCCATTTGCATTAACCCTCTTGGCCTCTTCCAGCCCAGACAGCAGTGCCTCTATGCCCCTTCCCTAGTCTTCCAGCACACCTTCCATACCTATGCTTGAGAGTTGGTGGTTCTCCAATTTAACAGTGGAAGAAGGATTACCCAGGAAACTTATTATTGTGAAGCATTACCTGAACCCACTCTCAAAGATTCAGCCTAACCAAATCTGGAGGGGACACTGGAGTTTGCCTTTTTAGCAAATCCTCAGGAGATTCTGAGACCAGGTGGTGGCTGACCACAGTTTGAGGATCTCTGGTCCATGATGTGAGGATGGTCCATAATGCTAAGACCTGTGTCCCGTGGTTTGTTTGTTTGTTTTTAACCTAGGTTTATCATGGATTCCCTCACTTTCTAAGCACATACTTAGGACCTGCCTCTGTGCTAGGCATGGGCCCATAAAGAATGTCCAGTGAAATTCTGCATCCACAAATTCAGGTGTGAAAAGGGCAGCCTTGCTTTTTAATCAACCGAAATCTGGCTATAAGCCCCAGTCCTCAGGAAATTCAACATCAGGTGTTATTGAGACCTCCAGGCTCCCACTACCACCCTCAGAAGGCCCTTGAAGTCTTATGTAGCAACATAGCACGGGAGCCCCTCGGCAGGTGGTCATCGGTCATTGGGTTTCCCTCTGAGACATCCATTGCCTAGCTAGAAGGTGACTTCAGGTTGGAGATTCCTTATGAATTTTTGGACTGTCTGGGGAATAGGATCTTTGACTCTAGATCTAAGGCCCCATCTCCCTGGACATACCAGGCAACCATCCCCTATGAGGTCTGTCCTCTCCTTAAACTCCTGCCACAAAGCTGGGCCTGGGTTGCCACCATCCAGTCCCAGACTCTTCTCTCTTGGCTCTCAGAGCTCCCTACATACTACTCTCTCCCCTCTGAATCACCATAATCCTACTAACAGGGTTAGGCTTTTACAGAAAAAAAGATAAGCAGACATCAACTGGTAAAAATCCCCAAAGCAAGGAGTTTGAAGGGCCTAGTTACCCATTTGAAATCAGGAGTGGAAAATAGAACAAAACACAAACTAACATCTCAGATCATCCCGCCACTCTCCCCTGGGTGCTTAGGAGGTCTTTTCTCAGAGAACACTCCCCTTGGGGCCAAGTCCCAGCCCTGGCTGGATGGGAGTGAGCTGCTCCTACCTTCAGGAGAGCAAGACACTGGAGAATAAACATCCTGGGACTTTCCTAACCTAACGTTTGACTCTTGGAAACTAGAGTCATCCTTCCGAGGACGAAAATAACAGGAAATTATGTTCTACTTTAAGGGGACTGCATTTTATAATAGTAAAACTCCTGAGGGAGGTCTTTATTTCTGATCTCAGGTGGTGTGAAGAGAGCTGAGGCAATAAAAAGCTGATATCTAGATTTCTGAAATAGCCCAAGTAAGGGTATAAAATGAAGGTGTTGGCTTCCCTGGTCTTTGCAGGGAGAGACTGCTTAGCTCTGGGTCATTCAAGGGACAGCTCACTAACGGCCTGGGGAGGAGACGCCATGCTTCTGGCTGACATGGTGTTTTAAAATCCTTTTTTAATGTTTTTTATTTATTTTTGAGAGACAGAAAGAGACAGCACAAGCAGGGGAGGGTCCGAGAGAGAGGGAGACACAGAATCTGAAGCAGGCTCCAGGCTCTGAGCTGTCAGCACAGAGCCCAATGTGGGGCTCGAACACAAGAACCATGAGATCATGACCTGAGCCAAAGTCAGATGCTCAACCCACTGAGCCACCCAGGCACCCCTACATGGTGTTTTAGAAGGTGTTGAGAATGGGTAGCCCGAAGGACAAAAATTCATAGCTACAGGCTCCCAGGAGCACCCAGGTGATGTTCTAATTGGCCCAGAGGCCCTAATTTTCTAGCCAGTCCACCTCCTGACCAGTATCTTGGGTTGATGGTCCACATAATGCCTCATGCCTTTTTCCCTGTCCAGGTGTTTGTATTGGCAACACAGACAGCAGACACTATACAAACCTCACCACTGGCATCTACCGGTTCAACCCTGTCTACCTGAATTCTCAGAACATCAAGAGGTGAGTGAGTGGAGTAGGTCTGAAGAGCAAGCGGCAAAGAGAAGATACCTCTGGTCTGTCCCCACCCCATTCCCCTGCCAGCCCGCAGAACAGGGGAAAGCTGGGGTTTGCACAAACTAAAATGAAGACATTCTAGAACCCAACTGGCCAAATTTCCTCATGGCCAAAGCCTTGCCACTCCCCAGAATGTGCGGAAATTGCCCACTGTTTTTCTGGAATGGAGATAATCAGATGATTGGAAAATATTGGTGGAAGTAGGACCCTTGGGTCTTAAACCCTCCACCTCTTCCCTTTGGGGGAGTGCTTACCCTCTGGACTTATTTTCTCCCCAGAAGGGGAGACTCTAGACTTCTCAGTTACCGTTCAGTGAAACAGACCCATCTGTGGTCAACAGTGGACACATACTTTGAATTCTCAGGAAAAAAACACATTATAGGGGAGCCTGGGTGGCTCCATCAGTTAAGCTTCTGACTCTTGGTTTCAGCCCAGGTCATGATCTCAGGGTTTGTGAGATTGAGACCCGAACTGGGCTCCACACTGACAATCCAGAGCCTGCTTGGGGTTCTCTTTCTTCCTCTCTCTGTCCCTTCCCTCTCTCTTTCTTTCTGTCTCAAAGTAAACAAATAAACATTTAAAAAAAAGAAGAAAACACTGATCTAAGACATGATCATCAATTTTAACTATTGTGTGTGAATTACTACTTTGTGGGTTCTTCAGCAAAGTTTTAGTCCCGGGGTGTGGGGGATTGAAGTCCATCTACCTTTCTGTTCCTTACCATATCTGGACCTGCTTTCCCAAGTATGATCAGTTGCCAGTAGAATGAAAATACTGTATTTGAATATGAGCTTAAGAATAGCTTTCATGGGTTTTGTTGTTTTTTTTTTTTTAACTGGAGTGACAGGCTGCTGCTCTTTATTTCCTTTTATCTTTGAGGTCACACGTGTGGTGTGGTTGTGTGTGTTGTGTGGCGTGGAGGCAGTTTCTAGGCACAAGATCTGATGGAAAGTTCCTAGGTGAAGTAGAGGTGCCCTGCACTGTCGCCCTCTGCCTCCTTTTGTGCCCCTAGTAATGTGGGGGCCAGGGGACTCTAGCCTGAGAGAAAGAAAATTAAAAAGATAACTTCACCTCAGAGGAGAAGCTCTCGATAGATTCCAGAGGAGGAAATGATTCTGAACTTGCCAGGATTTTCTTGTTTTCCTTCCCCGACTATGCTTTGCCACGGGCATGCATCCGGGAAAGAGGACCTACATGTCACATGAAACCTCACATCTTACAAATAGCCTCTGCCCACTTCCTACCCCTGGAGGGTTAAAGGCCCGCGGCTTCAGGGGATGTGAGGTGGGGGTACTCCATAATAACGCTTGTGCTAGAGCAGTTGGCTTTTCCCTCTCTTCCCGTAAATCTCTCCCACAGCATCCATGGACTCAATGAGAAAATCTCAGTCCAAGCCTACGAGACTCAGGTGAAATTCCTCTTCGAGTTTATCCAGAACGCTGACATAGCCCTGGAGCCGGCTCCTCACCTGCATGAACTGTGAGGCCAAGGAGCCATTGGATTAGGGGTGTCTGACCTCAGCCAAGACTAACTCTAAGGTAAAGCTAACAAGGAAACTTTGGGTCAGAACCATGTGATGATAAATTACCCCCCACCCCCGCCGCCTTGCACACTCTTGGATTCACCAAAGAACAGGCCAAGGAGTAGGGAAGAGCCGGCAGAAATCTGGCTTCTCCCTTCCTCTGAACATCTGCATCCCTAGGCTGACTTACTGCCTTCTTGTCCCGATCTTAGAAGTTCCCTGGCTTGTCTTGTGCTGGCTATTTAACCCCACCCCTTATAAGGTCAGACTTAACAAGTGCAGATTTGGAAAATCTCAACCAGGTTTTACCTTCTAGAAATGTTTGAGTTAGGGCATGCCTGCCAGGCTGCCTTCTCCGTTGCTTATATATTTCTTTTGCTGTAACTTCCTTTCTCTCTCCACCACCTCCCTTGGACTTTCTGGCTGGCTCTTGGTCCTTCCTCTCCTGCCCCTGCATCCCTTCCCCTTCCCTCCAATTTATTCTATGCCTGGAGCAGAACTCAGTCAACCTTAATACCACTACTGTAATCACCTCAACAACTAGTCAAATAAAGTGAGCTATGCAGCATCAAGTGGTCACTGAGGGGTGGACCTGAGGCAGGGGGGCCACCTGGTCCTGGAGGCTGGAGCCTAGAGAAGAGAGCCTCTGTCCTTGGGCTCCTCCCAAGGGCTCCCTGGGCTTTGCTCCCTCCCTTGCCCTGTTCCCACCACCTGCCACTGCCTCGCCCCAGGAGGCACTAATCTGTGGAAACATTTCCCTGGCACTTCCTATGGGCTGAGCTCCCGAGAGAAGGGCACTCACAATCCCACCCCTCAGTGGAGCCCAGGACCAGCAGGGCTCTGGCCCTGGCATCTGGTCCTGGTTCTGACTTGTGAAAGGGAAGGTGAAGGGCATGGGGCGGGGGGAGCGAGGAGGAGCCTGACTTGAGGGTCTCTGCCCCAGGAATCGGGTCGAGAAGAAACAAGCTACACTGCCTCAGGGAACAGCAGGGCTCCTGTCTTCTTCCTCTGAAGTCCAACCCCAAGCATATTTGAATCTGCTTAGTAGCTGCCAGGTAGGGGGCACTGGAAGGCAGCATTTCTTGGCTCCAAGCCGGCAGCTGAGTTTTGTGGGTCACAAGAGAGGTGGGGTCAGAGAGCAAGACGCAGAGGGAACTGGGGACTTGAGAAATTCCCTCTCTTTTTCCCCACTAGACAAAGACCTTTCACGCCTTCCTGGGATTTGAGAGCAGTGGGGTCTTTTTCCCTCCTCCCAGCCCTCAACTCCTCACCTCCCCCCCAGGGCTGTGAGCTCTCCCTTGAAGTTTAGGCTTAACGTCAAGTGTTAAAAACACAGTGTGAGGATTATTTGAGCTTTTTTGCTACTCCTCCTAAGATTCACATTCCTTCCCTCACCCTCTTTTTTTTTTTTTTTTTTTTTTTTTTGCCAATTCATTACTTATTCAGCCTTTGTTAGAGGGTGAGCTGAAGTACGGAAATAATCTTTTTCACATCCGTACAGAGCTGTACAAAGTGCTCTGTTACACCTTATTTCATCAGAGCCCCATGAAGAAAATATTATCACTCCTTCTTACAGAGCAGGGGTTGGTTCTCAGACTGGTTACATGGCTGGCTCGGGGCAGATTCAAACCCATGTCACCTGGCCCCACGTGCACCATTTTTCCATGATCCTAAGTTAGTGATGGAATCTACTTACCATCCACCGTCTGACTTAATCCCAACAACAGCTGCAAGGGGTTACTGCTCCCGTTTTACACCTAAGACTTACACCTAAGACTCAGAGGTTAAGTACTTTACCCAAGGTCATGCGGGTGTTGGGAGCAGAGTCTCTCTGAGTCCAAAGCCTGTGCTAATAGTACGGAAGGGAAACTGACACTCAGAGAAGTCATCTGCCCAAGATCACACAGTTCTTAAGGACAGCCATAGAATTCAAACACCAGTCTCAAATTCCCAAGTCCAGTGCTTTTTCAATCACGCCACATTGCTGGTCCCAAGAACCTGCGGTGTGGGGCTCATTCATTCCAATCCAGGGAGATCTCAAGGACAAAGGCTATTTTACCATTGGCTTTGATTCTTAGCTCAAGCTCTCTATGATCCCCTGGCTGACTTCACTCTATTCACACCTCTCTGTCTGCCAACATTCCTTCCCACCCCCACCCCGGCTTCTGGGCTCAGCTTGTCTCCCTTCTTTGAGTTTGGGGACAGCTAGGTCTCTAACCCATGGGACAAGTGGAAGAAGAATGAGCAGGGGACCTTGTCCCCATTGGATCTGACCTCTCTCTTGTAGTATCAGAAAAGATAGTCTTTTCCAGCTTCTGGAGTGGGAGGGAAGACCCTTGAGAGGGAACTGCTCCAAATCCTGGTTCTGAAAATGCAGACTTTCCAGCCCTATGGTCCCCAAAGGCTTCTGGAAAGAATGAAAATGCTGGCCAGACCAGGACAACATGAGCCCTAAGACTCTGGGTAAGAAGGAGCAATGAATCTGGAACTTTCCCCCACCCTTACCTGCACCCATCTACCACTCCCAAACCTTCCTTGAAGGAGCCTCGGTGACAGTCACAAGAATACCCCATCCAAGACTTCGCTCCAGCTTCTTACTCATACCTCACTCCCTGAGGTCAGAAGGAAGACAAAAGATTCATAAGCAAAGAGGATGGCAGAGGAGTAAATTTTGGCTGGAGTCCCTCGGTGTTGCCCCAGGTTGCTAAAAATTTGGCCACCAGTATTCTTTCCTCCTGGAGGAGATGGTAGAAAAAGCCAAAGTTCCTACTGAAGAGCTGAACACTTCATTTGCTTTTTTTTATTTGAATAATTTTATAAAAATGAAACACTTGCAGTTTTAGTGTTCAGTGTCTATGTAGCTGCCAATAAAAAGGGTATCATGCTTCATGCGTGCTACATCTAGACCTACAAATATGTAAGAATAGTATAAAGTGTTTCATACCAAAAACAATTCCTCAGCCACCATGTGCAATGCTGTAAATACTACACTAATTCATGACTACCTCCAGAACCAGAAAGTGGAACTCAAGGGGATGAGAGAACGGATACTCAGTGCTACTGAGAAATACCACGTCACACAGGATCTACCACAGTCATCCTACCTGAGAGGAAGGACTTGACAAGCCAATTTTCTTGCCTCTTAGCTAAGCACTTGGACAACTCAATTCCTCCCTGCGCTCTAAAGCTATGTCTGTCTCTAAAGTTGACAGTGACAAAACCTGTAAATCTTCAGGGTGTTCTCTGTAGTTTTGTTTTTTGTTTTTTGTTTGTTTTCGGAAGACATCAGGCAAGCTCCGTCGAGAAGGGCAGCTCTGGGGCCTGGACTGCGTTAGTCCCAGGACCCTGTGTGTAGGGTAGCAGGTTGCTCTGTGCCAGCACTGAGTGCTGAGTCCCAAGTGGCAGAAACATGCCTGGGTTTTTTCCTCAGCTTTCATGATCTTGTTGTGTCCTCAAAAAATCAAACAGAGTTACCATGCATATACCTGAAAGAACTGAAAACAAGTACTCAAACAAAAGTTTGCACAGGATAGCTCATAGCTTCACTCTTCATAATAGTCAAAAGGTAGAAGCCACCCAAATGTCCATTAACAGATGAATGGATTAACAAAATATGGTATATCCATACCATGAGCTATTATTCAGCCATCAAAAGGGATGAAATACTGATACATGCTATAATACGGATAAACCTTGAAAACATTATACTGAGTGAAAGAAGCCAGACACAAAAGGGTCACATATCACATGGATACATTCATATGAAATGTCCAGAACAGGGAAATCCACAGAGACAGAAATCAGACTAGTAGAGTGGGGGAGGGGGAAGTAACTTCATGGGTAAAAGATTTCCTTTCGGGGTGATGAAAATGTCCTGGAATTAAATAAAAGTTGGTGGTTGCACAACATTGTGAGTGTACTGAAAACCAATGGATGGTATGCTTTAAAACGCTTAATTTGTGTATGTGAATTTTACCTCAAAGTTGTTTTTGAGGTATTTAGGAGGTGGAGCCAATGGATGGCACTCGGTGACTGATGGGTAGTGGGGACATGAGGTGGAGGAATGACTCCCAGGTGGCTGACATGAGCAAATGGGAGGGCGACTTCATTTACCAAGCCGGGGGAGACTGCAGAAGGTGCAGATATCCAGGAAGCGACAAGCTCCATTTGGGGTCTAACAAGCTGGTTGTGCCAAGAGATCCAAGCCTGGAGCTCAGAAGAAAAGTCTGACACAAGGATTTGGGGGAGACATCAACCTATCACCCTAAACTGATGCTGAGACTGAATGACACTATTGAAGGGTCTGACTGAGGAAGGAGATCTAACTTTGTAATTTAATTAAATTAAAATATCAAGGGGCTCCTGGGTGGCTCCATTGGTTGAGCGTCAGACTTCAGCTCAGGTCATGATCTCAAAGCTCATGAGTTCAAGCCCTGAGTCAGTCTCTGCACTACAAACAGCTCAGAGCCTAGAGCCTGCTTCAGATTCTGTGTCTCCCTCTCTCTCTCTCTGCTCCTCCCCCACTTGTGCTCTCTCTCTCTCTCTTAAAAATAAAACATTAGAAAAATTTTTGTTAATATCAAAAGACATATCTCATAAGGGACTGCTATCCAATACATGCCAAAAAGCTCTTAAAACTGAACAATAAGAAAATAAACAACCTTAATAAAAATTGGGTCAAAGATCTTAACAGACACCTCACCAAAGAAGATATGTGGATGGAAAATAAGCATATGAAAAGATGCTCCATAGTATGCCATGGGAAAATGCAAACTAAAAGAACAAGATACCAGGGCACCCAAGTGGCTCAGTGGGTTGAGAGTCTGACTTCAGCTCAGGTCATGATCTCACTGCTCTTGAGTTGGAGCCCCGTATCAGGCTCTGTGCTGACAGTTCGCATCTCAGAGCCTGGAGCTTGCTTTGGATTCTGTCTCCATCTCTCTGCCCCTCCCCTGCTCGTTCTCGCTCTCTTTCTCTCAAATAAAAAAAAAAAACATTAAAAAAAAAAAGCTAAACATTGAAAGAACAAGAAGCCAGTACATACCTTTTAGGACACAAAATCCAGAACACTGACAACACAAACATTAGTGAGGATGTGGGGTGACAAGCACTCTCTTTCATCATTGGTGGGATACAGAAGGGAGCAGCAACTTTGGAAAGGAGTTTGGCAGTTTCTCCCAAAACTCGTACCATATGACCCACCAATTGCACTCCTTTGGTATTTACCCAAAGGAGTTGAAAACGTTTATCTACACAAAAACCTGTTTCAGAATTGGCAAAACTTGGAAGCAAGGAAGATATCCTTTAGTAGGCGAATGGACAAACTGTGGTCTATCCACACGATGGGACACCATTCAGCACTAAAAAGAAATGAGCTATCAAGCCATAAAGGTATATGGAGGAAGCTTAAATGCACATTACTAAGTGAAAGAAGCCGATCTGAAAAGTCTACATACTGTATGATTCTAACTACATGACATTCTGGAAAAGGCAAAGCTGTGGAGACAATAGATCAGTGGTCATGGAGAGAGGGTGTTAAGGATAGGCAGAGCACGGGATTGTTACGGCGGTGAAAATACGCTATATGATATTCTAATGATAAACATATCATTAGGGGCCCTGGGTGGTTCAGTTAGTTGAGTGTCAGACTTTGGCTCAGGTCATGATCTCATGGTTTGTGAGTTCGAACCCCGAGTCGGGCTCGCTGTCAGTGCAGAGCCTGCTTTAGATCCTCTGTCCCCTCTCTCTCTCTGCCCCTCCCCCTCTCAAAAATAAACATTAAAAAATATATATCATTATGCATTTGTCCAAACCCATAGAACGTACAACGCCAGGAGTGAACCTTAAGGTGAACTATGGGTGATTACGATCTGTCAATGTTGGTTCATCCTTGGTAGAAAATGTACCTCTCTGGTGAATGGTATTGATGAGGGGGGAGGCTATGTGAGTATGAGGAGGGGGATATATGGGAAGGCTCTGTACCTTCCTTTTACATTATTGTAAAGCTAAATCTACGCCTAAGAGAAGTCTTTTTTAAAAAATTAAAACATGTCAAGAAACAGAAATGTTAAACTGCAAGGCATTAAACAGTATAAATTTTAAAATATAAAGTATCTATGCTTGAGGACCCTGTAATCCACTTCGGGAAATCAAAACCAGCCCATCAAACGAAAAGTCCACGTGAAGTAAGTGTCAAGCTGTGTCACTGATACTGTCAGAGTACCATATCACCTTCTCCACCACTCCCAACCCAGCCTTATTTAAAAAACTTGCTGTTCTCCAAAACTGCCACATTCTCCTTGGCCAGCCTCCTGTATCCTGGGTTCCTCTAGCTAGAATGCTATTCTCTGTTCCCAGTGTTTTGGGGCATTTACTTGGGAGTGGAATTGCTGGGCATGTGGTAACTATATGTTTCACTTTTTGAGGAAACGGTGAACTATTTCTACAGTGGTTATACCATTTTACATTCTCACCAGCAAATGTACAAGGGTTTTGACCTCTTGACACTCTCACTGATCCTGGCTTCTTTTCTGGGCTTTGCTTTTTTTTTTTTTTTTTTATGGCCAACCTAGTGAATATGAAGTGATACTGCATTGTGATTTTGATTTGCATTTCCCTAACGATTATCCTAAATAACTTTTAAATATACCTACCTTTCTCCAATCCACGGACTAGTTTTTGACCTATTATATTCCAACAGCTTACATCATAGGGTAATTATTAGGATGAAATGAGTTAATAGATAAATCCACATAGGAAGATTCAATCGAACCATCTCCATGTCTTTGAAGACTTCCAGAACCTTCCCAGGCAAAGTTCAATGTTCCCTCCTATGACAAAGGTGTATTTTTGTCAAACCTCCCCAAAGAGTTCTAATATGCAGCCACGGTTAAGAACTACCAGGCAGGGTCACCGTTCCCCAAACTGGTCAGATCACAGGAGCCATCTGGGGCACCAATTCAAAGGGCGGATTTCCTGGCCTGGCACGAGATTTTGGAAACAGAATTTCCAGGAGAGAGGCCTGGAAATCTATATTGTAAAAAATGCACCCACAGGTGATTCCTACGACAGGACCAGTTTAGGATCGCCCCCCCCCCCCCCACTGCAGGGCCCTTGGCTAATCAGAGAGCAGTAAACACAGAGGTCAGTTTAAAACAATAATTTGGTTTGCAAATTAGGATCTTCTCAGACCCTAGCTCTAGAAGGATAAAACCGCTGCAGGGATGGTGTCCTGAGACTAGCCCCAGACCTGCATCCACAGTGCTGAAGACTGTCGGTCTTTAACCCTTTGCAGTGAGGCGCGCCCTCGCAGTCTGCGAAGGCTGTACTCCAGTGTGCATCCCAGGGACAGCCTGACGGCCCTTGCATGTGCCTCATCCTTGATGGTGCCTCTTCCTCTTCGGTTGAAGACATAATATGCCTACTATGCGCAGGAAGTGTTCCAAACGCCATTACTATAGCTAATCCTCACAGAATCTCTAAAAGAGAAGTGTTTCCATTCTATAGATACGGCTCAGAGACATGAAGGAGGTGACCCAAGGTCACACACCTAATGTGTGCCTGAGCGTGCATTCAAACCCACGGAGGACAAAACCGGGGCACATGCCGCTCTGCAGCACTGCCACTGTATCCCCAATGACACTCCGCCAGACTATTTCGCTTGCTGCTGGGGCTTCCCAGGAACTGCAGCTTCAAAACAGTTGGAAACTTCCTGCCCAAAGGAATCCAGAGAGGGTATCCAGGGGACTTCGGGAAAGGGGAGCTCAGTTATGGAGAAGCGAAGGAGATGGTGAAAGCAACTAGCCCTGAGCACAGATGGCCACACTTCCCTCTCCCACCCCCATTACTACATCCTCCGAGAACTGAATGAAGCCGGAAGGGGATATCACCTCAGCTCTGGGCAGCAGGAAAGAAGTTGACCTCTGGAAGGGAGATAGGAGGGGAGGGGTTATAGCCAGGGGAAAAATGGGAGGGGGCACCCCTTGCCCAGCAGAAACAAAAGACAGAAAAGTTTCCAGCCGTATCAGGCTAGTCTTGTGACTATACCATGCAGGTTAGGGGGGCCAGGATTCATGGGCTCTGGAATTTTATGATGTTTCAGGATGAGTATCCAGGTAGCCCATGGAGACGCCATTGGTAGACTTTAGCTGTTCCTGAAGGAAGGCCATGGGACCTGGAGGACCTCAGTACTGAGGCTAAATGAACCCCATGTTTGGAAAAGCGCAAGACGCTGAAGAAGGCTGCCCTACTGAGATGCTTCCTTCACAGGCTTCTCCACAGTGAGGACCATCCCCCTCCCCCACATCCTTCACCCCTACCCAAAACCTCATATTCTAAGTGAAAATACCGTGGTTGCGCTACAAATGCCATTTCATGACATTAGCTCCTCTCCAAGCAGTCTTCTACCCCAAATCCATCCCATATAGAAAATTCTGAAGTCACCACCAGCCTCACTGTCTTCCGGGGGACCTGGCAAAGGAGTGCTGTGAGTTTGTCAGGGTGTTGCAAGGGATAAATTCCCCCCCCCGCCCCCCCCCCCACAGAGACCTCTGACCTGGTATCTGCTGTGGCTGAAGGAAGAGAAGGAGAAGAAAGACGGGTAAGAGAAGTGCTACCGGATGCAACAGGCCTGGGGAAAGGCTCCCTGGAGAGGGACTGCCAGTGACTTCGTTTTCCATCTTCAGGATGGACATTATAGGCCACAAGGAAGTCACACCTAGATCTGAAAAAAAGAGTTCCCCTTGGGGAGGTGGGAATGAGACCCCGCAACCAAAGCGTCAAGCACCTCCTTCAGAGAGGGAGTCATGTTTCTAAGTGTGGAAGAGCTCTTTAGGCTAACGAGCTTTCAGAGCGAGCATGTCGAGGCAGTAGAAGGCCCACGTGAACTTTGGAGGTTCTTGTCATACATATAGAAGTCCGCTGTGATGCTGTGTCCTTGAGGGTCTCTGAACAGCCACCCCCAGCTGAGTCTCTCCTTCTGAAGCATCTGGCTGGCTTGCTACCTGCTGCTAGTTCCTGTCTTTTCATCTGTGACCTCTGCTCCCTACATCCGTGCTTCTCTCTTCACAGATTGTAGCTATTTCTGTTCTTTTAGTAGGGGAGGGCTGGGTGTCTTCCCCTTCCCAAGGTCACAGCCGGCTGGGCTGGAAGGAAATCTGCCCCCTCCAGCCCGTCTTGATGTTTGACGCTAGGGATCAGCACAACCCAGGGCAAGCTACCTGGGAGTCTTACCTAGCTCATCCGTTATGCATTCCTGTCCTTGCTAAGTGCCAGGAGCTGAGAACACACTAGTGTTCAAATGGACATAGAGCTCACAGTCTCGCCCGAGTGGCCCTGGGGGTTCAGAAGACCCCAAAACCGAAGTCCTCTATTCATATGCTCATAGAAATATTTGTAATCCCTATAACCAACAAAGACTCATCTCTGAAATATTTAAAGAACGTCTACAAAGCAGTAAGACAGAAAGTCAAATACAAAATGGACCCAAAAAATGGACAAAACACTTGAACAGATATCCAAATGTCAAATAAAGGTATGAAAAGGTGCCTAACCTCATTGGCTATCAGGAAAATGTAAATTTAAACCACAATGAGATACTACTACATACCCACCTGAATGGCTAAATTTTTTTAAACATTTACTTATTTTGAGAAAGAAAGAGAGGGAGAGAGAGAATCCCACACAGGCTCTGCGCTGACAGTGTGGGGCTCAATGTCACGAATACCAAGACTATGACCTGAGCTGAAATCAAGAGTCAGATAGGTGCTTCACAAACTGAGCCACCCAGGCACCCCCTGAATGGCTAAAAAATTTTAATCTTTTTAGTTTGACAATACAAAGTGTTGATTAAAATGGGAAGTAACCGGAACTCTAGGACACTGCTGGCAGGAGTATAATTAACATGAGCACTTCAAAAACTTATTTAGTAGTGTTTACTAACACTGAACATACGATTACTCTAGGACCCAGTAATTCTGTTCCTAGCCAGGTACATACCCAACAGAAATATGAACTTAAGTGTACCAGAGGACACAAACAAAACTGTAATAGCAGCATTATTCATCATAACCCCATACTGGGAACAACTCAACTGTCCATCAACAGAATAAAAGATAAACATTATATTCATTTAAGGGCATACAGTAAAGCAGTGAAAATGAGTGAGCTACCTGCCTCCAACATATGATATTCATGAATTTCAGAAATATAATAGAGTGAGAGAAACCAGACCCAAAAGGATATCTACTGAATGGTTTCATTTATATCAAATTCAAAAGCAGGCAAAACTATTCTATGGTGTTAGAGGTTACCTTTGGTAAGGAGGGTGGGGTAGTGACTAGGAGAGACAATGAGGGCTTCTGGGATACCAGTAATGATTTAATTCTGGATTTAGGTGGCCGTTATGTGGGTCATAATTTGTTGACCTGTAAACTCTAGCTTTGTGCATTTTCACACATGTCTGGTATACTTTGATTTAAAAAAAAACACACACACAGGAGAAAACTGTTTTCAGGTGGGTAAAAAAAAAAAAAGGAAAGTGGGAAGGGAATGGGGGGACAGTGAGATTTTACATACTGGTGGCTGAGCTGTAGGAAGAGGTAAAGACTGGTGAATGAAGCCGGACAGGAATTGTCTCCAGCCCTTGACTGAAAAGTCCAGCTACATCAGCCTTAATTTCCTACCTAATCCTACAGTCCCTACTCAAAAACAGCTCCTTTTAGATGGAGCCCACTGCTTCCTACTCTAGCAGCTACTTACTCTCTCCTCCAGAGAGACCCAGTGTTTGAAGCCAAAATTGGGGTTCTAAGACCTTGACATTTCCTCTAGAGACTGCAGGCCCTTGATGCAAATGTTTTAGCAGCAAAACGGAAATAATCCTAAGCACTAGCGTGGGAAGGCGGACAGGGGGACACCAGGTTGCACATGTCTGTCGTCCTTGTCCAAAGGAATGAGATGCTCAGGCTCTGAGTGTGTTTCATGTGGAAAGAGGAAAGGGCAGCAACAGCTTCGAACCCAGCAGGGTGCTCTCCTCTGCCCAGGCACATCCCTACTCCAAACCCCTCCAGGGGTCCCGGAGCCACGCTAGAATGCCCCCCGAGCCGCTTTCCCAGTGGACAAGGGCAGGAAGGAACCACTGGTCACAGGTTCCACTGACAAGAGGGGAAAACCTGGGGGTGGCAGTTCCTTTCTGGGGGAGGTCACATCGCCTGCACAAAAACATCCCAAAGAGAGCTGAGTTGGCGTCGGAGAGGTGGAGATGCCCGAGGGAGGAAGTGGCAAAAGGCGAGATGGGAACACCCCTCTTTGATCCCACAAGGTGCGTCAGGGAAAGTTGGATTTCGTTTAGCCCGGGATGCAGACACCTCTCCCTATGCTGCCACCAGGAACAGTGGGTCAGAGGAAGCCAGGCTCCCCTCAGCCCCTCCCTCAGGTGGTGCCTGTGGGACCCCAGCCGCGAGTCTGACCTCTTTTCCCTTCCGCCCGCCCATCTCCACCCCTTCCAAAAGTGGGACGTTATTAAGGCCGGTTCCGTCAGGGCTGAGCCATTTGCTTAGTGGAACGCGGGATCTGGAGGCAGCGCGAGGGGCCGAGCCAGCAGGAGAGGGGCTGTCCCCAAGAACGAGGTGGGAACGGTTCTCTCTGGGTGCCGGATCGTTGCTTGAGGCCGCGGGGTCAGAGCTGGCTGGCTGGCTCCACACCGACGCTTCCCGATCTTCCCGAAGGCCACAGGCTGGAGGAAACACTCAAGATGCGCGAGGAAACGCGCACAGGCGCACAAGCATTTAAAGGGCGACGGCTAGGGGTGCGGGAGAGGGAGGGCTGCCGGCGCGGAGGGGCGGGGCCGGCCCGGGGGAGGTGGCCCCGCGCAGCGAGCGCCGGACAACGGGAACCTCAGGCCGCCGGCCGCCGGGCGAGGGGACCCTAGAGCTCGCGGCACCCGCTGCCAGCCCGCAGCTGCCGTCACTCCTCGCACGGCGTTTCTCCGGCGCCCCGCCTCCCCGGCACAAAGCGAAGGAAAGGGGCTGGGTCGGGGTTGAGCCCGCCCCCTCCCCGGCCCCCGATTGGCTGCTGGAGTTGTCTATCCTGAACCTATTTTTTGATGGAGGGGGGGGGTGCCACCCAGTCTGCCCCAGATCACGTTTGCCACTAGCAGCCAACCAGTCGGGCCCAAGTCCGCGGGCAAGAAGCGATTGGGGGCGAGTGAGTTCAGCCCCAAGGTCCCCCGTCCGGGTCCCCCCGCCCGGGCCCGAGGCGGTATATCCTGCCCTCCCCGGCCACCTACCCCTCGTGGAAGCGGAGCGGCGGCCTCGCTGTAACGCAGAGGCGAAATGTAGCGAGCCGGGTGTCGCGGCTGGACGCTCGCCTTGGCCGGGGGTGCGGGGTGGGGGGGGCACGCCGGGGGCCGAGGAGGACTGCCGAGAAGGAGTGATGAGAAGAGGGGGAACCCTGCACCCCCCGAGACCACGGGTCCCTGCTGCCACTCGCCAGGCGCCCCCCTTCCTCCCGAGCGAGAGGCAGGTCAGTCCTGATGGGTCTGGGGCGGTGGGTGGCGGAGGGCGGGAGCCCTGGCGAGCAGCGCATTTGCTGAGTCTGAATGCGGGAGAGGCGGGGGAGGCCACCCAGTTACTTCTCCCCCGCCCTGGGTTTGGGGATACTAAAACGGGTCTCTTTTTTTTTTTTTTTTTTTTTTTGTCCCCTCCTCAGGGCATCCTGGTTTACTTTTGCTTCTTTCATCCCAGGGCCTTAGGCCCGTCTGAAGTCTCTTTACTGGAAGGACTGGGGTGAGGGACTGGCTTCTCTTCTTGCGAGCCCCCTTTCAGTTTAAGTGGCCTGCCAGGAAAACAGGAGGAAGAGGGAGCGTCAGGTTCTAGCTGGCACTGCTGCGACAGGGGCAGTGGTCTCTCTCCTGCTCCAGGTCTCTCTCTGGATCTCTAGTGAGGGACTCTGAAATAACCACAGGAGTGCGATTAAAGAAGTCCAGAAAGGGAATCTGGATGTGTGACCTGAGTCCATAGAAAGAGAAAACAATTCCCATGGGTCAGTTACTGGAGTTTGAATCACCCTTTCCCAAACTGGAGTTGACTAATAGTGTTTGGAATACTTAAGTACTTGTTCATCCTACCTAGGGAAATTCTCTTTAATTTTATTTATTTATTTTTCCTCTGTAAGAGCTATTTTGGTGCAATGGGATAGGGTGGGATCAGGACATGGGGGATTCTTAAACAAGGAAAATGGGACCATTACACCTCGATACACACATTTGAGAACAAGAGCATTTTGGCTTATGCTGCTGCTTTTTTTTTTGCTTTGCTTTGTCTTACCTTTTTTTTTTTTTTTTAGTTTTGCTGCTTTTGTCTTTTGTTTTTGTTTTTCAAAAATTCCACTATATCCAACTCTCAGTAACCCTGGGGAACAGGACGAACCTAGGGAACTGAAATGTGTGCGTAATAACCAATAGTTTTGCCCTCTCCCCCTTCAAATTGAGATAACTCTCTTGTCCTATCTGACAAACGCACAGGGCCAAGAGCAGGGGGAGAGAAGGAGACACAGAGGCCTGGATCCCAGTCAGCGTCTGAGCTTTTTGTAACACTGCTGACTCTCAAGGGCAGGAGTGGGTAGGCCTCTGGCTCTTGGCCTTGGTCTGGCAGCCTTGCCCCATTGCCCAGGGAGTCCTCCTAGTTGTTTCTTTTTTTTTTTTTTTTTTCCTCCCTCAGGGATTACGGCTGTTTGGGGGTCCGGAGACTTTCATGTACTGATCAGATCCTCCCTGTTCATTTGCTTTGTGCAGCTGTCTCGTGACTATAAACAATCACTTTCTACAGGGCAGCGGCTATGCTGTGTGGCAGGGAGCTTGTGACTGAATTTGTAACTGACCCCACTGGGACACCGCACTTAAATAATCCTGGGTTCTTAATAAGCATTCGAGAAGGGATCTCCCTCAGGACGTCTCTCTCGGCCAAGGGCTCCTGCACCACATCTTGCCAATGCCAGGCTGGCCACATCTCGCGCTGTTGACCACAGCAGTGATTCCTGGGGAGGGCTGCGGGTTGGGACGATGGCAGGGTCAGTGCCTGCTGGCCCTCCAGATGTCACAGTGCAGGAATGGGTAGTTTTAGTGAAAACTTTAGCGCCTGCCTTTGTGGGGAAACTGTCCCGGTGTGAGCTCTCCTTTGCCAGATCCTAACATTCTCTTTTTCTTGCCTTCTTCCTTCCCACATCAGGTGTCCCACACAGATTCTCGTGACTTTAAGGACCAGGGATACGACGCAGGACAAGATCTTCCCAGGAAGGAAGGAAGTCCCTGGAGGAGAGGGGCAGGACGGCAGACACTGTCCTGGGACCACAGAGCCCTAGGAGCTGTGGGGAGCTGAAGGAGCCGCAGCCGAGGCTGCCTTCTCAAGGACTCAAACTCAAGCTACTTTTCATGAAAGAAGAGCCGCTGAAGAGGTCGCCCCAGACCTGGCTGGGCTCTTCTACTCTGGATGTCCCCTGCTCTGAGGAGCCTGCTGCTCAGAACCAAAGAAGATAAGAGGCCAGATAACTTGCCCCCAAGCGCAGCACTGGCCTGGGCTGCCGGAGCCAGGCATCTGCACCCCTAATGGCTGGCTGCAGAGCCTGGTGAGGAGTTTCTTGTTTCCCTCCAGCTCTCAGCTTCAGTGCTTGATGGGGCTGCCTGCCGGTGGGTCAGCTTTTGCAGCGCCTTGTAGGAGTGGAGAGCCGCGGGAAGAGGTCCCGCGGCACCCAAGCCTGGGTTCACCCCAAGACTAAATTCTTTCCCAACTTAGAGAGGGAGAGAGAAAGCAAGCAAAAAGAGAGAGAGAGGAGTTCTCCCTTCCCCTCTTCCCTTCCCGTCATGTCCTCTAAGCCAGAGCCAAAGGACACCCACCAGCTGAACGGGACTGGCCCTAATCCCTCACCCTGCTCTTCCGATGGCCCCGGGCGAGAGCCCTTGGCTGGGACCTCAGAGTTCCTGGGGCCTGATGGGGCCGGGGTGGAGGTGGTGGTGATTGAGTCCCGGGCCAACGCCAAGGGGGTTCGGGAGGAGGACGCCCTTCTGGAGAACGGGAGCCAGAGCAATGAAAGTGACGACGTCAGCACAGATCGTGGCCCCGCGCCACCCTCCCCACTCAAGGAGACCTCCTTCTCCATCGGGCTGCAAGTGCTGTTTCCCTTCCTCCTGGCAGGCTTTGGGACTGTGGCTGCTGGCATGGTGCTGGACATCGTGCAGGTAGGACCTGGGTAGGGCAGCTCTTGACCATGAACCGGGAGCCACCTTTTCCTCCTGGGAAACTGACTCTTGAAGTTTTCTCTCCACACCCCTGTCAGAAGCCGCCGCTGCTTCCTAGAATACTGTTTCCCTTTGGATCACGTCCTCGGTTTCTTCTTGGTCTAGCTACTTTCTACAGAAGCCTCGAGGAAGCCGGGTAGCCCCGAGGAGGTGTCCTAGGAAGCACTGCATAACAGAAGCAGAAAGTGTTCCAAGGCTGAGGCTTGGCTGAGGAGAGGTAGAATGAGGTTGTTGCTTGCATCCCTCCTGGGCATTCCCCCTGAGCCCGGCTCAGTAGGAGACACTTAGATGGGACTCCTCTTATGCTTTCTTTTCTTTTCACTTGGGGTTTCAAGGATACCCACAGCAGAAAGCTCAGTTTCAAGTCTCCCCTCCATTCCCCTGCTGGGCAGGAATTTGTTCAGCTGCCAAGAGGGTCTCAAATTAAGTGGGAAGGTTCTTAAAGGCATTTTGTGTTGCTTATGCGCCTGTAACCTTGGTCCGATCTCCTTGGGGAATAGGAGTGAGTGAGCACATGCTATCTGATGCATGATTTGGGTGGGAAGGTGTGGGGGCTGGGGGGCGTGGTAAGCGCTAGAAGTACTGATTCTGTGATGTAAATGGGCATAGAATGTAACCAGGCCTGGGCAGAGCTGTCTCTCCTCTTTGCTTCTTACCTGTCTTTCATGAATCTGCCCTGAGCAAAGAAGGCTTTTTGTGAGGGTACCTGGTAGAGTTAAGGATAACAATTGGCAGGACCCGGAAGCTAAGAGCCAGGGATATGCGATGTAGCACAGTGCAGGTTAGGACTCACCCGGAACCTTCAGGTCCTAGAGAGAATGCAAGTCTTGTTTCCAGGTAAAAGTTTTTGAAGTGCAGTAAGGCACACACAGTTTTCCCCGAAGGTGCTGAGTTTATCAAAGTTAATCATTAGCAGGTATCAAATTCCTCCTGAGTGCTGAGCTCTGTCCTAGGTACTTAGAGAAATACAAAGACCAGGGAAAATCTGGCCTTTGCCCTTGGAATCCACCCTCTTTGTCCCTAACGGTGAAATCTCCCGTATCCATGAGGACCTGGAGCTTAGCATCCCCTCCCCTGCACCAGGCCAACCCTACAAACAATGCGTGTGGTGGTGATGATGCAGAGAGTTTTGCTGGCGGATGGGTGTCACTATGCCAGTGTCCCAGGGAACTGATGGTGGTTGGTTCTAAGTGGCTCTAAGACTGGACCGCTTTGACTTGAGCCCTTATGTACTTCCTGTTGCTGATGAGAATGGTGTTACTGACATGCCAAAGTGCCTCAGGTGGTCCTGTTGTCTGGACATGACCCTCCCTCTCCCTTGACCTGTCGTCCTCAGGGTTGTTCCTCGTGGAGGTTGGGAAGCCAGTCTGGAGCTGGGAAGGCAGGCTTTGGATTCTTCCCCCTAGTGGCTGCTTCTCCTCCTGGCGCAGGGAGTGGGGGCAATGGCCAGAGGAGAAATGAGACTTGGGGTAGCAGTGTCCCCACATCTTCCATCCCTTTCCTGTGGCCTTGGTTCTCATTCTTAAGAGCTGTTGAGTTCTGGTTTGGTGCTTACAAAGGGGTATAACAACCAGGGTCCAGCGGCTTTATTTTCTGCATAATAATATCAGTAATGGTAATATGCCAGTTGGTTAAAGACTCAGGGAGGAGAGTGCTCTCTATTCCTTTCCTCAAAGGACAGAGAGGAGCAGGATCCAGAACAATTGGAATTATAGTCTAAAGTGAACAAGAACAAAGGTTCTTAGCGGTCCCCCACCCCCACCCCATTCCCACACACTTAGCATTCTAGAGATGGAAAAGGCTTCTCACATCTTGCCCCACCCCTGCCCCACACCCATGAGCCTGAGACAGTGATAGGGGGACCTTTGGACCCTGCCCAGCATACCCACAGAGGGCCAGCAATTGCCCTCAGTGTGGCACTTAGGCTCTCACCCCAGAGCTAGGGTCCATTTGGTATAGATGACAATGGCTGGTTTGTCCTTGTCCTCCTCCCCCAGCCTTCCTGTCACAGCTGGGTTGAAGCGGGCCTTGCAGATGGCCACAGTGATATCAGGGCAAGAGGAGGGTGCAGAAAGACCAGGACATGGGACCACAGGGAGATTCTTATTCCACATCCAGGAGAGCAAAGGGCAGGGGGAGGGGGAGGGCGGTGACTGAAAATCTTAGATTCAGGAAGAGCAGAACACTTTCTGGGGATTCACACTTGTATTCCCCCTTCACAAGCTATGCCGGCCTTCAGTGGGACAGAATCTGGGAGTGCCTAAGAGACTGGGGCCATCTGGAGGGGTTGGCTATCAAGTGTCCCCAGCATCTCAGAGCCAATGAGCAGAAGTTCGGTGGCTCCTTGCACCAGGGCCCGCCATCTTTCTGCACTACTCCAGAAGACTTAGTCTCTTCCTAGGAGGCTCCTTTCTCTTGCCCCTTATCTGCCCTCCCCTCCAGTCAGCATGCACGGCCTGCCTCTGCAGTGAGATAAGGGGTTGGTGTACTGGCCAAAAGTAAAAAAGGCTAAATGGACGGCCATCTGCTCCAATGTCCAAACCATGTTTGGAAGTTCCTATGACATCTAGGAAGGAAAACGGGGTTGGGCCCATTGTTGGGGTCGGAGGGGCCTGGTAGAATGTGGTCGGATGCATATCTGCAGAAGGTGCTCTGTGCCCCGCCCCCCATCTGCTCCTAGCCCATTGCAAGGCATCTCACTCACCTCTTCTGTCAGCCTTTTGAGGGGTGGGGGTGGCAAGAGGTGGTGTACCAACCTTCCCTGGAATTCCCAGCAGTGTTAAGACAGGTGAGCCCGCTACATCCTTATCTCAACTCACTACTCACTTGCTGAGAATCTCAAGGAAAGGCGACCCCCACCCCCACCACCAGACACCTCCTCCTCCAGCTTCTCTGTCCTGCTGTGTATGTGGAAAAGTCCACGGAAATGAAAGTAGATGGCAAACGCGGGCTTGGGGAGGTGGAGGGAAAGAAGCATTCTTGCCTGGCTGGCCTGCTCGCAATGCTGCCAGTGCTCTGGGCAGAAGGCTCGGACCCCACCTCCGATGACCACTCTCTTTCTCACCCTTTGTACACCCCCGGATACCCAGGCTGCCCTGCGGCCCTCCTACTGTGGCCCATCCTGGGATGCCCGAGGAGGGAGAAAGCTTCAGGCAGGTGACTCTGACTTAGTCCTCAACTCCAGCCCAGCTCCCAGGGCCCTCCCACAGCCTGAAGCTAAGAATTTATCTCTAGGGATTTTAGTCTTCTTAAGGTCTTGATTCTACCTGTTGCTGGCTGTGACTTTCCTCCCTGCTGCTACCCTCCTGGAGAGGGAGAGAGCTCAGGGCAGAATGCTTGAAAGCAGGTGGAAGTCAGTATATGAAGCCGGAGGAGGTAAGGGACCGGAGAGGCAAGTTGGAAGGACAGGGAAGAGGTACTAACAGGACCCCTGGGGTACGAGACTTAGGGCGATCGCTTTGAATCAGGATTATTTTGGTGTGTGGAGGGAAAAGGCTCATTTCTCACCGCCAGCTTTCAGGAGCCAAGGACAGGCATTTCTGAAAAGCAGTGAGATCTGTAACTGCCCTCCTCTACTGAGTGGGGTAGCGCTTCCTGGAACGTGCCCTCTTCTATCCCCAGCAGAGCAGGAAGGCGTGGGTGAAGGCTTGGCTGACAGGTTTGATTTCAGGGGCAGCCACTCCCTGGCAGGATGAACAGGATGGGCCTGAATTAGGCCAAAGGAAGGAAGATAGACACGCACTGTCTGCCACTGCCACCTTCTAGCCGCTCAGCCTCAGGGCCACCCTGCCCCCCAGGCTGATTCCACATCACCGGCCCCTCTTCCCAGAGACACTGAGTGTGTGTGTGTGTGTGTGTGTGTGTGTGTGTGTGTGTGTGTGTGTATGTGTGTGTATGTGTGTGTCAGAGTCTCCCCTCCCCTCCCCCCCTCAATCCTGAGCGGCCTCTTTAAGAAAGCTCTGTGGGTGAAGAAAATATGTGTGTAGGAATTGGCAACTCTGATCCAAGTGCCAGTCAGGTCTTCGCTGGGCTGGAGGTCAGGTGGTGTAAGATCCCAGGCCGAATTGTGTGTGGGCTGGGAAAACGTTTGCAAAGAGGCTGTTACTGGGGCTGCGTGTTCTCCTTGCCTCTCTGGCTCTCAACTCACCACTGCCAAAACCCAGTACCTTCTAGGGCCTTCTAACATACGTGCTGGGAGGTGTTGGGCCATGGGAGTGCTTATCATGGCAGCCAGAGGGGCTTAGCTCAGCTTCCTACATTTTTTTTCTTAAATAATCACAGAGATGAACCATACTCCTTACAAACCATTGAGACGACATTACACACGTGCCCGTAAAGTGTTTCTTTCCAGGCTCTTTCACTCTGGCAGCCCGTATACATTACACGCACCCACCAGGAGAGCCAAGCTGGCAGGGAGCTGTCGACTTGGAAACTGGGAGGGGCGGATGGTTTGCAGTGAGGAGGGGACAGGAGGCTGTGCTCTGAGAGAAGCTTCCAAAGGCCACAATCAGCCACCCTCGCTAGAGGAGGGGAATTCTTCCCCTCTCTGGAGCTGTTTGTGCAGTTGAGGGAGAAAGGATGAGGTGAAGCAGAGCGAGGCCTGGTCTGCAGGGAGCTAGGACCCTAGTGGTGTGCCCTCGCCGTGTCCTAGAGTAATGGTCCCCAAGTTCCTCAAGGGTGGCTGGCGTTCACTGGGGCTGCCTTCTCTCTGGGGCCTCCGGGAGTGAGAAGGGTCTAGCATCCCTCCACTGTTTGCAAGGGGCCAGCTCTTCCTGTGAATACCTCAAATGCAGCAGCTGGTGCTGGGGGAGAGGGGCAGGCAGGGGGTGGGGGCTTTGTCCCACCCTTAGTCTCAGGGAGGGCTCCCCTATAGAGAGTCCTAGGCCCTCCACCCGTGAGGGGCCAGACCAGGAGCTCAGGTGAGCATATGCCCCAGTGACATGCATGCATACCCACAAAACGAACTCTGACAAAAAGAGAGACACCCTTACCTTCTAGCCCTCCCGGTGTCCACCCCCCTCCAGTCTCTGGCCCTGGCTCCAGCCTCCTCCGATAATCCTTGCTCATCTTTTATTATTTTATTGTTATTCTTATTATTAATTAATATTATTGTGGTAAAAAAAACACAACAAAGTTAATCATCTTAACCATTTAAAAAAAATTTTAATGTTTATTTATTATGAGACAGAGAGACAGAGCATGAGCAGTGGAGGGGCAGAGAGAGAGGGAGACACAGAATCTGAAGTGGGCTCCAGGCTCTGAGCTGTCAGCACAGAGCCCAATGCGGGGCTTGAACCCATGAACCATGAGATCATGACCTGAGCTAAAGTCAGCCAGGCGCCCCTCATCTTAACCATTTTTAAATGTATAATTTAGTAGTGTTAAGTATATTCACATTGCTGTGAAACAGATCTCTAGAACTTCTTCATCTTGCAAAACTGAAAGTCTCTAACCATTAAACACTAAACCCCCTTCTAGCCACTGGCAACCAAGCATTCTACTTTTTATTTTTATGAATTTGACTACTTTAGGTACCTTATGTAAGTGGAATTGTACAGCATTTGTCTTTTTATGACTGGCTTATTTCACTTTTGTATAATGTCCTTAAGGTTAATCCATGTTATATAGCATGTGCCAGAATTGCCTTCCTTTTTTTAAAAAAAATTACTTAGTTTTTAAAGACTATTTATTTTGAGAGAAAGAGAGAGAGAACAAGTGGAAGAGGGGCAGGGGGAAGGGGGAGAGAATCCCAAGCAGCCTCTGTACTCACAAACCATGAGATCATGCCCTGAGCTAAAATCGAGTCAGATGCTTAACTGACTGCGCCACCCAGGTGCCCCAGAATGTCCTTCCTGTTTAAGGGGGAACACTTTTCCACAGTCTGCATATACCAGCTCGTGTGAGTCTGTCCATCAGTGGACACCAAGCTTACTTATACCTCTTGGCCATTGTGAATGATGGCGGTGTGAATACGGGTGAACAACTATCCCTTCAAGACTGCTTTCACGTCTTTTGGATACACACCCAGCAGTGACATTGCTGGGTCACAGGGTGGTTTTATTTAGTTCTTTTTTTTAACATTTATTTATTTATTTTTGAGAGAGACAGAGAGTGAGCAGGGGAGGGGAAGAGAGATAGAGGGAGACACAGAATCTGAAGCAGGCTCCAGGCTCTGAGCTGTCAGCACAGAGCCCGATTTGGGGCTCAAACCCATGAGCTGTGAGATCATGACCTGAGCTCAACTGACTGAGCCACTCAGGCGCCCCTCTTTTCCCCTCTTAGCATGAACAAGTACAGTGCCCTCTGAGCCTCTCTTTCCTCAGTCACAAAGCGGGGACAAAAATAGCCCTCACCTGCATGGACTGTTGATAGGACAAGATGTAAAAACCTATGTAGAGCACTTAGCCCAGAACACTGTTAGCACATAACAGCCATGAGCTGAAGAAACTGGTTGGAGAGCCAGCCCTGATGGTCCCCAGGCTAGAACCCATGTCTCCTGACTCCTAGTCCAGTGCTCTTCCCACAGAGGTACCTCACCTTTCCTAGCTACGAGACTGGGGAAGGTATGTGAGGTGCAGGAACGTCAGGAGGCCTAAGAAGCCTCCTGCAAACCAGCACGCAGAGATTTGGGGGCCCTGGTCTTAATTCAGAGCCTATTGAGGAGACTTGCTGTGGCTGAGGCCCAAAGCCCTTGGACACAGAAACCAAACAAACTCTGATCTCCTCAGCCCCAGCCCTGTGGAGCTCAGCTCTCAACAGCTGAGACAACACCACCCAAGGCTGTGGCCACAGAGAAACTGGGCTGAAGGCAAAGAGGTTGGGGATAGCTATTGAAGGGGGACTGGAAAGGAGTTCTGGGGCGTAAACCAGCCTGGGGTGACAGCTGTATGGGTCCTCACCTCCGCTCCCCCGGCTGCACCGGCTCCAGAAAGCAGGCAGAGAAAGTGGAGCCAGGCTGGGATCTCCTGACTGGAAGCGACCCTTCATGTCTCCCCATTTCTGGGTGGCAGGAACAGGTTGGGGACGGGGGAGGGGCGTGTTGTTTGGAGCACCTTGCACTTGGTTTGGTTCCAGGGTTCTTAGAGGAAGGGCGCTTGGCATGCTCACGTCCTGCTGATTCCATTTCCACCTCGAGCCCCTGATCCCAGACTATCTGTTTGACTGGATGCCATCTCTTTGGGGCGCTGAGATTCCTGGGTTCTGTTTTCACCTTGTAGCACTGGGAAGTCTTCCAGAAAGTGACAGAGGTCTTCATCCTGGTGCCTGCGCTGCTGGGGCTGAAGGGGAACCTGGAAATGACCTTGGCATCGAGGCTGTCCACTGCAGTGAGTGTCCTGGCTAGGAGGAAGGGGACACACAGAGGACTCCGGGTGGCACAGAGCCAGACTGAGAGATCGCTACAGGCCTTTCTCAAGTGTCCAGGCCTAGAGTGTGGAGCTGGGGCGGGAGGGTCTAGGGAGATCCCAGCCTGGGCGTCCTGCTCCTGGGTAGGGGCTCCCTGCCCAGAGTGGTTCCCAGGCTTGGTTTCTGGATGTCCCAGCTGTCCCTGGACTCTTGCCCCACCCCCTGCTCCGCAACCCGCCTCGTGACTGTTTGTGCAGCTTTGACAGGCAAGAGTCATGCTGGTCGTCCACCTGCACAGAGGGGGGCCTCCTCTGATCTCCAGCCCTGCTCCACAGCTGGGCAGGAGCAGGGCCAGGTCTGCCTAGCCCCCCTCCCATCCCGAGCCCTTCCTTCAACGGTGGCTGGCTCTTCACTAAGCGAATAGACAGAGAGGAAGGTTGCTTATCACTCCCCCTTCCCACAGCCCCGTGGATCAGCCATGTTGGTTCAGAGACAGAACTAGATCCAGGGCCACGGGGTGGGAGGTAGGGGGCAGTAACACTCAGGGGACCAGGAGGGCCAGCTGGCAGGGATGTCCCTCATGGCTACAAGTTTAGAGAGGGCAGCAGAGAGAGTGGCAGCCAGTCGAGCCCACCCCATCTTGTCTTACTTCCGGCCTCCCCCCATGCCACCTCACTTCTTCCCAGACCCTCCTGCAGCCTCGGTCCTGCACCAGCGGCTGACCTTTCCTGCCCGAGAATGGCAAGTTGGCTTCAGAGCCAGGGACTGGGTCACTCTGACCCACACAAGCAGCTCTTGGGATGGACGCTGCCTCTGCGCAGCGACTGTCCTGAGAGAAGGCAAGGAGGAAAAGGGGGGCTGCATTGGAAGACCCCTTCCTGCCCCCACCCAGCTGCAGCTTCCCTCTCTGGCTCCCTTGATGCTGCTTCACTTTCCCTGGGGGTTACACCCTGGTCCCAGAGTCTTAGGCCACATGCACTGCCTCCCAATCCAGGCAGGGTCCTAACAGATGGAGCCACAGGCCTTTTCCAACCTGGAGCTCCAGCCCCTCCCCCGCCTCCCCTAGGCCAACATCGGGCACATGGACACACCCAAGGAGCTTTGGCGGATGATCACTGGGAACATGGCCCTCATCCAGGTAAGAGAGCAGAGACCAGAGAGGGTGGGCTAAGCTTCCCCCTTAATCATGGATCTGAAAAGCTGGGGTCAGCCCCCTCATCCTGCCGGGCTGGCTTCTCCCACAGCAGCTCTAGGAGGTAACCAGGTTTCCCAGGAAAACGGCCAAGATGGGGAGGGCCCCAGTGGGCTCCACGGCAGTTCTCAACTCGCAGGGGTCCCCTGGGTGCGAGTCCCCACAAATCAGACTCAGGAGTGCTGGAGTGTCATCAACCACGTAAGGCCACACAGCTTCCATACCGGTGTCTCACCCCTTGAGTTCCCAGCCTTGTCCGTGGCCTGAAGGCTCAGGCTCTGCTGGGCCTCACCCCGATCCCCAGAGGAATGCTCCTTCAGCCAGTAACATGTCCTGGGTGCCTGCGGGGTGCACTGCCCAGTACTAGTGTCTGGTGTGAAACTAAATAAACAAGGACATGGTTCCAGCCTGGGAGGACTGTACAGTCCAGCCCAGCCTGCCGCCTGGGGCTACTGAGGGCCAAGAAGAGGTCTGGCTAAGTGCTCAGTGACCTGTGCTAAGAAACTCTCGGCGCCCCCACCCCTCCCCAGACTCTGAGTTACCCACTCCCATCGCAGGTGCAGGCCACGGTCGTGGGCTTCCTGGCGTCCATCGCAGCTGTCGTCTTTGGCTGGATCCCTGATGGCCACTTCAGTATCCCGCACGCCTTCCTACTCTGTGCCAGCAGCGTGGCCACGGCCTTCATCGCCTCCCTGGTCCTGGGTAAGGAAGGAGGAAAAGGGCAGGGTGTCAGCCCAGCACATCTAATCTCTCCTTTTGTTTATTGATACACCTTTATCTCTTCTTGCCCTGCCTGGGCCCTCCTCTTCCTCCCCAGGTATGATCATGATTGGGGTCATCATTGGCTCTCGAAAGATTGGAATCAACCCAGACAATGTGGCCACGCCCATCGCTGCCAGCCTGGGTGACCTCATCACCTTGGCACTGCTCTCAGGCATCAGCTGGGGACTGTACCTGGAGCAGGGTAAGGCTGAGGCCACTGAGGGGGTGACCAGGGTTGTGGGGCAGTGGAAGAGATGGTGGCAGGTTTGCCAATGTATAAGGATTTCCTCTAAGTTCTTAACCACCTGGTTGGAACACAGTTTTGTAATAACTCCCGAGCATAGAGACAGAGGCTAAGTACTCTCAAATGCACGCAGGCAGCAGGGCACAGGGGTGGGTCTGAGAAATCTATTCTTGCCTGGTCCTGTGGATTCCTACCTGCCTTGGAGGAGTCAAGGTGAAAGGGATGAAGGGAAGGAACTGACGCCTGGAATTGGCTTGAAGAATGAAGAAAGGGAGGGGAGAGAGTGATTTCTGGGGATCAAAGCAAAGGAGCTGAGAATCTGGTCTCTGCCCTGATGAGCCCAGCGCCTGGGGAGCTCTTGGCTTGGTTGTCCTCACCTACAGAATGGAAAAGCCTGGCCCTCCGCCTCCGTCCCAGGCTTATAGGGAGGATCAATGAGGTCATTTATTTCTAGGCACCTAGTGTGACATTCCCACGGATCTGCCGGCACATCGGCAGGTGGAGCAGGGGGAGACCTTTGCAGAGAGCTGCAGTGCTCACCTCCCTCTGATCTCTGCCTCTCTCAGATGACTGGCAATACATCTACCCCCTGGTGTGTGCCTTCTTCGTGGCCCTGCTGCCTGTCTGGGTGGTGCTGGCCCGACGGAGCCCAGCCACAAGGGAGGTGTTATACTCAGGCTGGGAGCCCGTCATCATTGCCATGGCCATCAGCAGGTAGGTTCCAGCCCTCGTACGCACCCTCACCCTTCTCCCACCCTGCCAGAGAATCCCTGGTGAGCCCTGGAAAAGGGGGAGGGTTCTGGTGCAGGTGCTAGAAATGCCTTCAAGGGTGTATTGGCTCCATGTCCTTCCGTTGCATGTGACAGAAGCCATCTGAAATGGGTTGCATTGGCTTAGGGAACTAAAAAGGCACAGCTGGGCTCAGGCGCATAGGTGGTAGCATCAGGGCTCCGGTATTGAAGGCCTGCAACTCCGGGTTCATACGTTCCTTACTCTTACTAACCCCCCTGGAAGGAAGTCTCTCCACAATTCCACAAAGTCCCACTACAGAATTTCACCAGCTCCCAACCAGTCACATGGCTCTGCCTGAACCGATTGCTGTGGCCTCAAGAAAGTGAGGCCGTGATTGGCCAGGCCTGGGGCCGGGCCATCGTAGGAGCAGTGTCACCTGAACCACAGGAACTGAGTTTGAGAGAGGCAGTTCCCGAGAAAGAGCCCCGCACTGTTACCACAAGGGGAAATGAGCACCAAGCAGGCACAACACCGTGGTCCTCGAGGCCAGGTGGCCCTGGGCCCCTCCCGCCAACCTGCGGGGCAGGTACAGGAGGCGGCTGCCTGCCCAGGTGCCACCAATTAGCTCCTGGACCACTCCACCAGGTCGGAATATTATAAGCAGCAACTGGTTCTAGCAAAGGAGGCCAGGCCTGGGAGACAAGGGACCCCTGGGAGCACCTTGCTTTCCTTCCTCCCTGAGGCCAGATGGGCCTGTGCCCGTCATCCCTGGAACTGAAACAGAGCCCTTCGGTGATCTTTGTGTCACTTTGTCTTTGTCTGTGTAGTGTGGGAGGCCTCATCTTGGACAAGACTGTCTCTGATCCCAACTTTGCAGGGATGGCTGTCTTCACGCCTGTGATTAATGGTGAGGTCTCGGCACCAGCTGCTGGGGGGATGGAGGGGGAGCAGGCGGGTAGGATGTGGGAGGCTCTGCTTCAGGATTCCGCAGGCAAGAGCATTCCGTTCAGAGAGTTCAAGACGTTAAAGGGGCTGAAGGGGCTGCTCACAGAGTAGGGAGCAGGGGAAGAACCCACAGATTAGCAACAACAGGAAGCCCTAGGCCTCAAGAGTCAAGGGGAGGAAATAATGGTCCTAGGAGCCCAGAGGGAACACACCTCTGCCCCCAAGAGGGGTAAGCCTCTGCCTAAAGGCAGATTGGGATAAGGAAAGACATACCTGACCCCTCTCTCCTCCCCCGCTCTCTGACTCACATGCTGGTGCCTCCTGTTGCACAAACCCGATTAGAGGTCGCCAGCAAGGGAGCCTGGGTGACGCAGTGTGTAGAAGTCAGCCTCTCAGCGCTCCAAGCACAGCTGAGAAGACCAGGGAATAGGTCAGCGGCGGGAGGGCAAATGATAACCCCATAGAGATACCCGATTCCAGAGTCTGGAGCTCAAACGTGATACCTGAAGTCGGTTCCTGGAACCAGCCCAGAAGGACGGGGAGCCTGGGTCTGCTCAGAGCTGTGCAGAGGCAAGCCCTCGTCGCCTCAGCTGTGTGGGACAGCAGGGACTCAGGTTCCCTGAGTCTGCAGATCGGCCTGTGCCACTTCCTGTACTCTCAGCCATAGAGGGGAGAATGGAAGGAGCCTGGAAGACTCCCTGGAAGTGGGGGCGTCAGTGTCTCACTCTTCTCCTGGGGACTGGCAGGTGTGTCCTGTCCTCCCCGCCCCTCACCCCTCTCACGTCTAAGCGCATCTGTCTCTACAGGTGTCGGGGGCAATCTGGTGGCAGTGCAGGCCAGCCGCATCTCCACCTTCCTGCACATGAATGGGACGCCAGGGGAGAACTCTGCGCAAGCCCCTCGCCGCTGCCCCAGTCCTTGCACCACCTTCTTCAGTCCTGGTAATGGCGGAGTCCCAGCCTCCCCGTCCCTGCCAGCCCTGGAGTGGGGGGTGGGTGACAGTCCCTTCTAGCCCTGGAGTCGGGGGTGGGTGACAGTCCTTCCAGCCCTGGAGTCGGGGGTGGGTGACAGTCCCTTCCTGCCCTGGAGTGACACTCCAGGAGTTTCCCTTGGGAAACAGCTGGGGCCTGGATACGCAGCTTCTCCTTCTCTCTGGAGAGCAGATCCCAGGCAGGAAGCCTGTCCTTACCTGGAATGCTGGGGGCTGGGACCATGGGGCGGAGGACAGAGAGAGCCCGCACCTGCTGGTCTGAAGTGCGGTGTGGGACCTCCTGACTGAAAGGCCTTCTGGGGCCAGGCCTCCTCCACTCACCTCCCGCCCCCTCTCTTCCCTGGGCCCAGATGTGAATTCGCGCTCGGCCCGGGTCCTTTTCCTCCTCGTGGTTCCAGGCCACCTGGTGTTCCTCTACACCATCAGCTGCATGCAGGGCGGCCACACCACTCTCACGCTCATCTTCATCGTCTTCTACATGACCGCTGCACTGCTCCAGGTATGGACAGCAGGGGTGTGGTGAGGGCCAGCCAGACACTCTGCCACTGCTGCCTCTGTGACTGGGGTGGGGGGGCGGGGAGGGCAGGAACATTGGACAGGGGCTCAGAGAGCAGGCTGTAGTTCCAGCAGGGTCACTAATATGCTGTGTGACTTTGGCCCAGTTGCTTCACTTCTCTGAGCCTCAGTGATCCATTTGTAAATTGAGATGGTGGTTTTAGGCAGGTGATTGTAAGGGGCTGAGCAGGTGGGTCCGGGTGCAGCCCCCATTGGCCTGGCCACAGAGCTCCACTTGGCCGTTTTGCGTGCTGTCCTTCCTTAGGAGATATCATTTGATAAAGGGTTTCACAGCTTGAAAAAAACGTCGTCACCACCACATTAGGATCCTATCCAGCCTTGCCATTCTAGAATATAATATACTCTCTCCCTGGTAATAATATTCCTTTTTTTTTCAACTTCTTTTTTTTTATTTTTTTAATGTTTATTTTTGAGAGAGAAAGACAGAGAGACAGAGTATAAGTGGGGGAAGAGCAGAGAGAGAGGGAGACACAGAATCCGAAGCAGGCTCCAGGCTCTGAACTGTCAGGACAGAGTCCAACGCAGGGCTCGAACCCACAAACCGTGAGATCATGACCTGAGTCAAAGTTAGACACCCAACTGACTGAGCCACCCAGGCACCCCTTTCAACCTCTTATTTTGATATACTTCTATACTCACGAGAAACACATACGAAGAGATCCTATGTACTGTTCGCCCGGTTTCCCACATTGGTGACATGTCACACAATTCAGTACTGTAACAAGCCAGGCAGTGGGAGTTGAAATGTCCACGGAGATGATTCAAACTGCGCCAGTCTTACAGGCACTCGTGTGCGTGTGTGCGTATTTAATTCCGCGCCATTCTGTCACGTGCAGACTTGTGTCTCTTCACCACACAGAACCGTCCTTCCATCACAAGCCCCCCCATTATGTGATCCCTTTGGAGCCATGCATACCCTACTATTACACTTCCATTTCTATAGACCTGACTTCTGACTGGTAATAATAGCCACATAGTTCAAAACATTTTAGTTAGCAATACTCGCGCCTCGGATAAACCTCATTGGCCACGATACTGCAAACTGAGCAAAGCATAACCATTTTAATTTTAAAAACTTTTTTTTAATGTTTATTTATTTTTGAGAGAGAGACAGAACATGAGCGGGGGAGGGGCAGAGAGAGAGGGAAACACAATTCAAAGCAGGCTCCAGGCTCTGAGCTGTCAGCACAGAGCCCGACGCGGGGCTCAAACCCACAAACCATAAGACCATGACCTGAGCCAAAGTCGGACACTTAACTGGCTGAGCCACCCAGGTGCCCCAAAGCTTAAACATTTTAAAGGTTCATAGTGAAAGCTTTTCCTCTCTGCCTCTCTCTGCCACCCAGTCTCCTCCTCCTGGCCATCCATATCATCCGTTTCTTGCATATCCTTCAAGCTTATTCTGTATTTATACACACATAATTTTTCTTATTTTCCTCCCTTTTTTTTTATACACACACGTAGCACACTCACCACCCTGTCCACACCCCATTTATTCATGTAACAGTGTATCCTAGAGATCAGTCCAGGTCAGCACATAATGAGAAGAGCACCCTGGTCTTTGATGGCCGCATTCTTCCATCAAATAGATGTACATGATTTCATTTAACCAGTCTGCTCTTGGTGACCTCTCATCCCTACAGCCCCTCACCCCAAACCTTGAAAAGGCTGCATGTTGGGACATCTTCCCAAGGGTTGGGCTGAGAATCAACCATAGTTCTTGCCCTGCGGCAGTTTCCCAGGTGCCACGTTACCCGCAAGTTGGGCCAAGTGGCTGCTGGGAAAGCGGGGGTGACTATGCCAAGGGCCTGTGGCTGGAGGGTCGCCCTCAGCCTCTTTGGGAAGGATAAACCTGGGCTCCATGACCCATTTGGGCCTGGCTGGAGGCACCCTCATCTCTGCTCTCTTCCCTAGGTCTGTGAGGGGCCAGAGCTGCACACTCTGTCCCCTCTAAAGGTTCTTCCTGCGCACTTTGCTCCCTCCTCTCAGCCATGTGTCCTAGAGGTGGCTCGGGAGGCTGGAATGAGGGGTCAGCTGCTGCCATGCCCTTCCTGAAGCCTGTTCTGAAGTCCTTCTGGCCACACTCTTTATTTGGGACTCTTCTGCAGCTGCTGGGAAGGAAGCGAAGTTAGGGCATGGGGGTGGGGGGTGTCTGGCCCTCACCCAGGGCCATGGGCAGGCCATGGGAGTAAAAGGCTGTGTGTGCAAGGCACGGGGGAACATGCAGGGTGCTGAAACCGTAACCCTTGGCTGCCCTCAAGAAAACAACCAAGCTTGCCTAAAATTAGGTATTGGTTCTGGCTTTAGGATCCCCCAAGGGCCTCCAATTCCTGCAACTGGGCCCCTTAGGGCAGAATTTACATACCAGTTTTCGTAAAATATGGTTAAGAGCAAAACCTCCCAGATGACTGTGTTGGAGATTTACGGGTAGAAACCACTTCATTTGCACGCTGAAGCGGGTATTTAGGGAGCCCAAACTTCAGGGATGGTGCTGAGGATATAGAAGACACAGGCCCGAGTCACTCTCCCCTAGTGTTCTAGACCAAGAGCTTTGCCAACTTAAATGTGTCCGTGAATCTTGTTAAAATGCAGATTCTGATTTAGGAGATCAAGAGCCTGAGATTCTGCAGGCGTAATAGGCTCCCAGCTGTTATTGATGCTACTGGTACAGGGCGCACTAGCAAAGTTCCAATCTAGATCGTTCTTGATCTGTAGAAGTGGGAGGGAACCACACAGATAAGTCCAAGCAGCAGATGATCCAAAATGGGTTTTGAATTGATGTGTGCTCTGCTTTACATCCAGATGACAGACTCATAATTCTATTTTGCTAGGGCTAATGTCAAACTAGACCTGCTCTCCAGGAGCCGAGCAGAACGGAAAGGGTCAGGAGGAAGCTAGCTTGGGATAATCAACTGTTATTTAGACAACCGTACAAGTAGGCTGGCAGCAGCCTCCGGGGCTGTCCTTATTCTGCTCTGCTCCACGGAGAAGCCCCTGCGTGGGAAGCCAGCTCCAGTCCCCAGCCGCTTGCCAGGCTCCTGGAGAGGCCGCCATGGCGGGCACTGGAGGGACCCGAGAATAGGATGACCCAGAATTAGAGGCAAGGGCGCTGAATTTCTGCAATGACTAGGATTTTGAATAGGAAGTCCCTTGTTTGGTAAATCTGGGAGTGGAATGCAATGCTGATGTGGGGGGTCCTGGGGGAGTAGCTCCCCAAAGAGCTCATGTGAGGGATTGTCTGCTCCAGGTGGTGACTGTGGGGTAGAGGAATACAAAGGGGTTGCGGGGGTGGAAAGTCGAGCTCTCCCACTGTGGGTAGCGGAGTCTTGTGTGGCAGTGAACGCGTTCCATTGTGTGGCCTCTGGCTCCCCCTGGAGAGAGGGGATGGCTATAGGCCGGGCCCTTGTGTCTCCCCAGGTGCTGATTCTCCTGTACATTGCTGACTGGATGGTGCACTGGATGTGGGGGCGCGGCCTGGACCCAGACAACTTCTCCATCCCGTACTTGACAGCTCTGGGGGACCTGCTTGGCACTGGGCTCCTAGCACTCAGCTTCCATGTCCTCTGGCTCATTGGGGACCGAGACACGGATGTCGGGGACTAGCCTGGTCACTCAGCCTTCTCCCCCACCCCTCCTGCACTTTCTATTTGAATTTTTTCTTTTGTTCCCTTCCCCCACCCCCATTCCACACTCCCACCTCTTTCTAGGGACTTCACTTTGATACCGAATTCTCATTATTTTCAATGGGAATTTTTATACATTGAGCCAAGTTTGTATAGCCAGAATTCAGGCAGGACAGATGGACTGAGATGAGCAGTACAAGTAGATTTTCGAGACAATCACCAAGTGCAATTTCCTGGTGGGTGCCTCCAGGCGATGCGGATTAGGGCATGGGTTTTCGTATGGGATCTGCGGGCATCTGGTTTAGCTTTAGCAAATGCGGTCATGGCCCTAATGGGAAACCGTTTGCGAGTGGGCTCTGGTTTTTTGGGTTTTTTCTTTTCCTTCTTTTTTTTTTTTTTTTTGATTGAGGAGAGAGATAAATATCATTCCCCCCGCTTCCCAAAAATACACACGTGTTTTTTTCTATAAACGGACCAACTTCAGAGCTCTAGTAAGGAGACGCCTGCTCCTGGCCCCAGGTAATCCTAGCCCTCTCCTCCTCCCTCGGTCCCAAAAAGAGGGAGGCAGAGTGACCATTCAAGTCGTACACACGCCCCTTACCCAACTGCCTGAGAAACACCACCAGCCCCTCCCTTTGATCTTTCTCCAATCATTTGTCATATCCGGGAAGAAATGAGCAGGGGCCTGGTCTTTCTGTTGACCCATGTCCACCAATAGGTCTCCCAAGATCTACATCCTCCCTGGGCCCAGAGGACCGATTGTTTATCTCTGTTTAATCTTTGTGTCTCATTGTCCTCAACGCCACCTTTTCCAGAGCTTGCCAGGTTGGGTTCCAAGATTAGGGACAGGGAATGAGTGTGTGGAGGATGCTGGGAGGTGGGGGACGGCTGGGGTTTCTGTCACGGTTTCTCCCCAGGACATTTCACGTCATTATCTTAGACTCTGTCCCTTCCTGAAATCACTCATGCCGTCCTGCTGTGGATGTTCTTCTCTCTTGGCCTCTGCCCTCACTCATCATTCATTCATTCATTCATTCGCTCATTCAACAAAGACACAGCCTCCCCGAAGAGGAGCTCACGTGCAGGCATGGTCTGAAGCAATACTGATTGAGGGCCCACCCATGTTAGGAACTGCGCTGGCGGTCAGGGAAACAGCTCTAAGCTCCCCTCCACCCCTGGACACAGAGACCGTGTGTACCTTCCGGTGTGACAGAAAGCTTCCTTGCTCAACATGTTTGCATCTGTGTCACTAGGCCAGGACCTTCCTCTAGATCTTGCCTCCATGCAGTGCTGACCCCAGCTAGAGCCCCCAGCCCCACTGCTCGACCAGCAGGTCACTTCCCTAAACCAGCCTTCCTCACCGTTTCTTCTCCCCGCCACCCCCACCCCTCCTCACCAGCCACCCGAAAGAGGATTCAGACCTAGTAGGCTGGACATCACCAGCTGCTGCTCTGCCTGGTGCAAGATTCGGGGAACACTGGAGCCTCCACATCCGCCCCCGCCCGTTACTCTGACCAGATGGGAAGTGTGTCCACACTCATGTGTGCATGCACGAGCATCTGGCTGCAGGTTTCTTCCAGCCTCTCTTCCCCTCCCCTGTAAACCCTCCTCTCTCAAGCCTGAAGGGCACACCTCCAGCAGCAGGCTGGGCATTGACCCTGTCTCTTACCAACACCAAGCCTCACCCCAGGAAGTCGGCATGCACCTCCAGACACTGCCTCTTCTGTCCTTCCGTTTCCGCCTGGGCCACTTTCTGGAGTCTTAGACTTGGAAGGAACCATGCAGGTTATCTAGCTGGGGCCACGTCTGGCAGAGTTCATTAACACGAGCCCGGGCTTGTTTCTGCTCTTCCCTCAAGTCCTCTTTTATCCTGCCCTCCACCTCCAAACACATTTGCACACAGACTCTTGTACAGGCACCAAAACCAAGTCCTCTGCCCCCGAGGCCGTGCCCCTGTGTTCTCCGGTCACCCCTGCCCCAGTCACTCACCCCTTCCTCATCTCTGGAGCCTGGCCAGGCCGCCCTGGAGACAGGGGAGCATCCTCCTTTGCTGAAAAAGCAGGAAGGTAGGCGCGCCCCGAGCCCTCAGTGTGCGAGCGGAGGGAGGACTGTAGGATGAGAGGGAAAGAAAATGAAGCGGACTTTGCTGGAAGACTCGTTTCTTTTCCCCTGGTTGCACAAACTGCATGTCACTTCGGCCTGGCTGCGAGGAGCAACATTGGTTTACTCTTGTATCCTTAAAAAGTTACAGAACTGTGTCTTAAGAGAATTATTTATAGTTACTATAACTGAATTGACAAATGTCAACGTAACTGATAAATTATATTTGGTAAAATAAAGAGGACGTTTATTTAGGTGGTCGGCAGTTCCTGTGTGTTTCACCCCGAAGCAGCCCCTCCCCCTCCTCGCTCAGATGCTCCCCTCCGTGGCCCCACCCCCTCCTTGCTCAGAGATGGCTAGAGGCCAGAGTATGACAAGAAATGAAACATCTCTTCCATACAGAGATGTGTGCTAAAAAACACACATCAGTCGTTTATTGAGAAACAGTGGTGCTCTGGGACTTATCCCAGAAGCCCTTGTGGTGCCTCCCGTCTCCGCACTGAGTCGGCCTCAGGTGGGGCATCGTGCTAAGGGGGCACAAGCGTTTATGGGTTAAGATTCCTTCCCTGCAGAGGCTTACGGTCTGGTTGGGTCAAAGTAATAACAGCTACGATTTGTTGAGGACTTATTATGTGCCTTCACTGCACTGCACCCTGGAAGTCCTTAGACATTTACAATGGACTTCAGAGGGTCCGGAGCCAACAGGCCTGAGTTCAGATCCTCGGTCTTCTGCTTGCACTTGGGTGATGCTAGGAAATCATCGATTCTTTCTGAGCCTCAGTTTTCTCATCTGTACTAATACCTTCTTCCTACAATTGCTAGATTTCCACGGGGTAGTACACATGAGCACCGGGCTCTGCGCCTAGCACACACTAAACCCCCAAAATACTAGTCATGGTGGGCAGAGGCCCATGACAAGGCAACGTCAATACAGTGACCTTAGAGGTAAATGGAGGGTGGCTACGGGAGCAAGCAGATGGAAAAGACACTCAACGCAGTCCTGAGGGTCAGGCAAGTCTTGGAGGAAGTCAAGGGGAACAGGAATTAGCAGAAAGAGGGAAGGGAAAGAGCGGTCTCACAGAGGGAACAAGATGCTAGGCGGGGAAGTGAGCCTGAAGCTTTGGAGAACTACAGAGAGTCCCATGTGACTGGAGTTTGGAGTGCAGAGCGTGACAACACAGCCTTAGGAGACGCACACAGACACACATGTCTGGGACAAAGCAATGTTTCTGAGATGGCAGATATGGAAGAGCAGAGCCCCAGTGTGGCATCCCACCCCCCAGGTCTGTCTGACTCTAAAGCCTCTGCCGGGAACCAATGCCCACCAGGACACTTCCCCACAGGCCATGGGACACTCTTACAGAGCACATACTAATGCTGAGCATTACTCATCCCACTAATCAGCCTTGCTTGTTTGTTTCAGTCTTATGGAGGTAAAATTGACAAATAAACTTGTAAAAGATTTAAATTATAAAACATGATGATTTGATATATGTATATGTTGTGAAAGGATCCTCCCCATTGAGTTAATTCATACATTCGTCACTTTACATATTTACTCTTTTCTTTTTCTTTCTTTTTTTTCTTTTTTTTGGTGAGAACATTGAAAAAACATCAGCATTTTATTGTTTATTTTTTTTGTTTTTTCTTTTTTTTTATTTTTGTTCTTTTTTAGTTTTATTTATAAAACATCAGCATTTTATAACAGACCTGGGCTCTTGGACTAACTCTTCAAAGAAGAAATGTTAGTAAGGTTATTAAGGGTTAACAGAGGATAATTGCTTGTTAATTATCATTTGTATAATGTTTTAATATATAGTATATGATACTATACAGTATACCTTCAAATAATAATGGCCTCATTTGCAACTTCAATATTATCTCTAATAACTGCAAAGTTGATATTATCACCATTTTATAAGAGAGAAACAGAGGAGTTAAGTATCTTGCCCAAGGTCATGTATTCACACCCAGGTTTCTATTAGCCCAGTGCCTTCCCACCTTGCCTGGGGCCAGATGAAACAGCCAGCCAAGGTGCCCTATATACAGACTGCAAAAGCATTGCTGAAGTGATCAGAAATATGGGGCCTGTTATCTCAATTTTGCCCATTAGACACCTTACATTACTGCACCATGTTAATTGTCTACTGAAATAGATCATATCTTTCAGTGGACATTTAAAAACATGCCTCCCAGGCGCCAGTCTATCCCTGATGATATTTTTGCAACATAATTACAGGCAACAACACCAACCCTGAGAGCTGCCAGCTGCCAGTCTCCTGAAATCCTCTCTCCTTCAGCTAAAATCCAGAAACTGAATATTGTACAGTAGAGTGCTGTTTCCTGCACTCTACTGCCTTTTATTACATTATCTAGACATAAAATTTTTTTAATGTGGCTCCCAAGAAAATGACTGGCTTGGAAATTTAAAACAAACAAGCAAACAAACAAAAAAAAAAAGCTAGAAAGAAAACAAATTGCAGAAAACTGAGAAAAGTTTGGCCAGCCAGAAAAGATTTTTTTAAACATAATTTTGAAAGACTTTATGGCAATATTCATATTTAGTGAAGTGTGGGTGACTAAGACTGCCTAGCTATTGGTAATTTTTTTAAGTTAAAATAATTCCAAATAAGTTTAAATGTTATGTCATATTCAGTGCGTGGCAAAAGTTCCTTATTTTGAACATTATAGAAATTATTTTCTCTTAACTCCTATCAAAGAAATGAACAAGTAGATAGAGAACGTTGCTTTAAGGGAGCTCCAGATCGTGGTCAGCCTGGGACAACCACATGTTTTTCTGTCCTTGACTCTGCCACAGACTGTCACATGTGTGAGTTTCAAGTACATTACCTAAGCTGTTGACGACCTCACAAATACTTCAGAAACAAAGCGTTTGGTTTTTAGCAGTTAGAAATTTGTGGAAACTAAAGCTTCAAGAGAATAAATGATCTGCCATATATGAAATATTTACTAAGGTCTCTGGATTGCCAGGCCAAAATCCAAACCTCCCTTCTGTACAGGTTTCAGAAGGTTGGGTGGAGGAATGTCCCCAGTGCCTTCTGTGGAGGACAGAAGAGTGCTTCCCAACCCATGCTTCTACATTCTGCGTGCCTTGCTTTGCTGAGAATCTGGGTTATCTCCTTCCTGTATCGGGGTCAAAAATGGCAGTGTGAATCCTCTGGGACCCCCCAGGGCATCACTGGAATTCTGCTCTAACCCTGAATGACACTAGCCTGCTTTCTCCAATCAAGGCAGAATTTTATTCTTTGACCTCAATAAGTAAGAATCCCCATGTCCACTTTCAGAGTGAGGAAACAGAAAACACACGAAGGATGCTATAGGCTTCTTCTGTGAAGTCTCCCTAGTGTCCTCATGTAGCCTAATTGTTAAAACAATAACAATTAAGCACAAGCTTTAGAGGCAGACAGAAATCTGAATCCTATCTCTTTTAGCGGCTGGTCATAATTAGCCTCTTCTGACTCCCCAGTTGTACCATGGGTAGAACAGGACAATAATGCCTTCTTTGTGGAGCTGATGGGCACACAGAAGATTCAATAAATAGAAGCTTTTATTATTACTGTTTTATAACATTGATTGAATTGGTGGTATAGCAAAATGGGAAGAGAAATACTCAGAATACAGAGTTTGGGATGAGAGGAAGTAGTTAGTGAATTAAGAAGCTAACAGACCCAGATCTATCCTGGACATGACTCCTCAGTGACAAGGTACCGTTAGACCAAGCTGTGCAGGGAAGAGGACTGGCTGGCTTTACAAACAGTTCTCCACTGGACGAACACACCATGACCTTGAGCCTGGCTTCATCCTCGGAGGCTCAGAAACCCAATCCCATCTGGAAACCACGTCAGGGAGCCTGACTTGGACCCACAAACTCATGGAGGCCTGTGCATCCGCCCAAAGACCAAATGGTTGGTGACCCAGCACATTCGCTCCCTGGAAACAAGCAACCCAGGAAGGCCAATGATTAGACGGTACCCAGAGAGTTCAGAATCCTAACAGAGAAGTTAGTTTTGTGACTTGAAGGTACAATGGCACCAGGTCTCATTAGTCAGCTGCATGGGTCTCTGTAATAGCGGTGACAGACAGATAGTCCCTTAAGACTCTGGCCTCCACCAAAGCCCAAAAAGGTATAGCCACTATTCTCTCAGTGTCTCCTCTATTTGCCTCTCAAGTTGACCACCATCTTTCACATCAACGCATTCCTTTTTTAGTTATATGTCTACCCTCAGTCAAATCTCCTGCCTGGGGACTTCTCATTAATGTTCATTTTATTTTATTTTAAATAGACTCCACACCCAGCCTGGAGCCCAATGCTGGGCTTGAACTCATGACCCTGAGATCAAGACCTGAACTGAGATCAAGACTTGGACGCTTAACAGACGGAGCCATCCAGGCACCCCATCATTAATGTTCATTTTAGAGTTTAACTCTGAGAGGGCTAGGGAGACCATGGTATTTCCAAGTCTTGGAGGGTCAGGAGCTGTCGGTGGCTAACTAAGGATGGCCTATAGGCACAGTAATTTCTGTCTTCCTCACCTCTTGTGAGGTGCAAGGACAGAGAAAATTAGATCAAAATCATCTGCATTGGAAGGGAACCCCTTCATCTTACAGATGTGACTTCCTCAGAGCCACACAGACGGTTGGGACCACACAGTTCTTTAAACCAAAATTTCCTCTCTAGCTTCTGCCTCTATCTTCTTTCCCTGGTTCTTATTTGGGGTGGAAGGGAGGGTATCCTTCCAAGGAGGAGAATGTGGCAACAAAACCATGAAAACTAGAGTCTGATGTTTTTCCTGGATATTCCCAGGCACCAAGTTAACCCCAGACTCGGGGTGCAAGCTCGCAGAGGAGTGAGCGGCATGTTGGTCTGTGAGTCTGCCAGCCTCTCTCTAGAGGGTTTCCTAGGGCACCTTGCTGCGCAGCCTTCCAGCTGAATGCTTAGCTAGGTCACGGGCATCTCACCAAGCTGCTTCCTGTGCCCAAAGCGATCACCAAAAAGTTAGGGTTATTTAAATAAGCTTGGAGTTTGGGGCTGAGGGACAGCTCACGCTTCCCTGGGTCTGTCCCTCCCCTCCCTCCGTGCTGCTGGGCCACCTGCTGTGTCACTTCTGTCTCCGTTTCATGTCACAGTGCATTTTTCCTCTAGGTCCTGGCACAGTAGTGGAGGCTCAGGAGACCGCACAAACCCTTTTTCTCTTCTGTTTAAAGTCAAGCTCCCAAATCCTTAGGTGATTGTCGGTGCCAGGTCACTTCTTTAATAAGTACTTACTGAGTTCAGACTGAAGGCATCACCAGCAGGCAGGCACCTGAAATTAGTGAGGTTATATAATGTACACCACATCCTCCATGGAGGGCTCTTGCCAAAAAATGTTTTTTCTAGAATCTAACCTTGAAAAAACAAACAGTCCAGATTGTGGGACAGTCTATAAGAAAATGGCCTGGACTCTTTAAAAAGAAAGTCAAAAACAAACTGACTAAAATATAAAATAAAATAAAAAGCAAGTCAATGTTGTGAAAAGCAAAAAAAAAAAAAAAAAAAGGCAGGGGATTGTTACAGACTGATGCTGTCTGATAGAACTGTCTGTGACCATGGACATAATCATGTCTGGGCTGTTCACTAGCCACATGTGGAAGCTGAGCACCTTTAAATGTGGCCAGTATGACGGACATGCTGAATTTTAAATGTCTTTCATTTTAATTAATTTAAATGTAAATAACCACACATGGCTACTGGCTCCTGTATGGGACACAGCATAGCTCTACATTAAAAAGACATATGGGAGGGGCACCTGGGTGGCTCAGTGGGTTGAGCGTCCGACCCCAGCTCAGGCCATGATCTCACGGTTTGTGGGTTCAAGCCCCGTGTCACGCTCTGTGCTGACAGCTTAGAGCCTGGAACCTGCTTCAGATTCTGTGTCTCCTCTCTCTCTGCCCCTCAGCCACTCATGCTCTGTTTCTCTGTGTATCAATAATAAATAAACATTAAAAATATATATATATATGGGGCGCCCAGCAGGCTCAGTCAGTGGAGCGTGTGACTCCTGATCTCAGAATTATGAGTTCAAACCCCACACTGGATGTAGAGATTACTTAAAAATAAAATCTTTAGGGTGCCTGGGTGGCTCAGTCCGCTAAGTGTCCAACTCTTGGTTTTGGCTCAGGTCATGATCTCACAGTTTGTGAGATCAAGCCCTGAGTCAGGCTCTGTGCTAACAGTGTGGAGCCTGCTTGGGATTGTCTCTCTTTCTGTCTGTCTCTCTCTCTGACCCTCCACACACACCCTTTGTATCTCTCTCTCTCTCTCAAAATAAATAAACTTTAAAAATTTTTAAATAAAATATTTAGGGGAAAAATGATTGAATGAACTTTGATAAAAGATCAATGATGAAGGAAATAAATGATGAAAGAACTAAAACAACCAAAAGCAATGCATGAACTTTGTATTCTAGATCAGACAGGAAAAATGAGAAAAAAATTTTTCAATGGCTAGAGACAAGTATAAATATACATTGTGTATGATACTCGTGAGCTAAGGTTAATTTTCTTAGGGGTGATAATGGGATTTTGGTTTTGTAAGTAAGTTTCATTGTCAGGAGCTGTGTGCTGAACTATTTAGGGGTGAATCGCAAATTACGTACTTTCAAATGGTTCAGACACACACAAACAGACTAAGCAGATGTGGCAAAATGTTAGTCATGGAAGTCCAGCTGAAGGACATTCTGGTATGCATTATACTCTTTTTTTTTTTACGTTTCTATGGGTTTGAACATTTTCAAAATAAAAAAAGAGAAGTATAAAGTAAAAAGGAGAAAGGCAGATAGTTCTAGGAAGTGTGATAGTAACAATGCAAGGCTGACTGATTTCCCGAGCTTCTAAAAAACTTATGTTCCAACCATAGATATGCAAATCAGTAATTAGGCACCCCGAATGTGGTTTCCCTCCTTCTCTGCCTCTCTGGGATTCTGCAACTTACTGTCAAAGAAATACAGGGGCACCTGGGTGGCTCAGTTGGTTAAGCGTCATGATCTCACGTTTCATCGGATCGAACTCTGCATTGAACTCTGGGCTGACAGTGTGGAGCCTGCCTGGAATTCTCTCTCTCCCTCTCTCTCTCGGCTCCTCCTCTGCTCATGTTCATGTGCTCTCTCTCTCTCTCTCAAAATAAATAAACATTTTAAAAAAATTTTTAAAGAAGAAGAAATACACCCCACCCACAACAAAGGAACTGTCATCCTCCTTTGATAGAAGCTCTATGACTTGGCAGGGACACCAGGAACTTGCTACTCTTCCCTCTTAAATCTTTGCCTCTTACATTTTTTTCTTGTTTATTGATTTATTCTGAGAGAAGGAGGTTGAGAGAGAGAATCCCAAACAGGCTCTACACTGTCATCACACAGCCCAGTAAGGGGCTCCTTCTCACAAACCGTGAGATCATGACCTGCGCTGACATCAAGAGTCAGACACTTAACCTCCTGAGCCACCAAGGTATGCCGCTACTCATATTTCTGATTTGGGAAACTTCGAGAAGTTCCTGTCCCAGACAACAGAGCCCAAAGCCAAAATTTTGTATTTGAAGTCCTCGTTTACTTTGCAACATGCTGGTTGCTTATAAGTTAAATAAGCATAGTTAAGTGACCACAAGTCAAGCAGATGGTAAATGCTAGGGTGATGAATAATGGCTGCAGAAATAAAGGAAATGTTCATAAGTGAGTGGACACTTAAGTCAGGCCTGAACAGCATTTCTCAAAACGGAATCTGGTCTAGGAGTCACCCTCATACCTGACACAAAGGCAGATTCCCTTGGATCAGAATGTCCACATCTAACACGTGCCCCAGGGGACTCTTACGCACACAAACGTTTGAGAACTTGAAGCACGAGAACAGTTAGGTATATCCATACTGAGAGAATTCTGACAGGTGAGGCACTTGGGAAAAAGTGCAATGTCAAAAATGAAATTGGGCTTTTAAAGAGTGTGAGGAGTCTGACTTTGTCGAAGGAGAAATTCCCATTTGAGATCAAGTTAGTTAGGGAAGGTGGGGCCAGAGCATAGAAGGTTTTGGATACCGGGGCGCCTAGGTGGCTCAGTCAGCATTTGATTTCAGCTCAGGTCATGATCTCCTGGTTCGTGGGCTTGAGTCCCCCCATGCCCACCCCACCCCGCTGGGCTCTCTGTTAGTCCAGAGCCCTCTTCCGATCCCTGGTCTCCCTCTCTCTCTCTCCCCCTTCCCCGCCTGGACTCTGTCTCTCTAAAAAATAAACAAACGTTAAAAAAAAACTGGGGGTGCCTGGGTGGCTTAGTCGGTTAAGTGTCAGACTTCAGCTCAAGTCATGATCTCACAGTTCATGAGTTCAAGCCTCAAGACGGACACTGTGCTGACAGCTCAGAGCCTGGAGCCTGCTTCAGATTCTGTCTCTGTCTCTCTCTGCCCTTTCCCTGCTTGTTCTCTGTCTCTCTCTCTCTCTCTGTCTCAAAAATAAACATTTAAAAAAATAACTGAAAAGATGAAAAAAAAAAAAAGGTTTTGGATACCATCTCAGGGAGGTTGGCCAGGCCTTGGATAGTTGGTAGACAGTTGAAGGAACAATGATGTTTCAGAGAAATCATCCCGGAAAATGTGTAAGATGAATTGAAGATAAAAGAAACTTGAATCAGGGAGATCTAAAAACAGGTTACTGAAGATGACCCAGGTGTGAGATAATGAAAGCCTGAACCAGGAAAAGAGCTCTGAATAGGAAGCAGAAAGGGTGGATGGAGAAATGTTTTGTTTGAAAGAAGAATCAGATGATTCGGTGACTGACTTTTTTAAAAGGAGAGGGCTGTAAACTGATGTGTGTAAATGTTAGTGTTCGTAATCCTCAAGGTCTGCAATAACAAACAAAACAAACAAAAACCAAAACAAAATAATGTGATTTAAAAATTGGCTAAGAATTTGAATAGATATTTCTCCAAAGAAGACATACAGATAGTGAACAGGTACATGAAAGAATATTCAATGTCACTCATCATCAGGGAAATACAAAACCACAGTGAGATATCACTTCACACCTGACAAGATGGCTATTATTAAAAAAAAAAAAAAAAGACAAATGTTGGTAAGGATGTGGAGACATTGAAAACCTTGCACAATGTTGATGGGAATGCGAATGTTGCAGCCATTATAGAAAACAGTATGAAAGTTCCTCAACGAATTAAAAGTAGAACTCTCATATGATCTAGAAATCCCACTTCTGGGTATTTATGCAAAAGAATTGAGATAGGGATCTCAAAGTGCTATTAGTACTCACATGTTCATTACAATGCTATTCACAATAACCAAGATATGGAAGCAACCTAAATGTCCATTGATAGATGAATAAAGAAAAGCGGTATATGCATACAATGGAATATTGGTCAGCCTTTTTGAAAAGAGAATTGCTGCAATAAGCAACGATATAAATGAGCTTTAAGGACATTAGGTGCAGTGAAATAATCAAGTCACAGAAAGACAACTACTGCATGATCTTATTTATATGAGATATCCAAAATAGTCAAATTTAAGGGTGCCTGGGTGGCTCGGTGGCTTAAGCATCCAACTCCTGGTTTCAGCTCAGGTCATGATCTCATGGTTTGTGAGTTTGAGCCCCGCATCACACTCTGCACAGACAGTGCAGAGCCTGCTTGGGATTCTCTCCCTCTTTCTCTGCCCCTTCCCTTGCTTGCTCTTTCTCCCACAAATAAATAAATATTTAAAAATTAATAATAAAATAAAATTTAAAAATAGAAAATTTATAGAATCAAAGAGTGGAATAGTTGTTGCCAAAAAATGGGGGGAGGGGCAAATGGGAGTTACTAATCAATGGGCCTAAGTTTCAGTTAAGCAAGAGGAGTGAGTTCTAGAGATCTACGGTACAACACTGTACCTCTATTGTACACTTAAACATTTGTATTTTTTCTGTATCTCATTACACATTTAAAAATGTGTTAGGAGAGTACATCTGATGTTAAGTATTCCTGCCACAGTAAAATAAAACTTTTTAAATGCTCAGGGTACTGGGTGGCTCAATCAGTTAAGCACCCAACTTTGGCTAAGGAAGGTCATGATCCCAAGGTTTGTGAGTTCAAGCCCTGTATTGAGCTCATTGCTGTCAGGGCAGAGCCTGCTTCAGATCCTCTGTTCCCCTCTTTCTCTGCCCCTCCCACACTCACACTTACTCTCCTTTCTTTCAAAAATAATTAAACGTTAAAAAAAATTTTTTAAATGCTTGAGGTCTGAAGCCAGAATGGAACAAAGAAACAATGAGATCAGTGACAAAAATGGGGACCTTGAGAAAAGGAGCCGTTTTTTGTGATTATGTACTAAGAGGCAGGCTGTGAAACAACATCCAAGTGGAGGCGCCTTTAAGTGGCAGTTGAATATAATTGATTGGAGATAAAAATATAAATAAAGTCAAGGCAGAGATATTTGAAGCCAAGAGCAATTCACTAAAGGGTTCAATGAGTGATCAATTCAAGGACCAAGTATCAAGCCTTAGAAAATAGCTCCTTTTGGGGGTGATAGGGTGGAAAGAAACCATAAAAGAAAAAGGTAATCATCAGAGAGACAAAAGGATGAACCCCAAAGCCAAAGATTTTCAAAGAGTCATCAACTATGTCGGAGCCAATGGGAACTGAAAAGAGCCCCTGGAAATGGCTCTTGGACACCTTGGCAGGTGAGCAGCTAGCCTGACCTCCCATACCTGGGTAACAAACATTTTGGATGTTGTATCCTCATGGGGCATAGGAGATAGCCTCTCTATCAAGAGAACTGGGCAGGGGTGCCTGCGTGGCTCAGTTAGTTAAGCATCTGACTTTGGCTCAGGTCATGATCTGTCAGGCTCTGTGCCTACAGCTCAGAGCCTAGAGCCTGCTTAGGATTCTGTGTCTCCCTGTCTCTCTGCCCCTCCCCCACTGGTGATCTGTCTCTTTCTGTCCCTCAAAAATAAATACATGTTAGAAAGAAAAAAAAAATTTTTTTTTAAAGAGACCTGGGCAGAGCTGTGTTTCCCATGGTTTGCTGTTTTCTCTTCTGCTTCTGGCAAAAGCCCAGAAAAATTGAGCTATTTTACTTGCCATGAATCTCATGCCCCCTTAACTCTTTAACTAAAGGTGGGACAGGCCATAAAAGTTATAGGCTGAAATTTTTGAATCACTGGCAGAAGTGTAGTTCTTTAGGAGCAACAGCAGCAGCAAACGGAGGGGACTCCCAGTGGACTCCAGTTAGCCACCAGCACAAATGGTAAGGCTGGGAACTGTGAAGTGAGAATGAGGAACTGTCCCTTGTTTTCTACCTTTACTGCTGTGGCCAGTTATCAAATAATAATACCTGACACTTAATGGCATAAGTTTTTCTAAGGGACAGTCTCTCGATCAAATGTTTCTGAACTTGACTTAATCCTAGGTCATGTGGCAAATGAAAGAGCTAGCCTTCATGTTCATAGAATACTGGAGATTTGTCTGTGTAATTAAAGGAATAGCAAACGGACTTTTTTTGGAGCATGAGGGATGAGGCTGAACTTCTATTAGAATCACTTATGGAATCTATGGAATAATTTTTAACCTTAGTTCCATAAAACCCTTAAAGATAATGAGAAATCTGGGGACAGATTTAGGCAGATGAGATCATGTGGAATAAATCGCCTCTGAAGAGCTTTTCTAGTCCAGAATTACTTTAAAGTACGATTCCGAACCGTTGAAGGGCTCTGAAAGCCTTGAAACTTTGTGTAAGTTTTAAAAAACAAAAATAGTGCATAAACTACAGTTCCCAGGAGGCCTCGCGGGGGAGTCTCCGCACTCGGTCAGTTTTTATACGCCTCGAGGTAGGCTGGGGAATGTAGTGCTCCAAGGCGCCCTGCACGTGACGCGCGCCGAGGAAGGCGAGGGGGACCGCGCCGCCCTAGGCAGTTCAGGGTCCCCGGAGTGAGCCGCTCCTTGCCGGGAATTTGGTTTGTGCAGAGCGGGGAAGGCCCCCGTCGACTGGTCCCATCCGTGAAAAAGCTGAGCCGGGTTCGCCCGCTGGCGCTGCTCCGGGGAAGTCCCCGTGGACGAGGCACCTCTGGGTCCTGTCCAGTTTCAGGGCGGCCGGGCCGGGTGCGGCGGAAGGTGCGAACAGCCTGGGGGCTCGGAGCTCGCGCCCTGCGCCCCACCCAAGCTGTGGCCGCACTGGGAGGAAGCGCGTATAGGTTGAGTGCAGAGTTTCCCTTTTTGCTTTCTCGTCGCAGCCGCTCCGGCGGGCGGTCTTCAGTCGGAGGGGGTCCGGAGCCGACGGAGTTAAAACAAGCGACTTCGCGCCCCCCACCCCACTGGCCGCCTCCCTCACCCATCCGGCCCACCAGCCATGGGCGGACGCGATCACCTGTTCAAAGTGCTGGTGGTGGGGGACGCCGCGGTGGGCAAGACGTCCCTGGTGCTGCGATACTCTCAAGACAGCTTCAGCAAACACTACAAGTCCACGGTGGGAGGTGAGACGTCGCCGCGGGGGGCGGGGTGGACCCCGGCGGGTGAGGAGCCGGGGGCCTCGCGTCCTTAGGCCCTTGCTCGGTCAGGAAGTAGGTGTCTGGGATCTTGGAGAGAGTAACTGCCCGGTGTTTGATTTGCACGTTTCTCTTGGGTTTCCCCAATTCGGTTCACCCAGCCTGAGCTGGAAAGAGCTTGGGCGGAGGTGTGAAGGGCAGGAATGGGGAAGGGAGGATGAGAAAATGCGCAATTGTTGCGTTTCCCCGGGGAACTGTGAACGCAGGACTCCTGCAACCTAACAAGGGGTCGTGGGCAAATTTGTGTCATCAGCAGGGGCCGCTGGCCCCCCACCTCCCCCCAACTGGAAGGCCCGGTTGGGTGCAGGCCGGGTGCGGGCCGGGCTCTAGACCTGCCTCTTAATAGGAGTTCCAGGCCGGTGATGAAGGAACACAAAGGTGTTTAATCTGGCCTTAAAGGATCCTAGTTTTTTGTGTGTGTTTTAATAATTTTTTAAAATTTATTTATTTTGAGAGAGAGAGAGACAGAGCATGAGCAGGGTAGGGGCAGAGATAGAGAGGGAGAGAGAAAATCCCAAACAGGCTTCACATTGGGCTCTGGGAGAACTGCTAGATCATGACCTGAGCTGAGATCAAGAGTTGGATGCTTAGCCCTGAAGATGCTTAACCCTGAGCCACGCAGGTGCTCCTAGGATCCTAGCTTTGGGGGTGCCTACCTGGGAGAGCCCCTGGCCCACACAATCGGATGGTATTTTTGTCCATGGATTGCTTAAATAAAGGCAACCTAGAAATTCTTCAGGAAATCTGAAATATATGGATTATCTGACCTATCTTCCGGCCCCTTTTTCTCTCAAATTGGGGAGGGGACAAAAGGAAGGGAATACCAAGGAGTTCATTCACTTCTTTCTAGGGACAGGCTTTGAACTCCACTACCCCCGCCCCCCGCAGGTAGAAATGCCTTTTTGTTAGGTAGAAGGTGTTTAGCGGGGAAGAGCTGGTGAAGGGAGAGAGTAACACAACATTTATTTATCTACATTAAGAGAACTTTTTTTTAAAGGAAAAGAAACCTGCCCTAATGTAAATTTTGAAGATGGGTGCTGGTGTTCATTATGGCATTAAAAAAATTAACAAGCATTAACACTACAATTAAAAGACCCTCCTTGAGAACATCCAGCAAAATTTAGGGTTTATAAATTTATTTATTTACTTAATGTATTTTATTTATTTTTGAGAAATAGAGAGAGATAGCACGATCAGGGGAAAGTCAGAGAGAGGGAGACACAGAATCTGAAATAGGCTCCAGGCTCTGAGCTAGATGTCAGCACAGAGCGCGATGTGGGGCTCGAACCCATGAACCATGAGATCATGACCTGAGCCGAAGCCAGACACTTAACCAACTGAGCCACCCAGGCACCCCTATAAATTTTTTTAATGTTTATGTATTTTTGAGAGAGAGAGAGAGAGAGAGAGAGAGACAGAGTGTGAGCAGGGGAGGGGCAGAGAGAGAGGGAGACAGAGAATCCAAAGCAGGCTTCAGGCTCTGAGCTGTCAGCACAGAGCCCAGCACGGGGCTCAAACCCATGGACCATGAGGTCATGACCTGAGCCAAAGTCTGCCGCTTAACTGACTAAGACACCCAGGCACCCCAAAATTTAGGGTTTAAAGTTTCAAAAACTATTTCCTGACCATTTTGCCCCCTGACTCCTAAATAATATGATGGCCCCTATTTCATGGATTTGGTTAAAAGTATTTCGCAAATTTGGGACATCTGGGTAGCTCAGTCAGTTAAGCAGTCAACTCGACCTCGGCTCAGGTCATGATCTCACCTACACTGATAGCACAAGAGCCTGCTTGGGATTCTGTCTCTCCTTCTCTCTGCCCCTCCCCAACTTGTGCTCCCTCCCTCTCTCTCTCAAAATCAATAAATAAACATAAAATTTAAAAAAAGGTATTTTGCTAATTAGTTTTTAGCAACTGCTCTGGTCTTCCTTTAGTAAAGAATAATTGGCTCTGGGTAAATTGTTTTTCCCAGCAATTATTCTAAATTTCCCCTGGCTTTCATTTCTGACACAGATGTGGAAAAGTATATTTCCAAATCTGGGAAATTATTCATTTTCTCTCCTTCTGAAAAAGTTTTTCCCCCTGGCGTACCCTTTCAGACTTAGCTCGCCGAGTCTCAGCATCTCCAGATGTCAGTGGGGCTCTGAAGCGTCATCCATGCCATGCCTTCTCCCTGGGACTCCTCTGGAACCTCTGCACTTTGTCCCATTCCTGCCCCGAATAAGTTCCTACGGGCCTTAGGGAGGGGATAGAATTCCCCCCGGGTGTGTGTCCTCATCATACAATTGGATTAGAAACTAACAGTGAAATTGAATGTGGAAGATGCAAAAGCTACCACAGCGCTCTCATTTCCCCCTGTTGCCCCATCCTGCCTTCCCTGAGAAAACCCCCTAGACCTGCCAGAAACCCCCAGCCTTAGGGACAAGTAGTAACAAATAAATGAGTTTGTTGAGAAAGTAAAAGCTGAAGACCCCTTCAGAGTGGTCATGAATTGTCTGTGCCAGGCGTGCCTGGCTGTCTGCGGCAGAAGAGCGTGTGACTCTTGATCTTGGGGTCATGAGTTTGAGCCCCATGTTGGGGGTAGAGTTTACTTAAAAAAATAATAATAATAATAAGGGGCATCTGGGTGGCTCAGTCGGTTAAGCGCCTGGCTTCAGCTCAGGTCATGATCTCACTGTTCGTGGGTTTGAGCCCTGTGTTGGGCTCTGTGCTGACAGCTAGCTCAGAGCCTGGAGCCTGCTTTGGATTCTGTGTCTCCCTCTCTTTCTGACCCTCCCTTGCTCACGCTGCCTCTCTCTGTTTCTCAAAAATAAATAAAAAACATTAAAAAATTTTTTTAAAAAGTCATGATCTCATCATTCATGAGTTCGAACCCCGCTTCGGGCTCTGTGCTGACAGCTCAGAGCCTGGAGCCTGCTTCCGATTCTGTGTCTCTCTCTCTCTCTGCCATGAAGAATTGTCTGTTCCACATTTAATACATGTGGTGGGCTCCTCTCAGCCCATTGAAAGCTTAAAAATAAATAGAAAGGATTAGAGTTGTGTGTCTCTAGTTCAAGCTGCATATTCGATCGGAGTTTGTTCACGGACATTTTAAAGGTAAGTCTTATTCAATTCTCCATGTATTTCCAGTGGATTTTGCTCTGAAGGTTCTCCAGTGGTCTGACTCGGAGGTGGTGCGGCTCCAGCTGTGGGATATTGCAGGTAGGCTGGGAGATGCAGTAGGAGCGAAGGAAGACATTTCGGTTGAATCAGCAAGCCCTCAGAAAAAGTGGGGTAGCAAACCCAGAAAGTCTTTTCTGGAACCGGAATGACTGGGTCATTCAGAGGGAACCTAAGCTGAGTAGATGTAGGGTGCTTGTAGATGTTTTCTCTAGGTGTTCTGCCTTGGATACATCGAGGACCTTTCCTCTGAGGGTGGACAGGGTGGCAGATTGTCCAGACCGTAGGCGGGTGCTCTCACAGTAGGGGGAGGGTGCTTGCCCCAGCGTTTCAGCTGGGGTGAGAAACAGATCCCCAGAAAATAGAGACAATAATAATAATAAGAGCTGACTTTTACTGTGTGCCAAGCACTTGCCGAAGCATTTTAGATTCAATGACTCGTTAATCCTCATAGAACCCTGTGATCAGAGCTACTGCTTTTATCCCCGCTCTGCAGATGAGAAATCTGAAGCACTGAAAGCTTGCCTTGGCCAAGGTCCTACAGATAGTAAATGACAGAGCAGAGATTTGGACTTGGGTGGTCTGGGTGCAGAATCTGGACTCAGCCACAGTTCGTCCTGCCCTGTCACCCGCACTGAAGATAGGACAGACAGGGCATTTGGGCGGGGGGTTTGCGACTAGTCTTAGCATCACTTTTCCAGCAGTTGCCCCTTTCCTCCCAGGGCAGGAGCGCTTCACCTCCATGACACGACTATACTATCGGGGTGCCTCCGCCTGTGTTATTATGTTTGATGTTACCAACGCCACAACCTTCACCAACAGCCAAAGATGGAAACAGGACTTGGACAGCAAGCTCACACTGCCTAATGGAGAGCCCGTGCCCTGCCTGCTCTTGGCCAACAAAGTACGTGGTCAATCTAAGCAAATAGCCCCTGGCCTCTCTCTGTGGTCAGACAGTAAGCATATTTAAATGCCTTCTGATCCCAGGTACCCATTTTCCCTTCTCAAGCTGGCAATGTCATCTCTATCACCTTTCAAGGGGATGCTGAGACTTTCTTTGGGAAGAATGTTGGCTAGATTTTAGATGCCAGTGTTCTTAGCCATTGGTGGAAAGGGTTTACATCCACAAGTGTCTGAGCGGTGTTCCTCTTCTCTGGAAGCTTATGGTGTTGCCTTTTATGTATTCTCTTTGCCAGTGCGATCTGTCCCCTTGGGCAGTGAGCCGAGACCAAGTGGACCGGTTCAGTAAAGAGAATGGTTTCACAGGTTGGACAGAAACCTCAGTCAAGGAGAACAAAAATATTAACGAGGCCATGAGGTGAGCGGTTCATGGTGTCCTGGGGTTAGACACACAGATTTCCCTGTCTTCTGCTGCCGCTACTACCCCGCTTCACCCACCTTCTTTTCTTGTTTCTGAGCAAACAAGACGAGACTGAGCTGCTGAAATTCCAGCTTCGGAAGGCCAGGGACCCTGTCCTTTCACCTGAGATACCTGGGGACGTAGGGGCATTTGAACCTTGTGGCTTTATGGAATGCCACCCGGTGATAAGACAAGACAGTGTCTGCCATTCCTCCCTTTCCTCCACCCAGTGTGTCAGGCTTGTTGTTTTTATTTGTTTTTTAGAGTCCTCATTGAAAAGATGATGAGCAATTCCAGAGAAGATCTGTCTCTGTCCACCCAAGGGGACTATATCAACCTACAGACCAAGCCTTCCTCCAGATGGACATGCTGCTAGCAGTTTGAGGCTAGTTTTTGCTCCCACTGTCAGGAGGTCTTTCATCTCTTTCCCTTGGCTGCCCACTGGGCAATCTTACCTACACGTGAACCATCTCCTGCCAGCTGTCCTGGAAGGACCATCGTCACTCAGAGGAGCCTGGGACTCAGATGCATTTCTGCATCTCTCACAGGTGGGCTCCTACTCGCTGCTGTGGCTCAGTTAGTACCTTCTGTATAAGAAAGATCATCTTAGCCCTCAGTTTGTGATCTGGGATTTTGTGGGAAGCATTGGAAACCAGCACCTGTGATCAGAATTCCCACCTATTTTTGGCTTCCATTTTTCCGTTTGACGTGTGTTAATATCTCAACCTGATAGGACTAAAGATTGCAAGGAAAATGAGAGCAAAGGGCATTTCCCAAACGCACCAGAGGTTGTCGCTGTCAGATCCTTCCTGTCTCGGACTTTGACTTTGAACCTCTGATTCCAAGATGCACAGGAGTGTGGCTGGATGGATATCCATGGGTTTGAGGCCACAGGAGGTGACGCAAAAGTCACTGTATTTTTGAAGCTTCTAAAGTCATAATTGGCTTTCTCTTATCTTGGCTGCAAGCGTAGTCAAGCTTTTAAACTACTTAGTGTGTGACAAGAGCATTTCTTTTCCCCAAGGAAATCAGTTGTCACATTAGGGTTTTCAAGTGTCTCACTACCGGTGGGGTGGGAGCGGGGTTAGCAGGGTTGGTGTCCTGACGCGTAACACTGCAAGTGACATTGGTTGGCCGTGGTGCCCTGACATAGGTCTGTTCCTCACAGCCCGGGGGGTCTGAATGGGAGAGGGAAAGGTTAATAGAACAAAATCCTGTGGGGCAACTTGCTTCTGAGCACTGCGGGTGCTCAGCCATAAGACACAAATTTTATGTACAGACCTTTGCCTGAGGTGGGCGAGTAGATAGACAGAAGATCATTAGGTAATTTAAGTGCTAAGTCGGGCAGGGTTTTTAGTATCAAATCACTTCTAGACAGCTTAATTTGTTAAATTCTCACAGGATGGTGATTTATAACCTACCCAAAGTTATGAATATTCTTAATGAACTCAGAGGCCTACAGTTCTTTAGAATTGTAGATGAGTAAGCATCCTAAGTTAGCAGCTCCCAAGTCTGACCGAGCAGAACCACCTGGGAAGTTTGTTTAAAAATTTTTTTCAATAAAATGTTTATTGTATGTTTTAAGGTTTCTCAAACACACTGAATCAAAATGTCCAGGGGTGGAGCCTGGGAATTTGCTGCTGTTTTTCAAAGCTGCCTGGGTAATCTGACTAGCCTGGTTTGGAAAACAACGCTGGGGAATTTGGTAAAGCTGTACAGAGCCGGGCACTCCCCATACAAATGCCCCTGGGCGTCCCTGGGCCGTCTCAGCTCGCCGCATGGTTCAGGGACACACCAGACCTTGGAAACCACTGTCTTAAGAGAATGATCCGAGGTCAAATGTGAGAAAGAGAATGGGAGCCAGACCTTCAGCGGTTGGTTGCCTGGTTGGTTTTTAATACCAAGTATTATCACTTGGACTATTTGCAGCCTCTTAAGACCGTGAAGTTCTCTTTTGTATTACCCTTCTTAAATAATGGGTTTTTATTACAACAATTTTGAAGATGTTCGCGGAGTAACTCATTCCCTCTATGTGAAAAGAAAATTGATTTTTATTTACTGGTTCGAACCTCTGCAAAGTCACAAATAAAGATGAAATAAGTCTTGTATTCACGGTACTTATTGGCCTTTAAAGTAAGTTTGTTACAGTGCCATTTTATACTGCTAATTCAAGAGTATTGTGGAAATGGAGATTTTATTTTTTAAACAGCTTTAAAAACGAAGGTAAATGTTATTCTGTCTATTAATTTATGGGCATCCACTGCCTAATACCAATTCAATACTTGATATAACATTCCAAATCATGCTTGTAAATGTGACCATTGTAAAACAAAAAAAAATTGAACATGTTTTCTTTTCCTATGTGCTGACTCAGGAATTACCTGCCTTTTCAAGCATTACTAGAGGCTGGCCTGCCAGTCCTTCTGGATTTTTTTTTTAAGTGGTGAACATTATAGAACTGAAGCTAATTAAAGAATAAATTGAAGTATCACTAATTCCTCTGTGTGCCTTATCCATAAAGAAAAGGGAAATCCATTAAGTTTTTTAAAAAGAGGGAAATGGGGACGCCTGGGTGGCTCAGTCCATTGAGCGTCCAGCTTCGGCTCAGGTCATGATCTCACAGTTCGTGGGTTCTAGCCCCACGTCAGGCTCTGTGCTGACAGCTAGCTCAGAGCCTGGAACCTGCTTCACATTCTGTGTCTCCTTCTCTCTCTGACCCTCCCCTATTCCCACTGTCTCTCTCTGTGTCTCAAAAATAAATAAAGAACATTAAAAACAATTTTTTTAAAAGAGGGAAATGTTTACATGATTAGAAATATAATTATTCTAAAAATAATTATATACTGTCATTTGGATGCTACCTCTTGGTACAATTGACTCACGAACATGGATATTGTTGGGGCTTTTCCCTAGAGAAGTTTCCATATTTGAGACAAGATAGCTCTCCAACCACTCCGCTGGTCTTTGGACAGAACGAAAACAAGCATTTCCTGCAGAGTGTTTTTAAGAGACCCAAGGAAGGGCTGAGAACAGAGCTGCGGAACTGTGACTGCCCTGGCTTTGGACTTTGAACAGAATAACTGAGTGACCAAGCAAATAGAGAAAAGAGATCACAGGTCAAGGAAGGCCCCTCCACAGTAAGTGACGGTTTGCCCTTTTGTTATTACTAATGAGCCAGAATTACTCCCAAGATGATTTTCCCAATTCATTTGCCCGAGCTATTACTAAGCTACGTTCTGGCTCCTCGTTTTTCCCTGTCATCCCAGATTTAACTCTTCGAGTGGCCGGTCTTCTGTCCTCAGGACACTGTCCCATCTAACATGAGGCCTTTCCTGGGCGCTGCTGTCCTTTTGTAAGCAATAGACTGCTTTTGACATGATCTAAGGCTATGGTTAGAAGATGGAGAAACCTCCGTGGTATTCTGGAAGATCCAGGGGCAGATGGCCCAGGGAAACGAACCTCAGTGCCCGTTTCCCTCTACCATTTTGGTTCACTGTGCAGGGAGAGGCTTGAGCCATGTAAGCGACTCCTTTATTAAAGCCGGATAATCTCCAAAGCTGCAAGTTGGAATAGATGGAAAGCCACTAGAAAGTGATATGTGTTGGAAAGTACTCCGTGTATTTTGGATTCAGCCATAAATACCCGAGACCCGAGAATATATCTACATATGGCCTTCATTGGTAGAACAACTCTGCCTTTTCTTTGGCTTTTGAGCATAATTTGAATTCTCTCAAATTTTGTCTGCAGAGTTTCAGTATATAACGGTACTGCGCTGTATTAGGATTCTCTCAGAAAACACAACTAACAGGAGGTATATACATATGTAAAGGGATCTATTAAAAGGAAGTGCCTTGTGCAGTTACAGAGCCTGGCAAGTCCAACATATGCAGAGTTTACGTTCCAGTTCAGGTCCCAAGGCTGTTAGTTAGGCCAGAATAGCTGATGATATTCCAGCTTGAAAGTCATCAGATGGGAGAATTCTCTCGCTCAGGAGAGGGTCAACCTTGTGTTGTATTTAGGGCGTCAACTGATTGGACAAGGCCCATCCACATTACAGAGGGTAATCTGCTTTACTCAGTCTACCAACTTAAGTGTTCATCTCGTCCAAAAACACCCTCACTGAAACATTCAGAATAATGTTTAACCAGATATCTGGGCTCTCTACTGCCTAGTCAAATTGACAAATTAACGGTCACATCCACTTCACAGGACTTCATTAAGCAATGGCAGTGTTTTAATATCTTTTCTTCATACTTTGATTTACAGCCCAAGTCTATATGTATAGGAACTAACTACACAGTAATGAGAATAAAGAGGAGAGAGCATGTAGGAAGAGGAAGGGGGCAGAGAGCAGGTATTTCACGATGTATCATGATGTGAGAAAGGCAGCCCAGTAGCACCGACTACTGATGCCTGCATTGGTGTAACCCTCCCCCCCCCCACAAGCTCTGTGAGTTGTGTATGCTTCTTACACTATCTTTGAAATAAGAAAGCAAACCTTCACATTTTATGTTTGAGGGAACAAATGTCTCAAAATCTGACTGACTGAAAGGCAGCCAGTTGAGTGTGTCATAAAGTCAAGACATTCTTTGAATTTCCCATCTCCATTCTATCATTTAGGTTTCTGGGAAGCATTTGACCTGAAAAATCTATTTTGGAAAATAAGCCCAGAGGTACCTGGCTGATTCAGTGGGTGGCTCCTACAACTCAATATTCAGTGGTGGGTTCAAGTCCTACGTTGGGTGTAGAGGTTGCCTGAAAAATTTTTAAATCTTTAAAAAAAATTTTTTTATAATAGTTTATTGTCAAATTGGTTTTCATATAACACCCAGTGCTTCTCCCCACAAGTGCCCCCTCCATGACCATCACCCCCCCTCCCCCTCCCCTTTCAGTCCATGGTTCGTCTCTAGTATTCAATAGTCTCCCTTGATCTGTGTCCCTCACTCTTCCCCACTCTCTTTCCCCCTTCCTCTCCCCATGGTCCCCTGCCAGGTCTCTCCTGTTAGACCTATGAATGCAAACATATGGTATCTATCCTTCTCTGCCTGACTTATTTCGCTTAGCATGACACCCTCATGGTCCATCCACTTTCCTACAAATGGCCATATGTCATTCTTTCTCATTGCCATATAGTACTCCATGGTATATATATACCACATCTTCTTGATCCATTTATCAGTTGATGGACATTTAGGCTCTTTCCATGATTTGACTATTGTAGAAAGTGCCGCTATGAACATTGGGGTACATGTGCTCCTATGCCTCAGCACTTCTTTATCCCTTGGGTAAATCTCTAGCAGTGCTATTGCTGGGTCATAGGAGAGTTCTATCGATAGTTTTTTGAGGAGTCTCCACACTGTTTTCCAGAGCGGCTGCACCAGTTTACATTGCCACCAACAGTGTAGGAGGGTGCCCGTCTCTCCACAGCCTCGCCAGCATCTATAGTCTTTTGATTTGTTCATTTTAGCAACTCTGACCGGTAATAACTATTATTTAGTTTTAAAGGAGAGAGAGAGAGACAGCATGAGCAGGGGAAGGGCATAGAGAGAAGGAGACACAGAACCTGAAGCAGGCTCCAGGCTCTGAGCTGTCAGTACACAGCTTGATGCAGGGCTCAAACTCATGAACCGTGAAATCATGACCTGAGCCGAAGTTGGACACTTAACTGATTGAGCCACCCAGGTGCCCCAAAAATTTAAAAAATCTGAAAAAGGAAAAGAAAAGAAGCCCAGACAGTTAGAGAAACAGAACTGATCCCTTTTGGGTTTAGAACTTCGGTTTGTGTTAGCTTCTGAAACTATGTTCATGCATGGAGTAGTGATGATCACGTTTCCATATTAAATTTAGGGGAGCCCCATTGAGTGCAGTTTGAGCAGCATACGGTGCACACATCCTAAGGTGTTTAATCAACAGGATCCATTTCCGAAGGTATGTCACCCAAATGCCGTGACTAACATTTAATTTTGAGTATCAGGTATGTTATTTGCAAGTAAGGGATTTTAACAGCCATTCCATTTTCAACTGCTGCTGCCAGTAGCTAACTAACATCTAAGTGCTGCTATGAGCCAAGTATTTCACATGGATTATTTTTATTTTTTACAATGACCTGTGATATGCATATATATGGAACCTGAGGCACCAAAAATTCAGGCTTTGCCCAATGTTAAGACAGCTAGCAAGTGGCAAACTGATTTTTTAGCTTTAAGCAGTGTGACTCCAGAAAATGGCCTTTTACTGCACAATACACTACTAATCATTTTCTATGTGTGTGTTTTGGTGGTGGCATCCTTGAATTTTTTCCATACAACAAATGTTCAGTATGACAGAAACAAAGAGTAATCTATTAAATGGGCATACAGATTTTTTTAATACCTTCTTCTTTTTCTTTCTTTCTTTTTTTTTTTAATGTTTTATTTATTTTTGATACAGAGAGAGACACAGCATGAGAGGGGGAGGGCCAGAGAGAGAAGGAGACACAGAACCGGAAGCAGGCTCCAGGCTCTGAGCTAGCTGTCAGCACAGAGCCCGACGCGGGGCTTGAACTCACAAATGTGAGATCTGACCTGAGCTGAAGTCAGAGGCTTAACCTACTGAGCCACCCAGGCGCCCCGTCTTTCTTTTTTTTTTTAAGAGAGAGTGATAAGGCACCTGGGTGGCTCAGTCAGCTCAGGTCATGATCTCATGGTACATGGGATTGAGTCCTGCATCGGGCTTCTTGCTCACAGCATGGAGCCTGCTTGGGATTCTCTCACTCCCTCTCCTCTACCCCTCCCACTCATTCTCTCTCTCTCTCTCTCAAAATTAATAAATAAACATTTAAAAAATAAAAAATAGAGTGAGTACAGGAGCTGGGGAGAAGGGCAGAAGGAGAGAGAATCTTAAGCAGGCTTGACACTCAGCATGTAACCGACAAGGGGGCTCAATCCCACAACCCTGGGGCCATGACCCAAGCCAAAATTAAGAGTCACGGATGCTAAACTGACTGATCCAGTAAAGCACCCCCAGATTTTTTAATACTTTTACCATGAAAAAACTTAAATCTCTTTACGGAAAACGAAGACAAAAACTCCAATCTACCCATAGTCCTACAACTCAAGCAAAACCTCTATTTACGGAAGTCCACCCAACCTTATCTCTTAACACTCTTTAAAGCAGAGAGGAAGTTAGATGTCTGGAATGGAAGAAATCTACAGAAGAAAATGAATTTAAACGTTTAAATTGACTTTGGCCCAGTCTTTTTCTGGCTGCGATCTGAGGGCAAAGGAGCATCCTCCCTAAGCTTGAACCTACCTCCTAGGTTACTCAGCCTCTGGGGTTGTAGAAAGACTCAGCAGACACACAGCTCTTCTGTCCCATTTTTCTTATGAGTGTGATGGAGGAGAGTCCGTGGATTGGAGGTAGAAGTTTAAAAAAAAAAAAAAAGAGCCTGGAAGAAGTTTTCTTTAACTTCCTGGCAGGGTCTTCAAAGACAGGTAGCTTTCTGTACTCCGGTGGTCGATAGAAATAATGTCTGTCTTTAGATCTGGTTGGATGACTTTCATGAGGTCACAGAACTAAAAGTGCTCAAAATTTGTCAAAAATCTCCCAGCTACTATTACTTAGCCTTGAAGGAAATGAGTCTTTGTTAGGGACAGGGAAGAGTCATCAGTTTGCCACCTTGGCACTGCCACTTCTTAGTGTCTTAAACACTAAGTGGAGAAGAAAAGTCTGCTTCCCAAGACATAACTAAAATCACAGGGAAATTAAGCATTAAGTTTAAAAGGCCATTAAATCTTATTTCCAGAGAAAAGAAATGACTATCTTTACTGTCTCCTTAGCTTTTTTGTTTTCCGTGTTTTATTTTATTTTCTTAAAAAATATTTTTTACATTTATTTATTTTTGAGAGACAGAGAGAGACAGAGCATAAGTAAGAGAGGGGCAGAGAGAGAATGAGATGCAGAATCGAAAGCAGGCTCCAGGCTCTGAGCTGTCAGCACAGAGCCCGACATAGGACTGAAACCCAGAAATTGTGAGATTATGACCTGAGCCGACGTCGGATGCTTAACTGGACTGAGCCACCCAGGTGTCCCTTCATAGTTTTATTATATATAGTGTCCCTTCAGTGTTATCTGATGGTGCTTCTAAAGTCCAGATATGATATCTTTCTTCAGTTTCCCGTGAACTGATTGTGGTTGTGACATGTGCCCAGGGCAGAGCATTTAGGGATGGACAAGAGGGAACTCATCTTGGAGACCATTCCAGGCTCTCCTGGCAGCCAGGGAGACAGTGCTGGGGCTCTTAAAGGCTTAATTTAGGACTTGTCCACTAGAAAGTAAACTAGAAGTTCAAATCTTCAGTTACTTTCTTCTTAAGAGACTGTGTTTGTTGGAATACTTAGCGAACGGACAAGTAAATGGAGGGAAGATGTTAGCTGAAGCTGAGGTGAGGAGAGAGGAGGCTATGACCCTCACTTTGGAAGAAAAAGAGCCTTCAATCTGTCAGTTGATCTTGAACTAAACAGGCCTAGAAGACCTGTCCTGAAATTTCCACCTGCCTGGACATGTTGTATGGCCAGTTCCTTTCATTACCTAATAAATTAGTAACAAGAATTCCTTTGCCTCGTTTTACAATACTAAATAAAGGTGTTATCTAAAATTATAGCAGTCTGCCCTAATAAAACCACCCCCAACAAAGTCACTCATGATCACTGCAACACCCGAGTGTTGCACTGGCCTTTTAACAATTGTGTGTTTGACAATAAACTTAGTCAAAACATAATTCAGACACTGATTAGGATGCTTACTACCAAAAAAAAAAGTTGGCAAGGATGTGGAGAAACTGGACCCCTTTGTGCACTGTTGGTAGGGGTGCAAAATGGTGCGGTTGCTGTGGAAAATAGTATGGAGGTCTCAAAAAATGAATATATGACCATATGGTTAGCAATTCCACTTCTGATGTACCCCAGAGAATTGAGAGGAGGGGCTCAAAGAGATGCTTGTACACCCATGTTCAAAACAGCATTAGTCACAATCATGAAATCTGGAAGCAACCCAAGGGTCCACTGACAGTGGAATGGGGAAACAAAATGTGGTATATGCATCCACTGAAATATTATTCAGTGTTCAAAAACAGAACACATTTGGGGGCTCTTGGGCGGCTCAGTCAGTTAAGCATCAGACTCTTGATTTTGGTTCAGATCATGATGATCTGGTGATAGAATTGAGCTCTCCTTGGGCTACCAACTGGGCTGGGAGCCTATTTGGGATTCTCTTCCTCACTCTCTATCTCTGCCTCTCCCCCCTTTCTCTCTCAAAATAAAGAAATAAACATTTTAAAAACTGTCTTAAAAAGTAGAACATTTTAGGAGCACCTGGGTGGCTCAGTCAGCTAAGCATCTAACTTTGGCTCAGGTTATGATCTCACAGTTCATGAGTAGTAGCCCTGCATCCAGCTCTGTGCTGATGGCTTGGAACTCGGAGCCTGATTTGGATTGTGTCTCCCTCTCTCTCTACTCCTCCCCAGCTTGCACTCTGTCTCTCTCTCTCTCAAAAATAAATAAACATCTTAAAAAATCTAAAAAAAATGAGCCCATGCTTATTAAAAAAAAACGTATAACATATTGGGGGCACCTAGGTGGCTCAGTTGGTTAAGTGTCTGGCTCTTGGTTTTGGCTCAGGTCATGATTGCACAGTTCATGGTTGGAGCCCCAAGTCAGGCTCTATGCTGACAGTGTGGAGCCTTCTTGGGATTCTCTTTCTTTCTCTCTCTCTCTGCCTCTCCTCCACTTGAATGAGTGGTCTCTCTTCTCTCAAATAAATAAAAACAAAACAAAACAACAACAAAGTAGGACATTTTGATACACGCTAAAACATCAATGAACCTGGAAGACATGCTAAGTGAAATCAGTCCACAAAAGAACAAGTACTATATGATTCTACTTAGTAGTCAGGTTCACAAAAACAGAAAGTAATATGATGGGTGCCAAAGTCTGGGGAGAGAGGGAATGGAGAATTAGTGTTTAATGGTACATAGCTTCAGAAGAGGAAGATGAAAAAGTTCTGGAGATGGATGGTGGTGATGATTGTAAAACATCATAAATGTACTTGATGCCGTTGAACTATATGCTTAAAAATGGTTAAGATGGTGAATTTTATTTTTGTACTTTTTTTACCACACACACACACACACACACATTCAGGCAAAAAAGGGTGGAGTGACATGCTAAAGGGAGAAGATAACTTGTTTAATGTTTCACTGGTGAACTACGCCATTCTCCTCCTTTAGAGAAGCCAGATTTTATATAAGGGGAGACTTTCAGGAGGGAGACAGTGGTAGGTTGGTGTGTTTGCTTATAAAGTGTATCTTCAGTTGGTTATTAACAGGCTGCCGCAGGCACTGAAATCTTTTTTTACAATGGTGAAGTAAACCCTAGTCATTCCCATAGGGATCCTGAGCTCTACCTCTGAGAATTTTAGACATCCAACGAATGTTCACAAATTTAAATGGAATGATCCATTCCACTGGAATAGAATGATTACCTTTAGTTGCTTCAGTTACTTGTCTAGAGTTTTCAGCCAACCTTACCCACTCCTACCCGGGGATCAGGTCATCTTTCAAAAACTGAATTTTAACAAATACTTAGATACTGCTTACTGTGAGTGGGTGACTGTCTCAAGGGCTTTTCATATATTAACTCATTTAATCTTAATAACCCTGTAAGGTTAAATATCTTTGTTCCCCATTTTACACATGAGAAAACTGAGGCACAGTGAGGTAAAGTTATACAACTACTAGGTTGTGAATCCGATGTTCAAACTGAAACACGTTGTGGCCCCAGGCTCATGCTTCTAATCATTAAGACCCTTAAGTAATGTCAGAGACCAGGACTCTAATGACCCTGAAGTGGATTTCAAGGTCCAGAATGGAGAACAGAAATTGGGAGGGAAGTTATTCCTTGAATAATCAAGGTTATGATCCTGGCTCTCTGCTCCAACAGGGGTTGGAGGACCCCTGAGGGCTAATGTTGAAGGCAGGGGAAGAGGTTTGTGCGTTTAAGGTCAAAATTTTTGAACCTATGGAATTTCCCTCCAATTCTGAAGCAGCCCCTTAGTGACGAATCAGCTACCTAGCCCACGGGTTTTGCTATTAAGTGCAATTTCTAGATGATCAAAGCAGGCGAGATGAGACATCATTAAACTACCACGAAGTGACAATGAATCCCATGTAAATCTTTTTTTCTAGTCGTTCCAAGATGCGACCTAAAACGAATCTGCAATCCTGGAGTGGAAACCAGGGGGCGGGCCAAGCAGCGACCATTTTTGTTTTGCGGCCGTGCACTCTCAGAGCATCTTGACTAACAGGACCCCACGGAGGAGGCGGGGCCTACCAGTGCGCGGGGCGGGGTCTGGGAGACGTGATGATTCAAACGGACTAATGAGCTTCACGCATCTGGCAGAAGCCTCCAATGACCGGGCGGGATGGGGCGGAGCCCACAGGCCCTAGTGGGTTTGGTTGCAGCGCGGCTTTGGCGCATTTTCGGCTGGTTTGATTCATCCATTTTGAAGAGACGGGGGAGCGGGGGGCTCGTCTGGTTAAGGGGCCCTGAACCAAGAAGCAGCGGACTTTGAGAAGCCAGCAGCTCGGGGTTCGGCGGCAGCGGCCCTATCGGCCGAAGTTGGGGGGGGTGGGGCGCCGAGCGCGCGGGGTGGGGGGGGTCCTGGTCTTTGGCTTCTCGACTCGGTCCTGTTTCGACAGCGAACATGTCTCGGCCTGTCAGGTCAGTGCGGAGTCCGAGGCCTGGAGCGGGATGGAAGGGGTTGGGGGTGAGTGGTGAAGGACTGGGGGACAGAAGCCTGCAGTCGGCCCTCACCAGTGCCACGCGCGGCCTCCTCCTTTTCGGGGCCCGCGCGCGCCCTTGAGCGTGGGGGGCCTTGCTGGCTCGCGGGGCTGCGCGGGGGTGGTGGCCGCGCGCCCATGCGCGCGCTCCTCCCCGCCCCGCGCCGCTGCAGGGCTCCAGGCTGCTCTGCTGCCTCCCCCACCCGCCGCACTGGAGCGGGCGGGGTGTTCCCTGAACCGCCAGCGGCCGGAGGGGGAGGGGTGTGAAGTCAGCGCCCCCACCCAAGCCCCACCTCCTCGGGGCCAACCCCTTGGAGCCTGCGGGGAGACCGGCTGAGTTGGACTCGGGGTCGGCTCCCCACCTTCAGTGAGGAAGGGGTGGAGACGCCTGGTGGCCCCTTGCCCCTCTGCTTGCGTGGGGTGGTGGGGGGGCTCAGCCCTCTTTCTTTAGCGGACGGGGGTGTTCCATGCGAAGGGGGAGGGGCGGCACTGTCACCGGGCCCCGCCTCTGTCCTCCAGGGTCGCTGCAGGGCCCCGCCTCCCGGATTGGGCCGGGCGTGGGCGGGACCCGTTCTTTTTCCCCTTAGGCAAGAGTGAGAGCTCTGGACTGGGCCCTGGAAAATAATGACTGCCGCCTCTCCTCCAACTCGCGAGTTCTGAATGGGTTAACCGCCCCCCCCCCCCCGAGTTCGCTGTTTTCCCTCCGACTAGAAATGTCCTTCCTCGGGGAAATGTCCCTGCTCAGGAAGGTGCGGGTTAACAGCACGACCCAAATCCCGTGTGGTTCTCGTTCCCGCTGCCTCACTACGCTCACTCGGCGTACGTGTCTCGGATGTTTTTGTAACCCTCTCCTTCCCCCCAAGTAACCTAAATGATAAGGGGTCTGGGTTCTGGTAACCCGTAGACTTAATTCGGAGAATTTCAACAAGTTTGCAGTTCCCCAGCGGACGGTGGACTCGCCCTTTGCCGTCCTCCTGGCTATTGTATGGAATGTGCCATTTATGGAGGGGTGTGGCTTAACCCGCAGTGTTGAGGCCTTTAAAAGGAGGGCCGTTGCAAATTACTGTTACTTTTAATGTAATGTCCGTGACGCTTTCGATGTGAAGGAATTGGCGGCCTCACATAGTGTTTTGTAGATAAATCGGTGAAGGTGTAGATTGAAAATGTTGAGTTGTTGCTTCCCCTCTTTCATTCCAAGTTTTGTGAGAAACAGAAGTATTTTGATCTAGAGATCTAAAGAGAGGTTTGGAACCCTGGAAGGGGTTTTGTCCCAGACCGATCTATCTCCCGACTAGATCATCCATCTCGTACTGGCGGTGATATGGGACTGCCTACTTCTATGTTCGGGGCGGGGGAGGGGTCGCGTGAGGGGAGTGCTAACTAACTACCTGACTGCTTTTCTGCCTTCTAATTTCTACCCTCATCTCTGATCACTCACCATCGCGACCGGGAAGAGTTTTGCCCACTTTCTGGCAAGGAGTCTGAATAGATATTTCAGATTATAGTGTGCAAAAAAAATTTTTGGCATGAAAATTGATCAATGTATCCAATCAATTTATGTAGAATATTTTCTTTAGGATCAGGTTAAATAGACAATATCGTAATAAAGATTTGACTCCTCTCGATTGGATCTGTCTCTGGAAGTAAATTACTGTGTGGTGAAATTGGACTGTTTTTCTCTACCTTTTAACTTCGGTTCACTAGGTTTTGATGACTTTTTATATTATTGTGTGATTTTATTATACTCATCTGCTTCGATTTGTGTTCTTAGATGTAGACACTGGAACACGAACGTAACTTTTTCTTTATTTGGGAACTTTGTTTTTTTTTTTTTTTTTTTTTTAATCTCACCCGTTGGGGATATATTAAGCACGGATCTGTCCGTTTTTTGGAGGCTTTGCGATGTCTGCACAGATTTTTTTCTTGTTCATTGTGTTGTTAAAAATAAATTTAACTATTTTCCTCTAATTGAATGAAATTAATATATTGGCTTTTGGGGTCACTTTCATAGTATTAATTTTAAAGCACCTTGGTTTCTGATTATATATTTTAGTGATTAAAGTCTCTTTGTAACTTTTCAAAAAATTTTCTAATACCCTCATGACCAATAATAAAGCAGAAAAAATTAAAACTTGAGTTTGGTGGTTTGTTAAATTTTGTAACAAAAAAGACTTAATCTTAGGGCAGTGCTTTTGTTCCAAGGCATAAATGAAGAATCTATATACCTGAGGCATTTAACAAAAAAGTTAATGATAGACATCGACTAGAAACCAGAAATATCAACCTGTTTAAAAACAAACCGGAGTTTTTCTATGATTAAAAAATAAAATAAAATAAAAACAAACTGGAAAAAAAAAAGCGCAAGTCGGAAAATGAGTGTCAGCACATCTTCTTTTAGGGTATGTTTCTGTCCTTTAGGCCTGTATATAATTTTGAGATTTTTCTGCATTTTATACTTAACTATAAATACTCCTTTTCATTTTAATACTAACCTGAGCATTTAAAGAAGTATTAGAAATGTACTAATAGTTGCTTGACACCAGTTTCCATATGAAGGGTTTTCTGTGGACATGTGTGCAGCAACTTATCCAAGTAGTTTTGTTCCCACAGTATCTCTACCTTTTACAGCATCTGACTCGTTTATAAATGAGAGCTCAAATATTTTAGGCCTTGGGTTCAATTTTATAGCATAAAATTACAGTCTTGGAGCTAGACAGAAATGTAGGCAAATTCATTTTACAAGTGACTCAGTGGGGGACCTGGACAAGTGAAATGCCTTGCAGCACACACTTAATGCATGCAAAGGTTGGGACTAGAACCTAGGTTTCTTACATACCAGGCCTGCTCATCTGCACCCTTTCTGAATAATCATCACTTTACCTTCTGCCTGATACGTATTGATGTTATGGTAGTATATGGCACTTCTAACCTTTCGAAGTGCTATCATGCATGAATCTTGTGAGGAAGGAAGAAAAATGCTATTACTTGTAAAATATGAGAAAGTTCAGATTTACTGACTTGCCCAGACTAGAAACCAGGTCTCTTGAAATTCAGCTTAGTATATTTTCCAGAGATCCTGCTCCCTTTTTGAAAATCATCCAGAAGTCATTCAGATCAATGTTTGTTCCTTTCTGTAACATACGTGTACTTGGTATTTGGTTGTCTTTTGTTTAGAACTTGAGATTGCAAGGAACCCTTAACCTTGAAAGTTTAGATGTGAAAGCATAGGTTCATACTGGTTGATATAAAATTAGTTTAAATAAATTTTTAATTAGTTTTAAAATAGTTTTGTTCAACTCAATTTAAAATAATTTTCCAAGATACTTTGTCATTGAAAGCATTTTTTTTTAATTAGAAAGAACTTCAGAGGTTAAGCCCAGTTCTGTCAGTATACCAGTGATGATTTATAAGCCAGTGAAATTAAAGTGCAGAAATAGTGGCAAAACTGTATTTGAACTGTGTGAGTCTTAGCTGTTTTCCTTTCTGCTAGATTTGCATTTATGATCTTTCATTCCACATAGAAGGTAGTACAGGTCCACGATCCCTGTATAGTTTGAAACCATGGAGGCCATGTGTGTTTGGAAGTTCAGGTTTTTTTGTTTTTTTCAAAAATGTTAAAAGTAATGGTTTCTATGCTGTGCATTAATGTGCTGTCACCAGTGAGTTCTGCAGTAATGGTCCTATAATCAAAACACCATAGTGACTCTGTAAGAAAACATTTTTCACATACACACAAATGCAACTAAAAAAGCCCATTGTTTAGGTAAACTGAAACATTTGGTTTTCAGAACTTTTTGAAATTCTAAATTGTGGATTAGAGACTGGGCCTTTAACCACAGAAGTACCTTTCTCAGCCTTCAATTTTAGAAAAAATAACATCACATCGAAACTCAAAAGAGCTGTCCCTGAGCAACATTTTTTGTGCCAAGTATTCTGGCTGATACTTAGAATCTTGGAAGAGCTCTTCAAGCAAGGTGTATGTTATTCCCTATACTCAATATGAAGTAATTGAGGCTTGGCTAAATTAACTGGCCCAGTTCACCTGATAAGAGGTGAAGCAGGACTTCAAATCCAAGTGTGGCCGGCCCATAGCCAGTGTGATCTTCCCTGTGAGACACACTGCCACGGGGAACACGCTCATGGTAGTAGCGCTTCTTGCCATCTTTGGAAGGGGTTACAGGTCATAAAGTTGGAGAAGACCAACTTTAACATGGGGGAGGAGGTGAAATGATCGTTTTGGGGAAGGAATAGGAGACTGTGAGGAGGTTAAAGGACAATAACCTGAATGGAGAGGGAAAAGCCGTGAAATCGTGGGGACACTTGTGGAAAGAAATGTGAGCATTAGATAAGTGGCATTGATTCAAGTGTGTGTGTTGTAATGCAAGGATGTGTGCCCCCTGACTAAATTAAGTGAATAGGTTTCAAAGCCACCTAACGGACACTACAAGAAAATGAATGGACTCATTTTACATACAATTATAGATGCAGAAACGCCAGAATATTAGCTAACTGAATCCATTGTGTGTTAAAAGTATATATGATCAAATAGGATTTGTTCCAGGAACAAAACTTAAAATCTGCCACTGACCCATCATTAAAAGACAGCGTGGGCATCGGGCTGGCTCAGTCAGTAGAGCATGTGACTCTTGATCTTAGGGTCCTGAGTTAACGACCCACATTGGGCATAGAGCCTACTTTAAAAAAGTAAAATTTAAAAAAGAAAAACGATGGTATTTGGAAAGATTCAACACTCATTATAAAATTCAGCATGTTATAATTAGGAGGGAAATTAAGATTGATTAAAAATCGGAGTTGATTTAACGTGACAAAAGTTACAAGCTAAGGTAAGTGGTTGAACTTTTAGTGCTTTAAGTAAAACGGGAGGTAACATGGTAAGCGAAAGAAACCCTGGGGATCAGGAGACTTGGGCTCCAGTCTCTGCTTGCATTTATATAATGGAGATGTTGCAATCCATTAGAATAATTGTAGCTTGCCCACAAAGCAACCGTTTTCGTAGGTTTCTTCCAACTCTAGAAATAATAAGGAGAAAGTAATGTTGAGTAAAGAAAGGGCAATTGGTTTTTATTTATTTACTTATATGGTTTATTTTTCCCAGAAATAATAAAACAAGATCACCATACTATATAATCCCAGGACCCCATACCCTAGTCCTGTGAGTGGCACTCTTCTGGAATAGTAAGAATTAGAGCCTGCACAGCCAGATGGGTTGCTTTCTAAACTTTGATTACTTGAACTTAATAATGAAGCTATTGAATATGCTGTGAAATGTTGCTTCTGTTTGCATTTTTAAATTCTCAGCTGCAAAGATAGAACTAAATATGACCTCATTACTCCAGATTGTGAAGAAGTGACTTCTTGAATTGTTGAGACTAGAGATAGCACTTTACAGACCACCATGTTGTGCACAATGGAAAACATTTGATTTAGCACAGGAGCACTTCGGGCAAATCAGGGCATCCCTTTGTTTTGTTTTGAAAAACCTATTCCTATCTAGATTCTAAGAAGTAGAACTGATGGTTAGAGAATTGCATTGCCATACTTTTTAAATAATTACTATCTAAAGAGCCATAATTATAGGTCTTTGAAATACCTTAGGTAGAGACCACAGGTTGCCAAAGACCGTATCTACTGGGTATTGCATATTTTTAGTTGCTGCTTCATGCACATCTACTTTTTGAATCGTGCACCTCTCCGGTTCCCTGCTAATAAGCAAGGTGATCTTCAAGAGGTCATATGTCAAGCTAAACTGACCCTGAAGATGAACTACTTGGACCAAATGTTAGCTCCACCTAGAAGTAAAAAAATCTGCTCTGCTATTCATTGGGCTGGGATAACAAACATGGCTGGCTGGCCGCCACAGGTGAACTGCAGCTGAAAGACTTCATCCTCCCCCTGGTGACTTTCACTCTCCGACTAAGAAACGATTCTCTAAAAGCAGAAACTAGGGGCGCCTGGGTGGCTCAGTTGGTTAAGCGGCTGACATCCACTCAGGTCATGATCTCGCGGTTTGTGAGTTCGAGCCCCACATCAGGCTCTCTGCTGACAGCCTGGAGACTGCTTCAGATTCTGTGTCTCCCTTTCTCTCTGCCCCTCCCCAGCTTATGCTCAGTCTCCCAATAAATAAATGCTTTAAAAAAAAAAAAGGCAGAAACTATCAGGAACTTTGCTGTTTGAAATTATGTCCGTAAGAATGAGACACCACACGTCTGTCAGAGCTAGGTCCTTTTGACTTGGAGAACTTAGTGTACAACTTCAACTCAGATGGAGTTGATGGACCCAAATTCCACATCGAACTTCTCTGCCAAGCAGTAGGATCCACTTTGTGGTCAGACATGATGTCTGACCCCACTGCACACGTTCTTACTGTGCTTCAAGCCTATCAAGACCCTGCTTCATCTCACTTCCCCAAAAGTACCTTTCTCCGACCCCTTTCGTTTTCCTCTGTATGGGGAGTTACTCCATACTTCTCATCTGCCTTCATTTTAATGAGTCACTAAACCTGACAGGCTACAGATTTAGGCCTGGTGATTGGGTTAAGACAACTGGAAAATTTCTACTGAGCTTCCCAAAGCTCTGTTGCAGACAGGACTCTTAGTGTGGGCATCTTGAGACCCCTTAAGCCCCCACCTGCTTGAAGTTTCTCTGTCCCTAAGTGCATAGGTTTTATAGTCAACTCTGTTGGGGAAAATCTCGCCCCTTTTATTTATCTAATACTATATTCTACTCACTGAAATTTGTGTGTGTGACTTAAACAAATTATTTTTCTATTTGGAGAGAGTATGGTGGAACTGAAAATATGTGCCATGTAGGAGTTCATATTTGTTCATTTGGACTGAAACCTTAGCAAGTTGATAAAATTGAGTAGGGGATTATGACAGTTAGCTAATAAACATGTGCCTGTCATTCAAACCTTCATTCCCTTCCCTCTGCTACAGAAATTAGAAACTTTCCATCCAAAAAACATAGGAACACTTTACTGAATTCATTTTACTTGATTTTTTACTTTTTGTTTTCTCGTATCTTGTAACTTTTTGAATTTTATGTTTAATTGTAAATAACAGTGATATAAAATGCAGTCAAAGAGTAAATCTTAGCCAAAAGGAACTTGAAGCTTAGGATGAGTGAAGCAATTCTAAGAGGTTACTCTTAACTGCGTTCAGATATCCAGGCTTCTATGAGGTACTGTTCTTCCGTCCTGAGAAGATTTGGCCTCTGAGTAATCTTTTGAGGAATGGAAGAATGGGGAGAGAGAAATGTCCTAAGTTTTAAGGAGGGAGAGTAGTTGTACAGAAACTTTACTACGTAGATCTGAAGAAACTTCATTAGTCTCTGTTCTGTAGTTAGATGTGTGAGCGATTAGTAAAGCACGGGTTGAGAGGTTGCAGGCATCACAGTGCCCTGTGGGGTACTGGCTTAGATGGGCTTGAGCTGGAAACTGGCTTTACCACTTAATAGCTTGCAGTGATGGGAAAGTTACTTAGCCTATCTGAGCACTCATTCTTCAGAAAAAAATGGAATTAATGTTAACTAGCTCTTCATGTGAAATGATTGTTAGGATTAAGTGAGAATTTAGTTGACCTATCTGGTGCATAGGACTAACTGCTGTTGTAGTAATTTTAAATTCAACAAAATTGGTTCACAAAAAACCAGTCTCCTAGGTCAGTCTTCCCGATGTCAACTTTCAGGGCTCTCTCAAGCATTTGATTCAAATTTTGTTTTTAAGATGCTAGTAATTTTAGGGGTGCCTAAGTGGCTCAATTGGTTAAGAGTCTGACCTTTTATGTGGCTCAGGTCATGATCGATCTACCCACTTGTGAGTTTGAGCCCCAAGACGGGCTCTGCGCTGATGGCACAGCCTGCTTGGGATTCTCTTTCCCCATCTCTCTGTCCCTACCCTGCTTGTGCTCTATCTCTCTCTCTAAAAAAGAACAGAAGGAAGGAAGGAGGGAGGGAAGGAAAAAAAAAAGTCAAGTGAAAGGATTTTGCGACCTGAAGAGAAACCAGAGTATTAAAAAAATACTGGTAATTTCAGAAATCAGAGTTAAGCAAGTTTCTTCAATGTAGGATTTTCAAAGCTTAAACTTGTTTAAGGAGGTGGTAATATCCAAATTGATCTGGCCAGGAAAACCTTAGAAAACCTATCCTGACAGAACACAAGTTGGGAAAATCTGTAATGAGAAAATTGTTTAAATTTGGAATTATAATTCATTCATGCTTTTAGAGTGCTGCATTTCCTTTTTACTGGCTGTTTTATTTTGTGGTTCCTGGGATATTTCCGCTCGAACAAAAAGGGATTTTTTTTTTGTTTTTTTAAATTTATATTTGAGAGACAGAGACAGTGCGAGCAGGGAAGGGTCAGAGAGAAAGGGAGATGCAGAATCTGAAGCAGGCTCCAGGCTCTGAGCTAGCTGTCGGCACAGAGCCTGATGCAGGGCTCGAACCCACGAACCACGAGATCATGACCTGAGCTGAAGCCAATGCTTAACCAACTGAGCCACTCAGGTGCCCCAAAAAAGATTTATTTTTTAAAAGCTTAACTATCATTGATTTAAATGAACCCGTTTGTTTAAAAAAATAAGTTAAAGAATACTGTCAAAATACTGGGTTTCTTTTTCAACAAAGATTTTGACAGAGCTTCACATGGGGTCCGTGTGGGAAAAATGACTGAAATGTAGGCAGAATGCTCGTTCATCGTGATAGACATGTACCTCAATAACAGAAGGCAGATGAATAGAATAACGTCAGCATGAAAGAACATTTCTGATGCCTTAAAGGACTTTGTTCTTAGCCCTCGTTGAGTAAGTTTGCAGATAATAAGGAAATTGAGAAAGATAAATACGTTGAAATGAACTACCAGTATACAAAACAGTTTTAAACAATTGTTGGGAGTTTAAAAAATTTTTTTATTTTATTTTATTTTTTGAAAGAGAGAGAGGGGCAGAGAGGGATGGACAGAAGATCTGAAGCAGGCTCCGTGCTAATAGCAGAGAGAGCCTGGTTCGGGGCTTGAACTCATGAACCATCATCAGGTCATGATCTGAGCTGGAGTCAGACGCTTAACTGACTGAGCCACCCATGTACCCCAAAAAGGTATTAGATTTTGGAAAAAAGAGGCTTTAGTTCTTGGAATTGGAATATATCCAGTACATTGTGTGATCTAACAGACAAAAAGCAATGGAGATCTTGGATTGCATGAGTGTAAATCTAGAGTGGAATAGGAAATTCTCTCTCTCTCCCGCACCTACACCTTTATAAACCATATTGTTACGGTTAGATTGGGGCACTACTTGATAGTCTTTACTAAATCTGGAGGGAAACAAAGTCAGGAGGATACTTGAAATAAGTCACGAGGAAGGGTTAAAGAAAAAAAGTAGAAACTGTCCTAGAGATTGTAAGGACCATGTGGATGAAGGGTTAGATTTAAAACCATAGTATGGGGCGCCTGGATGGCTGAGTTGGTTAAGCTTCTGACTCTTGATCTCAGCTTAGCTTTTGATCTCAGGGTCTTGAGTTCAAGCCATTCATTGAGCTCCACGCTGGGTCTGGAGACCACTTTCAAAAAAAGAAAAAAAGATTTAAACCCATGGTAATCCAGGAAGTGGACAGATGATATAATCAAGTGAGTGGACTTTAGAGGCAGATTTCACCTTCTTGGGAAGAACTATTTCATTATTGGCAGTTTTCTTGGTATAGGCTGCCTCTGGGAGGTTCCTGAAAGGTTCTTAGTCATTCCTTTCTAGGGGTATTTATTGATAGGCTAATGAGTTTCGGGTAAGATTGGATTAGATGGTCTAAGGTCCAGTAGCTCTAGTACATATAATAACCCTTGGTATCATCATCATCATCATATCACCTTACCTCCTGCCTCATCACTGGTCAGGAAACTTTGATAGACTTTTTGAGTGCTTAAGTTTGAAAAAGTATTTTTAAAAGGTAAGGAATTAGTGGCACCCGGCTGGCTCAGTGGGTAGAACATCCAACTCTTGATCTCAGGGTCAAGAGTTTGAGCCCCCTTTAGGGCACGGAGTGTACTTAAAAAAGAATAATAATAAATGAAAAATTTAAAGATAGGAGGGGGAGCTGACTGGCTTAATTGGTAGAGCATTTGACTCCTGATCTCAGGGTTGTGAGTTTAAACTCCATGTTAGATGTAGAGATTACTTAAAAATCTTTAAAAGAAAAATACAGGGCACCTGGGTGGCTCAGTCGGTTAGGCCTCCGACTCGGGCTCAGGTCAGATCTCACGTTCGTGGGTTTGAGCCCCGCATCAGGCTGTGTGCTGACAGCCAGCTCAGAGCCTGGAGCCTGCTTCTGGTTCTGTGTCTCCTTCTCTCTCTGCCCCTCCTCCTCTCATGCTCTGTCTCTCTCTGTATTAAAAATAAATAAAACAATAAAAAAATTTAAAAAAAAGAAAAGAAAAATACAGGAAATTAATATAGGAAGAGATGTTATTTTTTTGCCACCAAGAATCAAAAACAAACTTTTTGTAAAGGTAAAAACAAGAACAACTTGAGAAATCTCCTTTTGCAATCTACTTTTTATTCTAGAGTAATGGGTTTCAAGCTTTTTTGATGAAGTTTCTATACACAAGAGCACAAACACCTGAAATAAGTTTCAGGTAACTTAACTGTTACTTAGGTACAGTTGATATTTTTTGTTTTGTTGTGGTGGTGGTAGTTGTTGTTTTAATGCTGGTTATATACCAATAAATTCATTTCAGGACCCAGTAGTAGGTTGTGACCTATCAACTAAAAAGCATTCTACGGGATCTCATTTATCTGAGGAAATGAGATGTTTGCCACCTGGGCGATTAGTGAAAAGAGCAATGTTGATTATTTTAGATTTCGCAAAATTCAGATTTCAGATGTGCTTTAAGTGCCTAATGAGAAACTTGTTAAATTCTAGAAGGTTGACAAGTTGGGTTCTTTTCATTCCTCTCTGCATGGACCAGACTTCTTAAGGAAAAACAGAAGTGTAGTTTGTTGATAGAGCTAAATAATGTAATAGATTGTCTAAAAGGCTCTCCCATTTGCCCTGAGAAAGTGGCTTTGTGCTCTTCTTGTGGTATAGAGCCAATAGTGTCAATTTATATTATTATATGTAATTGTTGGTTGCTTGTTATGACTCCATATTTTGATGTACAGGCTTGTTGTAAGTAGAGCTGGCTTATGTGGTTTTAGTTTTCTCATCTGTAAAGTTACGAGGTTTAGGAGCGCCTGGCAGGCTCTGTCGATAGAGTATGGGACTCTTGACCTCAAGGTCATGAGTTCAAGCCTCCATGCGGGACCTAGAGCTTACTTTAGGAAAAACACCGGGGGGGGGGGGGGATTAGATAAGGTCATCTCAAAATTGTGATGATTTTCATCTCAAGCAGTGATCCTTGACTCTTCAGAATGTTGGTGGGAGGCACAACACAACCTCCTGTTGTTTGGGTCTTAGACAGTTACTACTATTAAGAAAGCATTGTGGATGTAAACCTATCACTTTTTAGTAAAAATAAGTTGGTGATTAAGAGAGTGGAAGAAAAAGTCCCTACTGGTAGCTTCTTTTGGTTCCAAACCAGATATTTTAGTATTCTTTGTCTAGCTTCCTACTTTACCCTTTGTTTTTTGCCCTTCAGCCTGATACACAAGTGGGAACTTCTCACCTCAGAGCCCTCTGGTGATCATTCAGGAATTGGTTTGCTGTGACCAAGGTATATGTAGAATCTAGACAGATTATATAAGTTTTTAAAGTAAGAACAGCCATATAATTGAAATTTTTGTGTTCCTGTATAATTGACCCATTGAACACTGAGTTTGAACTACCTAGGTCCAGATTTATACAGGTATTTTTCAATAAAAACAGCACAGAACTATAAATCTGTTTTCTCATCCTTATGATTTTTCTCAACATTTTCTTTTTTCTAGCTTACTTCTTGTAAGAATACATTATGTAATACATGTAGCAGGCATAATATGTGTAAATCAACTCTATGATTGGTAAGGCAACCTATCAGCAGTAGGCTAGTTGTTAAGTTTGGGTGAGGGCTGTCAAAAGTCACACATGGATTTTCAAGACATACATATTTTAAAAGCATAAGTGAATCATCATGTTCAAATAACGTTGTGTATGTTCGAAACAGCAGTGGTATTGTGGGTGGAGCACATTAGTACTTGCAAGTAATGAAAGCTGCTCTTTATTGGTTAGTTGCACACCTGATACTCCCAATAATCTTGAGAGATAGGTATTGTTATTCCTATTTTACAGGTGAGGAAACTGAAGTTCAGTGAGGGGAAGTAACTTGCTCAAGGACATATAACTAGTAAGTGGCAGAGCCAGGATTTCAACCCAGTTCAAAACCTGTTTTTTACCTCTATGCTATATTGAACTTTCGTGTTACCCTCCCAATTCTGGTTCTTGTCCTAGTCATGGATGCTCATTTTACACTGAAGAGCTGGTTTAGCTTTGACATTTAATGTACATAATGGTAGCTTTTTGAGGCAGGAAGAATGTTTCTTTGTTTTCAATTAGAGGTAGAACTTCTCATACCCTTAGACTTAAGTATTACTCATGAGTGTTGTGTTTCCATCCCAATATATCTTCTCAATTTTTCCTTTACATTGGAATAAGTTCATTAAAAGTGCATTTCTACCCTAAATAAGGTAAATCTCCAAATAGTGGAAATTGTAATTCTATTTTTTTTATGTTTATTTATTATCAAGACAGAGAAACAGAGCACTAGTGGGGGGGGAGGGTAGGCAGAGAGGGAGTCACAGAATCTGAAGCAGGCACCAGGCTCCAAGCTGTCAGCACAGAGCCCGACGCAGGGCTCAAACCCACAAACTGTGAGATCATGACCAGAGCCAAAGTCGGAAGCTTAATCAACCGAGCCACCCAGGTGCCCCAAATTCTATTATTGTTTTGAAGCATCCTTAGAAGGCAGAAAATGAACTGAGTTGTTATTGTAAGTCATTATAATTAGTTATCATGAATGACCCGTAATTATAGATCTTTTATTCAAATTATATTTTCTTTTCCCCCTTTAACATTTGTGAATGGATACTTTTTTTGCCTAGTTATCCTTAAATTTGCAACCACTATTAAGTTTCTGTGATAAAATGACATATGCAAGATAATTCTGATAATTTTCACATCATTGAAAGTAAAATATTTTGCTTCAAAGGAGGGAGTGGCCTTTGAGTTTAATTTTGAAAAATTTAAATTTAATTACCCCTATCAGCGTGGTTTACATGGCATTTTTTGTAGTTCTGCTTATTGAAAACTAGGGTAGAAGAAAATGTGTTAAATAGTTGCCTTTTTAATTTTTTAGATTTAAAGTAACCAGTTATTTCAGATAGAGGAAACGAAATTTTTCTTTGTCATTAACGGCAGTGGGAACTAAGTGTCTGGTAGGCCAAAGGCTCACATACAACATCCTCTCTCATGACGCCGTTTCATCCTGACCCTTTACACATGCTAAGTCCATTCACTCATCAAATGCATTTCTTGGACTTGGTGTTCTGAATGAAGGAGAGACAACACCTATCCTCAGGAAATTCACACTTAGTAGGGGAAACAGATTCGGTCGATTATAGAATTATATCACTAAAGGATTAGAGGTGTTGAGGCGGTGAGGTTATATCTGGTGTGAGTGAGAGTAACACAAGCAACAGTATAGGTCAAGGGGAAGCATGACCAAGTGGTTAAGAAATAACTTAATTGGAGGAACTAGAATTGTGTAGGAGGCTTGATTAAGTGGCAAAAGATGAGGTCTTCAAAGACTCGTAGGAGATTGGATATTATTCTCTCAAGTATTTTACAAAATTAGGTTTCTTTTTTTTTTAATTTTTTAATATTCACTTATTTTTGACAAAGAGAGAGCATGAGAGAGAGGGAGACACAGAATCCAAAGTAGGCTTCAGGCTCTGAACTGTCAGCACAGAGCCCGACGCGGGGCTGGAACCCACAAACCGGGAGATCATGGCCTGAGCCAAAGTCAGGCGCCTAAATGACTGAACCATTCAGATGCTCCCAAAATTAGGTTTCTAACAGAGTTCTTGAATTTGGCCCTAAGAGAAAAAATTAAAAACAAATGCGTGTTTACTGTTTACCTTGCTCTGTGGTAAAAAGAAAAGATAAAAATGTGGAAAACAAAATGTAGGTCTCAGACCATTGGTATCAAGAAGCTCAGATTAGTGAGAGAATGACCAGGACAGCAATAGGAGCTAAGATGTGTGATATATACAAAAGGATAGGTGACTATTTGTAATTGAGAAAAACTTTATTTTTTTATTATTATTTTTTTTTAATTTATTTTTGAGAGAGAGAGACAGCATGAGCAGGGGAGGGTCAGAGAGAGGGAGACACAGAATCCGAACCAGGCTCCAGGCTCTAAGCTAGCTGTCAGCACAGAGCCATCGCGGGGCTCAAACCCACGATCCATGAGATCATGACCTGAGCAGAAGCTGGAAGCCAGATGTTTAACCAACTGAGCCACCCAGGCGCCCTGAGAAAAATTTCCTTTTAAACTTTAATAATTTTAAATTTGTGGCATAAGGACACTTACGGCTCAGACAGAAGAATGTTCAACTCTTGATCTCAGGGTTGTGAATTCGAGCCCTGTGTTGGGTGTAGAGATTACTCAAATTGGCAATAAATAAATAAAGGCATACCCATTTAGGTCATGAATTCCAGCAGAGGAGAATCTGAGGCCCAAATAAATTACTTGATTTGCCTCAAGTTCTAGAACCAGAACCCAAGATTCCTATTTACAAAGCTTCCACACTTTTTAGCATAGAATTCCTTTCTGGAGTGTTCCTGCTGATAGACTAAGAAGTAACTATCATTAGCAAACTTTACAAAGTTGTTTATGTTGAACTCATTCCTAATCTGATCACAAAGCTAATAAGCCAATATGTTTACTATTCCTTTCTTTTCAAAACCTTAAAGTAACTAACATGTTTTCTCTTTTACAAGTTAAAAATTTCAGTTTATTCAGCTGTTCTTCATAGGACATACCCATCACCATTCTGGTTACCCTTTATGTAGTCTCATAGGATGTATCTATTGATTGATGGTATCCAGAAATTGTACCATTGTTTTAGTTGGGACCCCATCAGCATAGATGAACTAGAATTGTTATGCCTGCAATCTTAGAACCTTGTACATTACCTATTAGAGATTAAGATTTCATACTCCCTCTTCTGGATACTTTCCTTCCTCTTGTTACAGGTCCCATTTTTCTGGATTCTAAATAATGCAGAAACTGGTCATCTTTAACATTATGATCATAATACTATTTTTCATGGTACCTGTCATTAAAAAAAATCACTATTTTGCTGTAATGTAATAGGTATTTAATTACTAGCCCCCCCAGTCTTTTTTTTTTGAAAGAAAATATTTTATCCTTTTTTTTAGTTGTAAAATCATAAAATTTACCATCTTAAACATTAAAATGTATTTATTTTGAGAGAGAGAGAGATGAGGGTGCATGAGTGGAGGAGGGGCAGAGAGAGGGAGAGAGGGAATCCCAAGCAGGATCCCCATGGTTTGGAGCCCAACACAGGGCTTGAACCCACAAACCTGTGAGATCATGACCCTAGCCAAAGTCAAACTCTTAACCAACTTAGCCACCTAGGTGCCCTACCAGTTTAACCATTTTTAAATCTCTACTGTTACAGGTCTATAGTGTTAAATACATTCATAGTGTTGTACACCCAACCTCTGGAACTCTTACTCTTGCAAAAGTAAAACTCATTATCTCCTCCCCCAACCCTTGGCATCTACCATTCTTCTGTTTTTATTTTTATTAAAAAATTTTTTAATATTTATTTATTTTTGAGAGAGAGAGGACACGCGGGGGGTGGGGGGCAGAGAGAGGGAGATACAGAATCCAGAGCAGACTCCAGGCTCTAAGCAGTTAGCGCAGAGCCTGACATGGGGTTCGAACTCAAAAACCTAGAGATCAGGACATTTTAACTGACTGAGCCACCTGGGTGCTTCTATCTTTATTTTTATTTTAGAAGAGTGCCCCAGTGGGGCAAGGAGCAGAGAGAAGAGGAGAGAAAATCTTAAGCAGGCTCCTGGCTCAGCAGGGAGCCAGAGGCTTGGTTCAGTCCCACAACCCTAGGATGATGACCTGAGCCAAAATCAAGAGTGGAAGGCTCAACTGACTGAGCTACCCAGGGGCCTGCCTTTTCTTTTCCTTTCTTTTCTTTTTTCTTTTTTCTTTTCTTTTCTTTTCTTTTCTTTTCTTTTCTTTTCTTTTCTTTTCTTTTCTTTTTTCTCTTCTCTTCTCTTCTCTAAGATTTTATTTGGGATGCCTGGGTGGCTGACAGAGCACCGTCTGCTTGGGATTTTCTCCCCTTCTTTGTGCCCCTCCCCACTTGCACATGCTCACTCATGCATGGGCCACATTCTCTCTCAAAATAAATAAACCTAAAAATACAAATTTTATTTTATTTTAAGTAATCTCTAGCCCAACATGGGTGGGGGACTTAAACTCATGACCCCAAGATCAAGAGTCACATGCCCTACTGACTGAGCCAGCCAGACGCCCCCTCCATTCTTCCTTTCTCTATGAATTTGACTACTCTAGATATCTCATATAAGTGGGATTAATGGTCATACTTTTGAAATTAGCTTTCCTATTACAATGGTGTCATTTATATATATAAACTCAGCTGCTTGTAATGAAACATTTGGAGCATGTTTTAAAGTTTTACATCTTGACTTCTAGAGGCAGTACAGTGAGAAGATAATTCATTGCTGGTAGACTAAAGAAAAACAGAAGGCAAAATTCCTGTAGAGCCTGTCTTTCTTCTCCAAAGCCAAGGGATTGGCTATGCCTTCCTCCCCATCTAAGCCCCAAACATGTTTTCAGAATTCAGTTCTACATCTTTCATTTTCACATATATAGATTGTACACATGCTTGAATTCTGCACATCCTGTCTTTGGATATAAATGGTCTTAATCTATAAAATAAGAAATATTCCTCTGCTCAGGTTTAAGTGTAGTTGGTGGCATTTTCCTTTTAATCCTTTTGGTCACATACCCAGTTACCCATTTAGTACTGTGCCTCAAAGGCTCTTTTGAAAGCTAGTCTGTTTGGATACTAACATGGAAATTTTTATATATCTCTAAAGGTGGAATTTTAAACTTTTAAAGCATGAGTAGGAAAATGGAAATTAAAGATTTGTTCAAGATGTTAAAGATACATTACCTAGTAGAAAGTACTTAAAATCATTGGGTCAGGTAGATACATAAATTTGTGACTTTTGTATTTTTCTTAATCACAGACCCTTTAAGAAAAAGCTTCTTTTGAGTAGATCAATTATTTTTTTTCTTCTTTGTAAGGCTTAATTTCCTGTCACCATAATTCATATATTATAATGTTACTATTGTGTTTAAAAATCACTTTGCCTTGAAAAAAAACTCAGTGATAACTTTATCAGGTATACACGTGTGTGTATATCAGTAAGCATAAAAATGTTAAATATTTACAGTTTTGGTTGATGCACATGTGATACCTCTGTGTAATGAATATATGTGGTAGTTTGGCTCATTTTGCTGTTTCATGTGTGTTTGGGGACGTGGGAGGTTTTGTGATAAAGAACAGTATTTGAGCTATCAGTGAGATGAACCGTCGGAGAATTGTAGTTTTAAATACTTTTAAACTACACTTGTAACAACATGTAAAGGCTTTTTGGCCAACGTGGGGGCTTGTCGAAAAATAATTGTCACACAGCTAGTTCTAATTTTGTTTATGAAATAGAAACAAGTGATCTAATGTCGTAGGAAAGTGCTGCATCTTTATGATCTTCATTCGAGTCTCTTCTTTCTACAGAAATAGAAAGGTGGTTGATTATTCACAGTTTCAGGAATCTGATGATGCTGGTAAGTTTTCATGATTTCAATAAATTGTAAGTTGGACCAACTAATAATGAAAGAATTGCCAACTCAGTGTACTGTTTTATCATGCTTTTAAAATAAGCTTTATTTTTTGAGTTTTAAACTATGTAAATTATGTCAGGATTTGTGTCACCCTAAACAAAAGTTGAACTTGCATTGGATTTTTACTTTTCCTTAGTAGATCATTGATAATAAATACTTGGAGAACTTTTTTCTTAACCGGTTTTGGAGTCCATAGCTTAAATGTGCAGTAATTCTGATGCAGTGTTTATTAGTTGATTTTTCTCTGGCTATCATCACAGCAAAACTTATACCTTATCATAGGGAGTATTTAAGTATTTTACATAATAAAGTAACTAAGATGAGAGTACTTCAGGACACATCCTAGGTCTGTGAGCTAATTCATCATAGAATGGCTAGTAGGTCTGAAACCTTCGCCATGAAATGTTTCCTTACTATATGTCCTTAATCTCATTGTTTTTCAGATGCATTTGCTATTCTTTCTGTTTTTTTTTTTAATCTAATTTTACTTTACAAAATTATGTGCACTTTGGGAAAACTTAGAAGAAGATGTAGAAATGTAAAGAAGAGTAATAACATACAATCCAACCTCCCAGAAGTACTGCTAACATTTATTAAATGCTTGCTAAATATTTGCATTTATCAAATTCTATAGGACTTTTGAAATTGGAGGTATTTTCCTCAAGTGTCAGAGTATGCTCTATTTAATACTTAGTTCAAGAACAATCTACTTGATATCAGAAATTGTGTTAGGATTATAGAATTGTGGGTTCTTTACATTCTGAAATGCTTGTATTACATTATTACTGTAATAGTTTTCAAGTAAATAAGAAGATGTTGAAACCTAGGAATATCTTTAAGAAATTAAAAGGGTAGGATATAAAATGATAAAGATACTTGGCCATGTATGGATATTTTAAAATACACACATGGGATTAGAAGGGACTAGGGTAGAAAAGAATTTATTTTTTAAAAAGGAAAGAAAATTTTGTGGGAAATTCTGCCCCCGACCACTTAAATAGCATGAGAGATACTTATCTCCATAAATAAACAGTGGGAATTCATACATGTAAAAATCCTATTTGAATTTGAAAATGCTCTGTTTAGATGAAGATTATGGAAGAGATTCAGGCCCTCCAGCTAAGAAAATTCGATCATCTCCCAGAGAAGCTAAAAATAAGAGGCGATCTGGAAAGAATTCACAGGAAGATAGGTAAGAGGCATTGTTAATCTGTTCCTGCTTATGTTGTACCCACTTGGAGGTGAGGGTGGCCTCCAATCTCTAAATTGGTGGAATCTCCATTTACTTGAGGAAAGTGCTTATTGTCTTAATGCTGTTTTACATATTTCTTATCTCAACCAGTACTTCCTGAGTCTAGAGGTTAGCCTCTTTAAGGTCCTGAGGCTTGCTTGGACTCAACCTAGAATTCAAGGTGGTCTCCCAGAATGCCTTTGTTGCTACTCAAACCTCTGAACATAAGCAGAAAGAGCATTTAAGTATGTAATTTGTTACCTGAGGTTAGTATTGACATTTTCGTTGTAGTGATAGCAAAGAATGAGTGACCTTTCCCATTCAGTCACATGACACTGGCAGAAGTGTAACTAAAGCTTATAGAATCTTAAGGTGTATAGATTGCTGAGTTTTGCTGTCTGTATCAATTATCCTTCGTTCAGATAATTTAGTCATTTGTGGGGCAGTTTCCTTTCCCTTAGTTTTATAAATGAGTTCAGAGGAGTTGGAATTTTAACTAAAATTGCCCCTGAGACCAGGAGACTGTAATTTTTGCCTCTGTGATAGCAGAACTATACTCCATGTAGCACAATTTTAAGCTCTCCTTGATGATGGTGATGATGGCGATGATGGTGATAGCTCCCGTGGATGGTTCTTGCCAGTCTCTCTTACGTGCTAATTTATCATTTATATTCATTATCATTTCATTGTTGCAGCACCTGTATTAGGGTCCTGCTAGCTCACAGACAGAGTCAGTGATTGATCCAAGGTTATCCGGCACACGGACCAGCAGGTTTTGGAACCATATCTGTTGGACCACAAAGTCCATATTGTAACCATTGGGGTGTCCTGCTTCTAAATAAGTCAGCAATTCAAAGAAATACAGTCTTTCTCATCAGTTCTTCTAACATGTTTACCTGTTTACTAAAATCTTGTAAAATAAAGCCTCACACAGAAGTCTTTCCATTCTGAACTCATAGATGCTAAAGTTGTAGAAAAGATAATATTTACCTCCAATATTTTCTTTCCTGGAAGATTTCAGAAATGTGGTTTTGAGGAAAAGTAAGACAAAATTGTGCTGTGGGGAGACAAGTCTTCCATAGTTTTGCAATGTATCTTTAATCCAGTTTTCTGTAGGAGCCCAACTTAGATTCTCTTCCATTACGTTCATTTTTTATATTTCTCTTAGGAATGGATTTCTTTGTGGCCTGCCATTTGTTCTATAATGTCTCATCAATACAATTACTATCTAGCATAAACTTCCCTTGTTCTAATCATTTGGCTTTATTTCTTTCCAAAGTGTCAGGAATGGTGGAAATACAGTTTTTATTGCCATTTGTAGTAAGTGCCTTGTAAAGTTGATTTCCTTAGACCATTGTTGTGTTAGGTTTTCTATTGATCTCTACATGTAAAAGTTCAGCTTTTACTTGACTTTATTGTAATGGAACTCAAGGATTAATGGTCTCTATAAACCCAGTAATAAAAGAGCTAGAGAAAGCTGTAGTTCTTTGTCATTGTAACTTGTGAATTAAATGCTCACTTTGCATAAAAACATACAGACTGGTCACAGGTTTCAACATTCCAGTGTGTCTTGGATCAGACTGCATAGTAAAGAAATAGGGTTGGTTTTTCTCTTTTTTTTTTTTAGGAATCTTGAGTTTGGTAGTTTGTCATTTGGGTGTGATCCAGATCAGAGGAAATACCAGAAGAGATTTACAAGACCTGCTGTTTGAAAAAGCTGTGAAGGCAGTTTTTATGTTGTTTCTTTTTTAGTTTGTCAGAATTTCTCATAGAATGATAAAGTTGAAGCACTGACCAGTACCAAGTGATTTGTCTGAGATCATACAACTTATTAATGGCAAAGACAGGACACTAGAACCCAGATTCCAGAATTAAGATTTCTAAGGATGTAAAACGTGCATCTTTGTGACTTAAATTGTTTTATGTATCTTTTTGTGGGGCTTTGAAGCACCTTTTTCTTACTTTGCAGTGATCTTGCGCTCTCTTCTATTCTCTCCATGATACAAGGCAGGTTTGTGTGTTGATGTTATTGACGTATAGAAATATTAGAGGCAAAAAAATCTAAGGAGAAAATTAGTTGATTTACTTTCATTTTGTTTTAGGTAAATTTTAGGGATATTGTAATTAATGCAACAGCACTCCAGTGTTTTTAAATAATTGTGTTTGGGGTGTTCTCTGCATCTATATTTGGTGCCATCCGAATTTATTTGCCTACTTTCCCACCATTCGTACATTGTGTAATTTATTTTTAGTATTTTTATACTCTGCCTCTGACAACAGGGAATTTTATTATTAAACGTTCTTTGAATATTTCATCCATAAAAGAGTTATTCTTCAGGTTCTTCCCCTGTCGGAGATACCAGAGAAGTGTGTTCACTTAGATTTTGATCTAAGACTTTTAAGCTTCTCCCCGCTTCCCTTTACAGTGAGGACTCTGAAGAAAAAGATGTGAAGACCAAGAAGGATGATTCTCACTCAGCAGGTAGTAAACAAATTTTAATGTAATGGGTGGACTGACTTATCTCTTTATTCGCTGGACATTTTAATAAGCAGTTTTATAACAATGCAAGGCACTGTTGTAAATACTGGCGTTATGAAGAGGTTTGCATCTTTGCAGGGCTCCGTGCTGGTGACTTATTACAGTTACCTGTGAGGGTTTCTTTAAACATGCTCTGTCCCACCCCAGGATTTCTCAGGCAAGGTGGGACCTTGGGGCTTTGTTTTTGTTTTTGTTTTCTAATATTTACAGATTATTCTAATGAATAATCAACACTGAAAACTATTTACATGAACAAATAACAGCCATCAAACGGAATAGATTTAAAACAGCATGTATAATGCTAAGTGACAGAGAGATCTGAGGGGGTGGTGAGGAGCTCCCGGGTGAAGAGCAAACAGAAGACGCCCTTACTCACTTCCACTGGGAAGTAGTCCTTTGAAACAGCAGCCACAGAGCGGGCTTCTTTGGTAAGAATTTTAACTCAGAAGAATTAATAAAGGCTCCATTGCCAAAGAAAATGTTGAATCCTGATTACCTATGGTTGGTATGTATTTTTCCAAATTGAAGTCTCCTAAGAACTGAAGGTTTATTCTGTACTGCCCGCATCCACTGTAATTTTGACCTACATTCCCCCACTTTTCTTTCCTGGATGTCCCTTTAAATAGGATTGCTGTTGGTGGATACATGGAGGGCTGAGAGAGTCTCACTGCATGTGCTCTACTGAGCTGCTGGCTTTTGTTCCTTTCCAAGTGTGTTACCTGACTGCCTAAGTTGAAAAGAAATAGGTTTTGTATCTTAGGATAATTATCATTGGAAGACCGTCTTCCCCTCTTCTATTTAAAAATATTTTTCCGAGGTGCCTGGGTGCCTCAGTCTGGGCCTCTGACTTTGGCTCAGGTCACGATCTCGCAGTTCATGAGTTCGAGCCCTGCCTGGGGCTCTGTGCTGACCGCTCAGAGCCTGGAATCTGCTCTGGATCCTGTGTCTGTCTGTCTGCCCTTCTCCCACCCATGCTTTATCTCTCTCTGTCTCTGAAAAATGGATAAACCTTTAAAAGAAATAAAAATATTTTTCTAACTTTGGTTTCTAAAATTTGTGAACTTAGTTGAAATGTAATTGATAATTTCAGAGTGACTCGATACGAATTTAAAGTATGTTATAGGAAGCAGGTGTTCACACCTAAATTCAGCTTATTGTTAGTTAAAACTACATTACATGGCCTTAGTAATTTTCTATGTAATAATGTGTACATGATCTTTTTCAAGTACATTCTCTGAATTTTAGCTCCTCTTTTATATTTTGTAGGGATTTTTAGGGATAGAATTTACCCTTTTTGAATGAAATAAAGCTGAAGGTTATAGCTCATGTTAGCTTTTCTCGTCAGCCATCAAGTAAATGCACAACTCTTTGATTGTTGCACTGTAACTTTGATATTACAGAGGACAGTGAGGATGAGAAAGAAGATCATAAAAATGTGCGCCAGCAACGGCAGGCAGCCTCTAAAGCAGCTTCCAAACAGAGAGAGATGCTCATGGAGGATGTGGGCAGTGAGGAAGAACAAGAGGAGGAAGATGAGGCACCATTCCAAGAGAGTACGTAGAGGGGGCTTGTTACTCTGGTCGACTGTAGCTTGTGACCTTGATGGCTTCCGTGTTGTTGTGGATCTAAATATTACAGCCGGTCCCTTAAATTAGATATTCGCTAGTAGAAGAGATGACTGTTTCTGATACCTGCTGATACTTTTTGAGGGTCAAGGACTCTTGATTATAATGTCCATCATTTGAACTCAAATATTAAATGAGGAGTTGGTAGAGTAGCAGTTACATGGTAGGCCTTGTGATTCAGACTTGCGCTTTGGGCCTGGGAGTGAAAGGCGTAGGCCTCATCCCCCAGCCAAAGTGTTCATAGCAGAATCTAGATGCTTCACACATTACTCAGACTTTATTAATTATGTGTATTTTTGCTTTGTCTTTAGCTTTCTTGTTTTATTGGTTCATGGTTGAACCAAACACCAAACTGGTTCCCTTTCATTTACCTGGTCCCCCCAGGACTAGAGGGAAATGATGGAACTACCAAAAGCTATTTGGTGGCTTCGGTCTTTATTCAGATTAAATTTTATCTGTTCCTGTTTTCAACCAACCCTGCAGACAAGTCAGTTGTGTCGCCCGCGTGTGCATGCTAAGCCCACTGCATACGTGGGGCTGGTGGCGACTCCAGCCAGAGTGTCACAGCTGCCAGCAGAATCCGAGAGTGTTTATTTCCCAGATCCCGTCGTCTAGTCACGCCTGGCACAGTCTCCCTTTGTTCACTTGGAAGGATGTAGACATTAAGCGGACGTTGAAATTCTTCTTTCCTCTCAGAAGATTCCGGCAGCGATGAAGATTTCCTGATGGAAGATGATGATGATAGTGACTATGGCAGTTCAAAAAAGAAAAACAAAAAGATGGTTAAGAAGTCCAAACCAGAGAGAAAAGAAAAGAAAATGCCCAAACCCAGGCTAAAGGCTACAGGTGAGTTGTACAGAAGTGAAATTAAATTACTGCTCTGAAAAATTTCAAGAACCAGTATACTTTTCTCTGCAGAAATTCTTCATTAGGGGTTGGCAGTGGCCACATACCTAACAAGAATGAGAAGATCTGAAACGATCCTGTCTTCTGCAGGTGGAAGCATCTCTTGTTTTGTTAATAAAGACTCTGGCCCCTACGGGCGTCTGGCAGCTCAGCCCTGTGCGTCAGCTCCTGCCTTCCACAGAAGGTTCAGCGGCCGCCTGTGTGTGTCGGCACGGTGCTGGAGGCAGTGCGGTTCCTGCCCTTTTTTCCCCACTGACATCACAGTCCCAGCAGCTAGTAAAGACTTGAGATTGTGAAAATGGACACCTGTAATCACGTTCAGTTCTCTGTTCTGATCCAGGCAACGTGCTTTGTGCTAGCCAAAGGATACCACACTCAACAACACGGATTCCATTTCTTTGAGCCATTGTGGTTTCTGCCAGATATTCTCCCCGTCACAGCTACTGTGTTATTAACTCAGAGAGTTCGATTTGCTTTGTTTTCTCTGGCAAATAGAGCTGGTGATTTTTAAATTTTTTACTTATCACTTCTTACCTTTAAGAATAGTAGAACTGGGGGTGCCTGGGTGGCTCAGTCGGTTGAGTGTCCGACTTCGGCTCAGGTCATGGTCTTGTGGTTCGTGGGCTCAAGCCCCACGTCGGGCCCTGTGCTAACAGTTAGCTCAGAGCCTGGAGCCTGCTTCGAATTCTGTATCTCTCTTCCTCTCTCTCTCTGACCCTCCTCTGCTCACGCTGTCTCTCTCTCTCTCTCTCTCTCTCTCTCTCAAAAACAAATAAAACATTAAAAAAAAAAAAAGGAATAGTGGAACTGTCGGAGGCACCTGGGTGGCTCATTCGGTTAAGCATCCGACTCAGTTTCTGATCAAGACGCTCAGGTCATGATCCCACAGTTCGTGAGTTCGAGCCCTACCTGGGGCTCTGCACTAATGGTATGGGCCTGCTTGGGATTCTCCCTCTCTCTCTTTCTATGCCCCTCCTCTACTCACTTTCTCTCAAAAATAAATAAACATTTTTTTGAATAAAAGGAATCCTGGAACTGTCAAAAATTACGTTATTTGATGAAGGCGCCTGGCTGGCTCAGTTGGTAGAGCATGGGGCTTTTATCTCAGTCATGAGTTCGAACCCCACTTTGGGCGTAGAGTTTACTTAAAAATAAAATAAGGGGTGGTTGGGTGGCTCAGTTCATTAAGTGGCTGACTTTGGCTCAGGTCATGTCTCTGTCTCAAAATAAAGTTTAAATTTTTTTCTTTAAAAATAATAAAATAAATGATACGCCCTTAGATACATTTTTTTTAAAAAATTTGATGGCTTTAATTTCTACTCACATTGTTGTATGCAATCTTCTTGACCGCCCCCACTTTTTTTTTTAATTTGAGAGAGAGTGCACGAACAGGGGAGAGGGGCAAAGGGAGAGAGAGTCTTCAAGCAGGCTCCATGCTCGGCGTAGAGCTCAGCTCAAGGCTCCGTCCATCCCACAACTCTGGGATCATAACCTGAGCTGAAATCAAGAGTCGGGTACTCAACCGACCAAGCCACCCAGGTACCCCATCTCCAACCCACTTTTTGAACATAACTTTTATCAGAAACAACTTTTAGTTTCACAAACCAACTAAGGATAGTGTGCAGTTTCTGTAGCAGCCTTTTTCGATATTATAATCACTGCTAACGTAACACCGCGGCGTTGGCAGTGATTGGGAACCAGCGCCCACCTTGCCTTTTTAGTCAGTTAGGGGTTGTCTTTATCGATTTTATTCTTACAGTTGAGTTTTATAGCTGATTTTTATTAAAGACCTTTTCTTCTCTTCCCTTCCCCTCCCCAAATTGGTATTTTTCTTCTTTCAGTGACTCCGAGCCCCGTGAAAGGCAAAGGGAAGGTGGGTCGCCCCACAGCTTCAAAGGCATCAAAGGAAAAGACTCCTTCTCCCAAAGAAGAAGATGAGGAACCAGAAAGCCCTCCAGAAAAGAAACCCTCTGCCAGCCCTCCACCTGAGAAATCTGGGGACGAAGGGTCTGAAGATGAAGCCCAGTCTGGGGAGGATTAAAAAAGTGATGATGGTCTGGGGAGAGATTTTATTTAAAAAAAAGAGAAAAAAAAAAAGAAAAAAGAAAAAGGGGGAAAAAAACTTAAGATAGAACATGGTTTTGGCTATGGCTTGACTCATGGGCTTTCAATGCTTTTTTCCTTTTCTTGAAAATAACATTCTCTCTCTCTCTCTTTGAAGAAAACTATTGTACATTTAATTTACTTTTTGTCTATTGGTCTTTTCTTTGCCGTCACCCCTCTTTCCCACCCCTTCCCAACGGAAGCCATGTCAAAGTAATCACTGGACTGACCGCTTCATCTTTTTATTTTTAACGGAAGGTATCCCACAGTTGTAAAGCAATAAGATTTGAGGTGAACGCTATGGAAATTTTGCTTTTTGCTAAACAGTAGCAAGTTGAACCATAATCAAAAAACGTAGAAGGTTTTAGTTTAAAATGATTGCTTCTTTCACTACCTGGACTTAGAAAAGTCAGTTGTCATCTAATACAAGTTTATATGTCTATAGACACGAGTCTAGATGTCTACAAAAAATCATGATGTTAAACTTCCACTGATGGAGCAGGTAGGAGCTAAAGCTGAATCTGAATTGTTACTAAAAGTATTCATATTTTTTACCGAAGGGGCGAGGCAGGGCAGGAAATAGGGCCACCTGACCTTGTGTGAGGGGGTGGGTTTTGGGTTTTTTTTGTTTTTTTTTTTTTAATTCCATCACCTGTTATCTCAAAGAGACCAGGAGCCAGTGATCCTTTTTATCCTGCTACAGTCTTTCAGGAACTTAAAAAAAAAAAAAAAAAAAAAAGCAAAAAACAAAAACAGGCAAGGGCCACCGAAACTTAGGTCACTCTTGATTTCCTATTTCATTCTCTAGTGGTTCATGTTTTTAAATATAGATATGTTATCTATTCTGTTTCTTGGATAAAGTTTTACCAAGGATCAAAAAAAACCAAAAAATAACAACAACAAAAAAGCATAGAATTTAAATGGCAAGATCTATACACCAGAGTGGATTTCTTCTAAACTGACAATGTTTAGGTTTTAAGCAAATAAAGTACCAATTAATGTGAAACTCAATCACAGAGACTTGAGATTTTTCCTTTATGAAAACAGAAAATTGAAATTCTTTTCTGCCGTAAGTGTGCATTCAGATCCCATGAACCATGCTCTGCTTTTATTTGGGGATAGAACATTTTTCTCCTCATAGACGTGTCTTCCCATTTCTTCGCTGACACGTGAAGCGCGGCTCGGCCTCCTGCCACACAGAGGGCCGCGCTGCCTCCCCCGCCCGAGAGCCCGGCAGCTCGGCCGAGTTCTCCCCGCTCTGTTCTTCACCTCCTAGTCCTTGCTTGGTCGGGAGTATGTTCAATGCTGCTCCCACACTCTTCCATTTGCTTTTGTTTTCTACTGGTGCCCCTGTTGTGTAAAGCCGGAGCGTAAGGGGCTCAGGGCTGGGGAAAGCATGGCCTAGGAGGCCTGTGCACACCGATCAGAGACGACATGCCTTATGAAAGCAGTCAGGACAGAGGTCTGTACGTTTGATCCTCCACATCCTGATCTGTGAGCTGATGGGAGCAAGGTCAGGGGCCTTAGTGTGCTACTAAGTTGAAAACATAGTTGAGGTTTAACCTCTGCCTTTTTATCTAGGTTTGCTGCTTCGATATATCCTATGCGGTTTTCCTCCTCTTAAGTTAGAGCATGTTTTTCTCTCCGACGACATGGCTTTCTTGCAGATGTTCCTAGGACAAAAGGTTATTTAAGGAATATTTTTACTCTGATTTTTAAGACACTTTAAGGAATATCCTTACTCTGTGACTTTTTAAAATAGTGCCCAGTGGCAGAGTCATTTCACTGCTGCTCACGGCATGTGTTAAAGAGTGAATTTGGAGACTCTAGTACTTGGCCAAAAATGCAAAACTTGAACATAAGTAGCGGTTGGATGTTATCTTCCATGATGGTTAACTTTATAGTTGTGATGTTTGTAATGAGGGTGTTAAAGACTATTCTGTTTGCTTTAGTGGATTTGTTCAGGTATCCAATTTGAACAAGGAGGTTTGTGTCCAGATAGTAAAAAAAAAAAAAAAAGCCTATCAGTGTTTCCACCATGCACTTCTATTTTTAGGGGTTTATAACTTTAAGTCCTACATTCCTAGTAACATTTGGACTTTTCTTAGATTATGTTTCATGAAGATGGGGGGGTCTTTTAAAACTCTAGCGTCTGTATTTTATGTGACACAGTCTCTTTATATATTAATCTGCACTAACATCTCTGTGATACACGCTCATTCTTTAGAGGAAATCCTGACTTCTAGGTTATTTGTGTGCATTTGGTTGGGATCCCTTTTTTAAAAATTAGTTTATGAGATTGAAAATGTCTTCTATATTTCTAATGGACTAGACAAAAGGATCTGTGTCCCCAAGTGAGACAGGCTCTGAATGACCTTTGTTTTCTCCGATTTTTACTGATGATTTAAGAACACTCTAGTCTTCCCCTCAAATCATGCGTGCCTACAGGAGTACAGCTGTGGTGGCTCAACTGGAAACAGGTGCTCGGTAGTCAGGTTTAGTAGTGATGTCAGGACAGGCTAGAAGCTGTCGGTGACCGGCTGTTGGCACCACCCTTGACTAACCCCCGTGTTTCCCTCCAGCGTGCCTGTGGCGAAGTGGCGATGTCATCATTCAGGGTCTCATTTGCAGTGCTCAGGAAGTGGGACGTGCACTTGGAGGGTGCTTGCTTGCCGTCACCTGAAGTCTGTTAGCTCTGCTAGGTTTACCTCTGGAACAGGGATTTCGGCAGCTGTGCTGCCTGACACTACATTCTAGTTCTTAAAGATCCTTAATTTCCAGACTTCTCTCCCCACCATACACAGCCAGGAATGGGTGGCTTACAGCTTCTGAAACCCGTAACTTGCTGCTGCTTTTATCCCTCCCCACCTCAGACTGGAACCAACGAGGTGGGACAAAGGATACACTTCAAGTTCAGTGATGGTAGATTTGCCCTACATTCTGGAACCTCTCTCCCTTTCATATCCTCACTGCCTGTGAAGTCCATGAATGGAAATGAGTGTGTCCTCCTTTAGGAAGGTACCAGTGGAAGACTTTGAATCTGACTTCCCAAAAGGGAGCTTGACTACTGGGTGGCGGTGGTTTCCCGCAGTACCTGGTTCGCCCCCATTTCAGTCCTCAATTCCGTCCTTACCCTGGGCCCCAGGTGAAATCGCATTTTCTTCTAGGTAACTAACGCGGGAAGAGTGGACCGAGGTTATGATCCAGGAGAGCTTTTGACACTTGTAGATGTGGTTGGCCAGACTGAACTCAGCTGCTTTTTGTTTTTTTAACTTCTCTTCTTTTATCCAGGAACATTCAAGTAACAAGTGGATTTTATGAGTGCTGGTTGGAGGAAAGAAGTGCTTTTCTTTAAACCAGTTTAGGAGACGCTTTGAGAGTGGTAGGAAGGCAAAACAGAACCTACCAGGAGCCACAGGGAAAGCTTTATGAGAGATCATGTGGCCAGTGCTGTCATTCTGAAGAGTGGGAGTTTCGATGTGAACTGTTCTTTCTGTTTCTGCGTCGCCAGTAGCTGCACTGTGAAGAAATCGCCACCTTAGGAGTTTGGAAAGGACAAACCTGGGCTCTGGTCTTCAGTGCCATTCAGACAGAGACTTAAGCGGAACAAGTGATAAGTGTTTCCTGCCGAGGGAGGGGGAGACTAAAGCCTTTTGCTCTTGAGGTTAGAAAATTGTCTTTTTCTGTGTTCATAGAGCTGGGTTTATTTGAAAAGGGAGTTCAAATTATCAGGACATCAGGCTCTAGCAAAGTTTCAGTCTGCAACCTATTTTCCTCTCGTCTTGGGATACACTTGATACAAAATGACTCTCTGAATCCCAAACCCCTAAGTTACACTTTTTTTCAAAGCCTGATTCACAAAATTCACAGTGGTGCTGACTGTGTATTAACCACTATTGGGGAAAGTCCCGTAAACCTGCCTGTTGCCATGCCAGTGGAGTGCGTGAGCGGGTGACACCTGTTGGAGCATGCTCTGTGTGGCTGGTGGAATGCCACCGTTGTGCATACACTTTGTACATCAGGGGTGAAGGGAGGGTTTTCTAGATTATGGGGGGAGGGTAAAATTGGGGGTTTTTTCGTTGTTCCTTTTTCAGTGGGGTGTAGGGGTATAGTACTCAGCTTATGCCCTAAGTAACATGTATAAAAACCCCTGAAGTATTGTGTGTGTGTGTGTGTGTGTGTGTGTGCGTGTGTGTGAGCGTGAGTGTGTGTTTGTATATGTCTGGCGATTAAACTTTTGTCTTCTGGAAATTAGTGAATTCTTTTCTTCTTTTCCTCCAGAAGTATTTGTTACAAGATTTGTAAATAAGAGCTCTACTTAGTTTGTTTACCATGAACATGTTGCAGCAAACCTTAGACATCTAATCCCTGCAAGATTTTAGGGAGGACTTTAATACTTACCAGGTTAAGCAGCGGCCAAGTTCTCAGTAATTGTTTGCCTTGATTCACCTTTCAAACTTCATTTTCCCAGCTCGAAAACTCGCAGTCTTCCTTGATTTTAGTTCTTAATCCTTTTACCTTCTGAGCAGGAAGGGTTATTGAGAGGAGCCTGTTTAAATGTATGTTAGCCCATTGGCTGAGACGGGGGCACCCCTTTCTTAATGCTGCAGTGTTGCTAGATACATGGTCAGACACCAGAGGGTTGGGCATTCTTGCAATACCTTAACAGTGCTGAAATCTGCAGCATGGTACTAAGGAAGTTAAAAGTTTGAATGTAACCACTGTATTTAAAAGATTTTTTTTTAATTTAAATGAAATGAGGTTGAAGTGAACATGATTTTGTTGACCATGTTCGTGAATTATAGATGCAACATGCATTGGTAGACTTGTGTGATGGTCTTTTGTGCTCCTTAATTTTTACATATCCCAGTCTCTGTATGTATCTGCATAGACCAAGAAAAAACAGACTTCGGCTTTCTTTTATTGAAGGGTCTCCAGGACTGCGTGTCTGCTCCTGAGCTCGGTTTTGAGTATGTGTATCCTTTGCTTGTATTTTGTATTAAAAAAAATAAGAAAAAGAACCCTTTATTGTTGAGCATGTTGGCATTGTCCCCTTTATTTTTTTTCTCTTTTTGGGACATATGAAGCAAGTTATTCTCTTTCTGTATCTTTTTTTTCTTTTGTAAACTTTTTTTTTTTGTTTTGTTTAAAAATGGCTTTATAAAAGGGCTTTTATAACCCAGATGCGTGCTCTGTGTACTTCTTACAACACTCTCAAGCAAATACACTGACTGCAGTCGACCGCCGTGGCCTGTCAGCATCCAGTCCAGCCTGACTGCTTCCTGAACAAACTGTGACCATCACTGTTGTCGGTAATAAGAAAGGCGTGTCTTGTTTAAAAGTCAAAAGGAGGGGCGCCTGGGGAGTTCAGTTGGTTGAGCGCCCGGCTTGAGTGTCCGGCTTCGGCTCAGGTCATGATCACAGTCTGGCTTCAAGCCCTGCGTCGGTCTCTGCTGACAGCTCGGAGCCTGGAGCCTGCTTCACATTCTGTGTGTCCCTCTCTCTCTGCCCCTCCCCTGCTCATGATCTCTGTCTCTCAAAAATAAATGTTGAAAAAAAATTTAAATAAAAACAAGAAAAGGAGTACTTAATACCTAAGAGTATGTAATGAAGAGACAGATTCCCTAACTTGATTAATCAGGGGAGCTTAGGACTGAAGTGCATGAGGGTTCCGAGTTAGCATTTTTCTCCATTTTCACATCAAAAGTTAAGTTGTGCAGGGCAAAATTTCTTCAACAGTAATATATGTATCAGATGATATCAGAAGACGGATGTTTGCATTCAAATACCCATATGAACTACACTAACCTGCAACTTAGAATTAAGTATTACTTTGATATATCATGTCGGACCCTTCTTTAGAATTGGGCTGATATTGTAGCTATTAGGGCTTTTATTCTTTTCATGCTTTCCCATTGTTTACATTCTTGCATCTGAATATTGCAATTAACAAACTCAGCTTGGCTCTGAAATTAAACGTCTCTACACGCTGTTACCTCTCAGCAGCTACATAACTGTATTTCTTACAGCGTCGTTTGTCCCAGGTCAGAGTTGACTTCAAAGGAACCATCCCCTTTTCCTTAAACAATCTCTAGGTGCTTTATGAGTACCATCCCCCAATTTCTGTTTCCATACAATGCTGAAGAAATGTATTCAGTACAATTCTGGGGTAAAGAATTTAAAAATCATCAGGTGGACAAACATCAGAGGCATAAATGCACTTGGACTCTCTGGACTCCGGTCCATGAACATTACTGTGCAGCAATTTGACACTGTAGTTGTACAGCGTTTTGCAATTGATGAAGAGTTTCTGTTTACATAATACTTCATTCAGTTTTACCAACAACTGAGATTGGCCAGATGTTTGTTGTTCCTCCAATTTCATAGAGCACGAACGTGTTCAGGTGTGATCTCCTGTGGCTGGGGTATTGTGCTAGAAGGCTTTGAAATCAGGTCGTTAGTTCTGTGGGCTTGGAGTTGTCACAGCTGTTGTTTCTAAAACCAGATCCCATTATCTTGAATCAGTGGATCCCTTGAGCCTTGTTCCTGATAATTACCTTTTGAGCATTTTGCTGGTCTTTAGTATCTCCCTTAACAGGGACACTTGAACCAGTCCAATGACTAACATCAAAGATTTAATAGGAAAAATTCCCTTTCAGTAAGATATGAAAATTTCTTGTTAAATGCTTCAATTTACTTAAAAACCTTCACGATCCCTAGATATGAAGCTTCAAATTATTTAAAAGCTTTTATTTTCAGGGCGCCTGGGTGGCTCAGTCTGCTAAGCATCTGACTTCAGCTCAGGTCGTGATCTCGTGGTTCATGGGTTCAAGCACCACATGGGGCACTGTGCTGACAGCTCAGAGCCTGGAGCCTGCTTCAGATTCTGTGTCTTCCTCTCCCTCTGTTCCTCTCCTGATTGTTCTCTGTCTCTAAAAACATAAATAAATTTTATTTTTAAAAAAAGCTTTTACTTTCTGATTATGTGTTATGATAGTGACTATTGAAAGTATTAGTCATCTTAGGGGCGCCTGGGTGGCTCAGTTGGTTAAGCGTCCGGCTTCAGCTCAGGTCATGATCTCACAGTTCATGGTGAGTTTGCTTCAGATTCTGTATCGCCCTCTCTCTCTGACCCTCCCCTGCTTATTCTGTCTCTCAAAAATAAATCTGAAAACATTAAACATTTTTTTGAAAAGTATTAGTCATCTTGACTATGTATATGGCCCTTATTCTCTGCCAGTAGAGGGCAGTGTTTGTCCTCCATATACTTGGCTGCTCTCCCCAAATCATTTTTATTTTATTATTTATTTTTATTTTGTTTTGCAAATTCGAGGCCCAACATGGGGCTCCAATTATGACTCTGGGATTAAGACTCGCATGTTCTGCTGACTGAACCAGCCAGGCGTTCCCCCCACCCCCACCTCACTTTTAGGTACTTTCCCCTGGGCTCACCACCCACTGTACAGGACAGCCTTCCACCTTCTTGCATTAGAAATGTTCTGTGATTGGTGTGCCCACTTAACATCTTGGTGTGTACGGGCAGTAGTCTGTTCTGTATTTTAAGTTGGAAGTAAGATCTCCTGATTCGTGTGCATCTGCCTGCTTATGTTCTCTTTTTGCAACTCCCAAAATCTATGTGGATAATATTCCAGAATGGAAGATTATGCTGAGATTTCAAAACACAACTGAGAACTCTTGGCCCTATTTTGAAACAGGTGTTGTCTTTTGAAATTGTCCTCCAGCTCAAAAGCCTTGTCTCTTGCACAAGCAGCACTAAACACACATTCACATGCAACGAATCCTGAAACTTGTTTTCACTGTAACGTGGGACCTGGCCTTGCTTTATGTTGGTGGCATGCTTCTCATCCTGTCCATTATCTTAATAGAATGGACAGGTACCCATTCTGACGTGTTCTGGCTAGGAGAAATCAGCGTTACTCATGGGTGCGCCCTTGTTTCAATATGAAAGCCCTGGACAAATATTGGGAAACAAAGGCTGTGCTAATTCTGGGGTCAGGGAGCGGGAGGGTGCACCCAGAGTTTCCGTCCTAGTAAGGCCAATGATTACTTAAAAATACAACAGTATGTTGGAAATAATCGTTTGCTTTGATTTAGCTCTAAGCTAGCACCTAGAAATCCCTTGTTTAAAAATTTTGATTTTAAGGAATAGGTTGTGGAAGATTGTATATTACTATCATTGGTTATGTGTTAGCTATTAATATAGAGTAATATTGTATTGAATACAGACACAAACCCTTTGAGTAGAACATGTAACACGACATCAGCTCCTTTGGCTGATGTGAACTATAATGTGTCCACCTCGGGTAGGAATAAGGAATATGTAGTCTGTATGTAGTCAGTGCTTTCTTGACTATAAGAGATTGTTAGGGTGGATAGCTTCGATAAGACTCTGAAGGAGGTAGAAAGTAACTGGAAGAAGAAAAATTAATTTCTAGGATAAGATTACAGATTTGGCAGTTCTAGCTGACTGGCCATGTGGCAAGAAGTGATTCTCACCCACAAGGAACCGAATATGTATAGCGCCGGAATTAATAAAGAATGTGTAGAGACAGTGACATACACATGTCCTCACCGCAGTCCTCTTGTAGGTCACTCATTCGGCCCTAATGGAATCAAATGCTAAGACTTTTCAAAACATGGTCTCCTAAAGTTTTTTTTTTTTTTTTTTTTTTTCGAGAGAGAGAGAGAGAGAGAAAACAGGGGAGGGTCAGGGAGAGAAGGAGACACAGAATTCAAAGACAGGCCCCAGGCTCTGAATTAGCTGTCAGCACAGAACCTGACACAGGGCTCGAACCCACGAATGGTGAGATCATGACCTGAGCCGAAGCCGGACGCTTAACCAACTGAGCCACCCAGGCGCCCGTGGTCTTGTCAAGTTTTTAAGAATAACGACATAGCAAAGCTCTTTTGTAAGACGCTGCCTTTTTGAGCTGAGGACTCAGCTGATACTCAGTTTAGATCTCAGAACATGATCTGCGGCTTCAGCACCCTAACCTCCTCTCTAACGCGTGCCACATCTCCGTTACAGGCTCCAAGCCGGCCTGTTTGCTTCTTCTCCTGCCTCTGACCTGAATTTACCACTATCTCTCTTTTCTCTTGTTTCTGTGAATGAGCGGTTTCCATGGGGTTAGTGTTTCTGGGGCAAAAATACGGTTTATCCATGAACCAGGTATCCCTAGAAGTGGTTAGGGAGCCCTCTGTCCTACAGACAGCCCGCAGCTGTCTCGGGTTCAAGACAAACAGTATTTCCTGGTAAACCTGGAACAACGCGGAGCTCAGATTCCAAAGTTTCACCGAGGCTGTGAACGCAGGTATGCAGGGCATACACGGCACCTTGTTAAAGAGAGCAGTTGTCCTAGACCTTGCACAATGGGCCAGTCTTGGGCCATGAGCAAAGCAGGCCGTTCCTCCTCTCATCCGTCTTTCCCTCATTCTCTCTCCACACCCTTGAGTGAAGCAACAAGACCCAGGATTTGGTCCAAAGGCCACTTGCTCTTCTCTAAACATCACACCATTGAGGAGTCACTGGGAAGCAGATGCCACACTCTGGGAGATTGGAGTCTAAGTGGACACGCTACTCGTGCCAGATTGTCTAGGAGCACTGGGCTGGCTCAGTCGGCAGAGCATGGGACTCTTGATCTCGGGGTTGTGAGTTCAAGCCCCACATTGGGTGTAGGGATTACTTTTTTAGAAAGTTACAAAGGGTCACATGGGTGGCTTGGTCAGTTAAGCATCTGACTTCGATTCATGTCTGATCTCATGGTTTGAAGGTTTGAGCCCCGCATCCCTCTCTCTGCCCCTCCCCCAATTTATGCACATGCTCATGTGCTTTCTCTATATATATCAAAATAAATACATAAATACATTTAAAAAGTTGGGGGTCGGGGACACCTAGGCAGCTCAGTCAGGAAACTGTCTGACTTTGGCTCACAGTTTGTGAGTTCGAGCCCCACATGAGGCTCTGCACTGACAGCTTAGAGCCTGGAATCTGCTTTGGATTCTGTGTCTCCCTCTCTTTCTCTGTCCCTCCCCTGCTTTGTTCTCTCTCACTCTCTCAAAAGTAAATAAACATCAATAAAATTTTTAAAATTTAAAAAATTTTTTAAAAATTTTATATAATGTCAGGCGGTGGAAATGGGAGTTTCCAGAACACCTGTTGGTTCTACGGATCCTCTCTGAATTAGCCGTATGTATTGACAATGGACGTTAGGGTGACTATCCTGCCAATAATTGGGACGTGTGGTCAAATGAAGACTTTTGCTCTACTCCCTGACCGAAAAACCAGTCCAAGATTTCGTTTGGCTCTCTGTGACATTTCTGGGATATTTTTATGGTTTAAGGAACCAAAGCATGAAATACATAAAAAGGGATTCTTCCAGAAAATGTATATGACGAGTGTAAAAAGTAC